>NW_014040854.1:291534-344107 GCF_000293215.1 Trichosporon asahii var. asahii CBS 2479
TGGATCCAAACTGTCCATCGCGCAGCAGGCTCAGCAGTTCTCAACGTGTCCAAGCGTCCGGTCCGCCCAGTCCGCCGCAGACCGAATACTAATCGCCGCTGGATCATCCTGTCCTGATCCCTGCCCTTCTCTACCCTCAGGTCCCTCGTACCCTCGTGCGCCACCAAATCTGAAAGCCCTTGCACATCATCGGGCCCACCTGCCTCGTTCCTTCGGCCTTGACCAACATCATCCCAGCTGGTTGCAGTTGAGCCGGTCGATGCTGCAACTCGGATCTTGGAACTAACACTCTTCCATCTCTTGAACAGCGACCCCCGCGTCATACCGTAACCATTACGGTCTCAACTCTCCAGCTCTCGTCGGCACGCCAACCCGGCAGCGTAGCGGAACTCGATATGCCTCCTTCATTACCATCATCCCTTCCCCCCTCCCGCAAGGCCTCCCTTCAGTTCATTCTTTCCCCGACAGGCCCGTCACCATCTTCGACCGACTCGTCCCCGCCGCAGACGTACGACTATGCCAGCCACCATGTCCGGAGGCCTAGCAGCACCAGTAGCAGTGGCAGCATGAGGGCTGGTGGTATGGTCCATGAAAAGCCTTGGGTCCCAGTTGATGATGGCCTGGGTAATCTCCTAATGTCAAAAAGGGTCAGTCCGGAAGAACTGTCGGCGTCAGTACGGTGGGGCCGGCCAACGACAGTGTTTTCTGCATGCACGTCGCACAGTATTAGGGAAAAGTCTGTAGCGGAATATAGTAACGCCCGTCAAAAGGCATTGTACAGCTTTTACGCTCCGCGCTCCGCTTGTCCGAGACCAGTGAGTGACCCCTGTCCGAGCAAAGTCGCAGAACTGCAGGCCGTGCGCAGGAAGAGAGGCGAGAGAGAGAGGGAGGGAAAGGGGAGGGCGGAAACAACGCTCCGCACCCTTGCGCTGCCGCGTTATGCGTTTTTGCGGACTAACCTAGCATTATGCGTAACCCCAAGTTTAAACCTGGGCTCGGCGTCGGTCGCCGATCCTTTGCGTGGAGAGGAAGAAGTCTGGAGCTAAGCAGATGAGCCACTGACAGTGCGCGATGCGACTGCCGAGGCTATCTGACAAGCCGCAATGAGGTCATGCATCCCACTACGGCCACCAACTGTGGCGGTCACTTCGCGGTTCAGTAGAGGGTGCTAAACGTGCGCGCATGCAATGGCGTACGCGGAACGATGCAGTCCGCGTGAGAAAATTTCCACAATAACTAGTTTTTCGGACAGGTTTGCTAGAATGACTAGTGCAATCGAGTAGAGCGCTCGTCAGGGTCGCTCAGGGTGGTGCAGGGTCGCCACGTGCAATAGGTTCCGCTCAGGCCACCAACAACGCGCTGCTCGCGATCGAGACCAGGTTGCTCACCATCCAGTGTCTCACCCACCCACCCTCACCATGACCGACGCCGAGCCCGCTCTCAGAGCCACTCTGGTGATACCTATCGAGGTCGGAACGCTCTTTCAGAGCAAGGAGAGGGCCGTTCTGGCCACGAACCTGCTCTCCGCTCAGTCTCCGACGGGTGCCGGCACCAGGTGGCGATCCGGGCCCACCCAGCTTGCAGCCACCTGCACCGAGAGGTTCCGGCGCACCAAGGGCCTGGACAAGGCCGCCGTCAACGCCCTGACGGACTTGTGCCCCTTCGAGGTCCGTTTCTATAGAAAGAACGCCGAGGTTCCGTACCGCTGCACCTATCTCGTACGACGTCATACCTGCACCACGACAGAACAGACCGCCCGCCATGGTCTCTCGCGCGCTAAGATGATGAGAGAGCTCGCCACCGCTGTCGCCGACCCCGCCCAGAGCTCCGTACGCCCTAAGGAGCTCACCCAGGCCATTGAGAGCCATTTCGGCCATTTCAAACCTCGCTACCACGCCAGTTGGAAGTGTACGACCGCTATGAGCGAGGGCCGCAAGGAGGACCACAATACGCAACGCCAGCAGTTGCCTGCCTACCTAGAGAGTCTCCGACAGGCAGATCCTGCAGCTAAGATCGAGCACAACGGCAACGGCAATGTCTTTATCAGCCCCTCCACTTCGCCACGAGTTGCAGCCCTGTGTAAACCTATCGTGGCCATCGATGCCTGTCATTCTAAGGGCCCGCACGAGTTCGTATTGCAGCTGGCTGTCTGCCAGGACGGCAACGCGCACCTCTGCATCATTGCCTGGGGTGTAACTCGAGCAGAAAGTGAGGATTCTTGGCGCTGGTTTCTGGCTCGGCTCCGGGACCATGTACCTCACCTGAACTCTCCTCTGCAGGTGTTCGTCTCAGACAGGATGCGCGGCATCCTCAACGGCCTAGAACACGAGTTACCGCTCGCGAAACACGTGTATTGCTGCCAGCACATGAAGTCGAACGTCCGCTCTAAGTGTGGCAAGAACGCGGCTGATTTCTTTTTCAACCTCGCTTACACCTTTTCTCGCGACCATTTCAACTCAATTTACGAGGCAAATCGGATTCAACAGCGACATGAACGGCCTCATAGATTACCTAGACCCCCTCCCCCGTGACCGCTGGGCCCGCGCTTGGGCTCCAGCGAGGTTTGGCATGACAACCTCCAACGCCGTCGAGCAGTGCAACGCCTGGCTGGACGGTTTACGCGACAAACCCATCGTTACGCTCTTCCACAGCCTGCGCGACAAGGTTATAGAGCACGCTGTCAAGAATAAACGCTCTGCCGACCAGCATCAGGGCCCTCTTACCCCTCGGGCGTACGAGCTCTTCAGTGATCAGCTCACCCTGGCCCGTGAGCGTGTTCGCTACACTCTGCTGTTGATGAGAGGGCCCCACATGCATGGCAAGGTGGGCTCGCCAGGCCGTACATGGTCTGAGAGGATCGTGACGGTCTGGCAGGAACCTGGTGGCCAGGTGATGTGCCAGTGCAACTGCGGTTTTCAGGCTGAATACCTGATCGTGTGCCGCCATGGCCTGGCTCTTCTCATGAAGGCCAGCGTCACGGTGGACGCCGAGCAGTGCGTTGCACCGTTTTGGACCACCAAGGGCTGGAGAGCGGTCTACGAGGTGTTTACACCCCTCCACGCGCTCTCCGGTGAGCTAGAGGCTGATCCTAAGCAACGGCTGCCTCGCCTGCGTGGTTCCGGTGCAGGGGCACGTAAAAAGAAGCGTGCTAAGCAAGGACAGCGCATGACAGCGTCCTCGCAGACGTTTAGAGCCCAGAACTAGTTCTAGAACCTATGCAACTCGAAGTGAAACATCGATCGCGAGCAACGGTGTTTTGATGGCGAGCAACTACATACGTATGTGCCCCGGCCACGTGGCGACCCTGCACCACCCTGAGCGACCCTGACGAGAGCGTTACTGCCTTAGTACTAGTCATTCTAGTAAACGCGTCCGAAAAACTAGTTATTCTAGAAATTTTCTCAGTCCGCGTAACGTTTGCTTTGTGCAATGTCAGGCGGGCTTGGGGCCCGGTATGCGAACAAGAGCCTGACCTCGATTTGACACGGCGCCGCGATCGATCGAAAGTGGAAAGGCAAGCGTACACGGCTCCCTGCAAACCTACTGGACACGGCACGTACAGACACATGGGGTGCATGATGATCTTTCCCCCCACTTGGGCACCTGACGAAACCGACATCGGCGCAGCGGGGAGTCCGTTTGTCCGCTGCGCGCAGATCTCGGCTGTCCTCGCCTGTTTGGCGGTCGCCGTGTCGCGGGCTCGCCGTGCACCGGCGGCGGCCTGGCAACATGGCGGTGGTGGGGGCTGGACTCGCCGCGCGGTGTCTGCTTTGATGGCGGCGCGCAGGCGCGTACGGTACATGCGCATTCGTCGTGCACATGCATTTGCAGCCCCCTGGGTCCTGAGGTCGGGCTGAAGGGGGGACCATGGAGACAAGTTGATCCTGACTTTCTGACTCAGGAGCGCAGGAGCTGCAGGACCACTTTCAGGAGCGACAGTGCGGGGTGACTACCACCAAAGCGAAGGAAGGATTGCGCCTTCGCCTCGGTCAACCTCAATCCCGGTCGGCACTCCAAACGGCAAACGCGCTTGGGCCGGTGGCCGTGTTGGTATCTTGATTATGTGCTGCTGCGCTTCGCAATCGGCCACAAAGGAGTGTAGGACCATGCGTTCGGGGCGCATTGGTGCACCGCGTGCTCAGGCTGCTCAGGCTGCCGATTCGGCATCGCTTGCAAAGCAGGGAGCACGCGGCGCCGACGCTTGGGCCAGACCTTTGTGCACCACATGCTCTCTCTCTCTCCAAAGGGCGGACAATGCACCATACTGCGTGCTGCGCGCTGCGCCGGGACGAAGGCCACGTCGGTCGGAGATCGTTTTGCACATCGACAAGGCCTGGAGGACAGAGTACGGCACTGTGATCGGTGGCTTCCTTACGCGGGCGCGGGTCAGATCTAGGAGTTGGTTCAAAAGTGCATTGCTTGCGTGCGTGCTGCCGCTCCGTTCGCGGCCTCGCGGCGCGGAGCAGGCGCAGAAAATGCACTGAGCGGCGGGCGGACGGTGCCTGATGAAAAGCCTTGGGTCCCAGTTGATGATGGCCTGGGTAATCTCCTAATGTCAAAAAGGGTCAGTCCGGAAGAACTGTCGGCGTCAGTACGGTGGGGCCGGCCAACGACAGTGTTTTCTGCATGCACGTCGCATTCCAGACGCCGCCGCCGCCGTGCCTTTCCTCCCAGGTCTGGCACCCTCCGTACCTCTGTGCCGCCGTGCCTCAAAGCCGACAGATCTGACGACGACAGGCCCCCCCCGATGACGGCGCACGGAAGCGCAAGCGAGACTCATCAAGATCACTGCGCCGGATCGTCGGACCGTATGGATCAATGGAAGCTCTGCAAGCAGAGTGCCGGGCGGGTCGATCAGACACATCCCTCTTAGTCATTTGCGGAATGCGGTCCGGGTTGTGCAGACACGCTCATGTTCGGTCGAGCCGGTGGCGTTTCGATGAAAGAGCACGGGGAGATGGGAAACAAGGAGACAGGGGAGGGATCGAGAGGGCCGAGAGGGATCGATGGCCGTTGAATGCCCAGCTGCCCAGGGCCGGGTGGATGTCCGGGAGGTTGTACATCCGGTGACCTTCTGCCAGGCGTGATTCGGATTCGGGATAAGCTTTGATCTGTATGGACACGGACGCTGGACACTGGTACACTGGCGGCGTCCCTCAGCGACAGCCAAGCTGCCAAGCCCTGCGCCGTGCGTCGGGCGCTGGGCTTGTCGTGAGACGAGAACGAGATAATGAACGCAACGGCATCCGATCACTTGCCTGCCATGCGTTGCTTGCAGGGGAAGACAGGGGCCGATCTGTCGCATGAGCGAGCACGGGCACTCCCCGACCCGATGGAGATGCATTCCCTGGGTCGCGGGTCATGACGCGATCGGTGGTTGTATGGATCATCCTGCGTAGTTCAATGCAGAGCCAAGAGAAGAAAGTGACAAGAAGCTAGGCTCAAGCAACTACTGGTGCGAGTTTCGGTTAAACAGGTGAGGAAATCGAGGAATGCTAATCTCGCCAGTGACGTCGCCACTGCTACTGGCGGCTGGGCAGTCCTGGGTACCTGGGCGGACCTGGGGGGACCTGAGGAGGCGCCGCAAATTGGCACGCGAGGCACCGTCCGCACCGTGATGTCTGGATGAGTTGAGAGCTTGAGATGGGGTGTAATCGCAGTAAGGTGCAAGGTGCAATCGCGCATTAGGGCATTAGGGCTGGTTAGGGATTAGGGTATGGCTTGATGCAAGACGGTGGACGTGTCTCGGGCGGAGAAGGGTGGGCGGCGGCAGGGATGGAGGGCAGACCAGTGCTAAAGCGAGCGAGCCGAGGACCGAGAGAACCGAGAACGAGATCTATACAGATCCAGGCACAGGATCTCGCGGTCATTGGGTTTGGCCCTGGGGAGGAAAGCGTATCTCTTTCTCTCTCTCTTGCTCTTCCTTCTGCAGACTGCCCGGGGGCCGTGAATGGAGAAACGGATGGTCAATGGCCTGATGGTCTCATTGTCCTACCCTGGCCCCATCTGCCTTGCCTGCCAGCTTGCCTTGCTTGTCTAGCTGCCTTCGCCCAAGCCTTCCCTTGAATTACACGGAGCCTCGGACCGAACCATCCGCACCTTAAGTGTGGCTGCAATGTACTGATCAATGGAGACCAGACCGGACAAAGAGCAGACCAGAGTCACCCGTCATCCGTTTCCCAGTCAAACGCGTCACCTCTTGCGCTAACTGCGCTATCTTCCCGCATCCATCGATGCAACCAAATACGCACCAGCGCATCAGAGGCACGGCAAACGCGGCGTCCACATCCGGCGGAACGACGCCCGCCGCCAGATCTCAACTCAACTCTACTGCACCTGGCGCACACGCTAGAGCCTGCGCGGATCGTGGCTTGCTGCCCGCCTGCACCCCAAGTGGGACCCGTCACCCACACAGCGAAACAGCGGGACAACGAAATATGCATAGCCTCGCTCGTTCAATTCTTCCTTGACGCATCTTTGTATCCCCCTTGCGTATTACGCAGGGCCCTGTCTACCGGGACCCCCAACAGATGACGGAAGAGGCGCAGCGTGATGTACTTCTGTTTAGCATCACAGCAACCATACGTGCATGCCTGCAGCGCGATACGAAGCAGCTAGTCCTGGATCAGACGCAGCTGTTTCTCGTCAGGGGCACGCTGGCGCCGGCGGCACTTGCTCACGAACCTGAGAGTCGCCCGCGATGGAGGGGCGGGTGAGATGATGCCGTTACGACGTGGTTGAACCCACGCAGACCGAAGGACGCAAAAGAATATCTGATTAGAGATACAGGACGCACGACACCGCCATGCAAGGAACGGAGGGAACGTAGCGTCGCACAAAGGTCGCCGCTTGCTTGCATGGGCTGGCTGGGCTGGCTGGCCATGGCTGGGCTGGCTGCCGGCTTTGCTCCCTGGACCCAGGTTGATTTCCTGGGATCCTGGATTTCCGTCCTGGGTCCTGACCGTCATGTTGTCCTGACTGTCCTGGATGTCGCGGTGCCAGAGCCGAAGCCTGCCAAAATGCTCATCGGCCCAGGTATGCCCAGGGTCGCTCCTCTCCCGCCAAAACGTCAAGATCTGTTTGGACATGGTGGATATACATGGCCGAAGCTCCTTGCAGCACCAACCCGGACGAAGTCTGCAGAACTGCTTCTCGCAGAGTGGGGTCCATGGCGTGTCGTGTATCGAGTACCCGCAACTGGCACTGGCGTCCTTCATGCGGATGTGTTATGTGCGCTCATGCATCAAATCTTTGGAGCAAGCGAATAGTTTCCAGCCCCAATGCCGAGGGGGGCGTTCGTGTGTCCAGCGGCAATGACATGTTGTGCGCGCTGGCTCCAGAGACATAATGTCAGCTGTATTTCGTAACTGGGAACTGGAATAGAATCAGAGCAGAGGCAGCAATTACGCACACTCGTGTCGATCATCTCGATTCATCACCCGTCGTTTTGTTCCTCGCTTACTTAGCACCTTGCTCCCCTCGCCCCTCCTCTGACACCTAGCCACACCTAGCAACTATCTCTGACACTTCTACTCCTCACACTACATACATCCCGTTGCTTTCTATCCTCTATCCAGCAAGTCGTCTGTTCGACGATCCCGACCTAACGAGCTCTCCGATTCGACCACCCCTGCACCCTCCTCATTATCCCAATTCCAGCCGTTCGTCACCACCACCACCACCGCCAGAGCGACGACCACCACCACTAGCTGAAAATCGTCTCCCGACCATCGCAGTGCACCAAGCGTCTTTGCCGTGGATCCAAACTGTCCATCGCGCAGCAGGCTCAGCAGTTCTCAACGTGTCCAAGCGTCCGGTCCGCCCAGTCCGCCGCAGACCGAATACTAATCGCCGCTGGATCATCCTGTCCTGATCCCTGCCCTTCTCTACCCTCAGGTCCCTCGTACCCTCGTGCGCCACCAAATCTGAAAGCCCTTGCACATCATCGGGCCCACCTGCCTCGTTCCTTCGGCCTTGACCAACATCATCCCAGCTGGTTGCAGTTGAGCCGGTCGATGCTGCAACTCGGATCTTGGAACTAACACTCTTCCATCTCTTGAACAGCGACCCCCGCGTCATACCGTAACCATTACGGTCTCAACTCTCCAGCTCTCGTCGGCACGCCAACCCGGCAGCGTAGCGGAACTCGATATGCCTCCTTCATTACCATCATCCCTTCCCCCCTCCCGCAAGGCCTCCCTTCAGTTCATTCTTTCCCCGACAGGCCCGTCACCATCTTCGACCGACTCGTCCCCGCCGCAGACGTACGACTATGCCAGCCACCATGTCCGGAGGCCTAGCAGCACCAGTAGCAGTGGCAGCATGAGGGCTGGTGGTATGGTCCACTCTCCTTCCTCGTTTAATGCCTCACCGACCATGGAGTCATCGTCGTCCCACCGCCCTCTCCCCGAGCTGGCCGACATGCCAGCTGAAATCCTGGCGAACATTGCGTACCACGTTGTGGTCGACACCAAAGACGGCAGGCTGAAGGCAGGGCGTCCTGGTCGTCTGTTCCCCTTGTACCTCACCTGCCGATCGATCTACCGCAAACTCAGGATCAAGAACAACCCCGTCCTCTACCACTGGCTGTTCCGGGATACATTCGACACTGACGGTCTGATCCGTCGGACGCAGTGGATGTACGACATTCGCAAGACGAACAAGCCTGGAGAAGTTTTCGATGCCAGCACCTGGCGGACGCTATCGTCGCCGACATTCTCGGATCCCAAGGCCTGGGCGCGAGAGTACAAGGCCCGCTGGGACTTGCGCAACCGTATGCGCTGGGCAGTCATGCATCAAACTCTGTCCCCTAATGGTGTGTCGGCGCACCCTAACATGACCTCCGACAACTGGATTCTGTGGTTCCTTTTCAGCGAGAACGGTGAGCAGTCTTGAGACAACGCTCCTGAGATCTGGCTGACACACGCGCAGACTACCGAAATCTTGCCTTCCTGACGGACGAGTGCCTGTTCCACAAGTGGATCTTGCTCGAGTACAACGAGAACGTTTTGGCTGCATCGCTCAAGCCCGGCTTCCCAGAAGTCAACCCGACCAGATCACTCGCGTGCTGGATCACTCTTCTTTCGACATGTGATTTGTTTGGAGAGAGGACGCCGGCCGAAGTCGATGAGAAGATCTTCCTTTTCCGCCCCTTCGTCTTTGGCAGTGCTCAGTTCCCCTTCGAGTACGCCGACTGGCGATACCGCAAGCTTCCAGTCTGCAGCCCCCAATGCAAGGAGCACCAGCCTATCGCCAGGCATCTCGCGCCGTACTCTCGCTTCGGCCACTCGCACATGCGCGCACCCCCCAACATTGCTACCTCTGCCTACATCATGTTCTTCCGACTTCTGGCCCGTCACCCCGAACGCATGGGCATCAAGCCGGGAAGCACTCTCTGGGTCGACCCGTCCCCCAAGGGCTTGTTCAGCGAGACGCATCTGCTGCCGTCGCTGTACCATGACCTGGAGTGGCAGCGCAACTCGGTCTGCCAGGATGCCCACAACGGCACGGGCCTGCCTCCTTTGACGTTCCACAAGCGCATGTCCGGGTTCTGGCGTGGGGAGATGCTCTTCTTCGACTTTGAGGGCTACCGCCAGGCTCTCAGTGGAAATGTGCATGCTGTCCAGACTGGCACTTTCCACCGCAACGGCGTGGAGATCGAACTCGAGGAGACGGTCATCCGCGTCCCGGAGAATGAGGTCGGCGGCCGTGGAAAGTTGATGAACGCCGGGTTCGGGGATGAGGACTCCGAGGCTGAAATCAACTTCATCCGCGCCGGATACGGGTACAAGGTCCTTACCGGCGATGAGTTGTACGCGCCTGAGAAGCCTGGCTGGACGAAGGAGATCTTGTTGTCTGGACGCCACCGATGTGGCTGGGGTAACGCCACCATTCGCGGCAGAATTCGTTCGTGGGATGGCTTGGTGCTGCTCTCAGTGGGTGAGGCCGACAAGTACCCTGTGGGCAGATGGCTGCTGAGGGGATACGTGCATGTCAATGGCGGCTTTGTTGGCAAGTGGAGGGACTGTCTTACGCCTGAGAACCGCCATGGCTACGAGGGACCGTTCGCCTTCCTTCGCGCCGGTGACGTGTTTTACCCCGACCACATGCCCAAGACGTGGGAGGAGTCCAAGGGCGTGGTCATGATCGACACGCTGGTGGGAGGCATGCAGGCCGACTCGTCCTTCCCTCGTCAACCGATGAAGTCGTTGAGCGCCTCGTCGCAGGCCAGCCCCGTCAACCCCGGCAGCCAGAGTCCTACCATGCAGAACGGCTCCGGTCTTGTCAAGAGCCCCGTGGACATGCCCCGCGAGTTCGGCCGAGACGTTCACAGGAGTCCCACTCAAGCGTCTCAGGCCAGCATGAGCTCCGACAGCGGCGGCAAGCGTCGTTGGTCGGGCGAGGAGGACCAGTCGCGACCTTCCAGTCGAGCCAAGAGCGAGGACCACGGACGCCCCAGTTCTGGAGGTGACATGAAGCCGCTTACTCGCGGGTTCCGGGAACACCACATAACGAATGGAGACCGACCCAGGAGCTATGCAGAGGACGGCCGCTCGCAGTACATGGATCCTCGCTACCGCCAGCCCGTGGACGGTGAGCGTTTCCGTTATATGGACTCCGGACGCCCTCCCCGCCCCTCCAGCATGGAGTTCAAGCAACGCGACAGCGACAGGTACAGGAGTGCTAATGGAGACCGCCACCCAAGCTACGGCCAAGGTCCCAGTGACCACCGCGGCATGGACGTCGACCACCGACCTGGTAGCAGCAGGTCTTCGGTGGCGGACGGCGGCCGCCCCATCAGCGGCAAGGGCATGGACGTCGACTCGCCTCGCAGCAGTGGAGGTTACTGGTCCGGGAGCGGAAGCGGAAGGAGGGGTAGCGACGCGGACCGGCACAGGTGGTGAGGAAGGTGTACAGTTCGCAGAGAGCGGTTAATCAACTTAACGAGACTCGTTATTCACTTATATGTTCAGCTATTGCCAGTATTTCAACAACTTGTAGCTCTATATCACTCGTAACTTGAATGTACAGATGTACAGATGAATCATATTTCTGGAGTCGCTGCGTGCTTGGAAGTTGGCAGTAGGGCAGTCACTGACGAGAGACTCACCAGATGAGCGTGCAGCTCATGTGCAGGGGCGATCGCGACATCCCACGTGCCTGAGGAATGACCCGAGATCAAAAGTTCGCCGCGGGGTGAACGTTTGTTATTGTTCTTGGTTCACCACCACCCCCAATCCACTCCGCCGCAACAAGCAAGCATGGTTAAGATCGAAGGATACGGTGACATCACGCCCCTCAGCGCTGAGGCCGAGGCGCTCGTCCAGAGCCAGGACCCCGAGCACGTAGGTCCGTCTTCCCTTGCTGAGCTGACGCCAGCCCGCTAACCTGATCCCCGAGCTGTGCCGCGAGTTCTACAAGCTCGGCTGGGTCACGGGTACCGGTGGTGGTATCTCGATGCGTAAGGGGTGAGCAAAAGCTTCTTCTCCTTCTCGTTCTGTATCTCTAGCTAATGTCAGCGAGCTCGTCTACCTTGCGCCGTCAGGTGTGCAGAAGGAGCGCATCCTTCCCGAGCACATGTTCGTGCTCCCCTTTGCGCAGTCGGCCGTCCCCAAGCCCGGATCGAAGCGTGACCTCCTCCGCATCCCGTCCAAGAAGGGCCTGAACGAGTCGCAGTGCACGCCCCTGTTCTGGAACGCGTTCACAATGCGCGACGCCCAGTCGTGTATCCACACCCACTCCCAGAATGCCGGTGAGTCTTCCTTCCTGTTGACGAGAGGGACACTTCGTCCATTGTCCGAAGCTGTGGGGCGCGCGGTCTACGTAGCTAACATGCCAGTCATGCTCACGCTCCTGCTCGGCAAGGACGCTAAGAGCTTCCGCATCAGCCACCAGGAGATGATCAAGGGCGTCCGCCTCGGCGGCGTCGGCAAGACGCTCGCATACTTCAACACGCTCGAGGTGCCCATTATTGAGAACACGGCGCGCGAGGAGGATCTCACCGACTCGATGGGCAAGGCCATGGAGGAGTACCCGGACGCCGCCGCCATTCTCGTCCGAAGGCACGGTGTCTACGTCTGGGGTGAGTGAGACGCTGGAGGAGGGGGCATCTTCTGGCCCTCGGGTGACGCTGAAGAAGCTACGCAGAACGGGCAAATAAGCTGACAGACAGGTCCCTCGTGGGAGTCCGCCAAGACCCAGGCCGAGTGCCTCGACTACCTCTTCGAGATCGCCGTCAAGATGCTCCAGGCCGGCATCCCCCTCGAGGGCGACGTTTAGAAAGTTCTTCCTCCCGAAGAACACCATTAGAACATATCACGATATGCATACCACATTGTGCTACGATACTAAACTCCCGGCTGCTTGAAACCCACTTTGCATGCATGCAGTAGGCTCAGCATCAAAGCGGCAGACTTCAGCAGCTCGGCGCACAAATAACGGAGAGCACGGTTTTTGCCGCCGTCGATATGGATTCCAGGCACGGGTGACGTCTAAAAGTTGGACATGGGTGCAGATCAACCACCGGGAACACATGTCCTTTGCAACAACAAACACCACCATGCCGAAAGCTCCGCCGACACCTCCTCTGCCTCTGAATGGATTGTTCCCCGTCGCGAAGCCGAGCGGTCCCCCGTCGTGAGTCTCCGGAAGCTTACAAAAGGTGGTTCGAGCTAACCGCAGGATGCGGATCATCGACGCTCTGAACCCGCTCCTGCTTGAGTCGCGCCTCTTCGTGGACCCGAACCAGACACGGCCGAAGGAGCGCAACAAGCGGAAGAAGAATGCGACGCACATGGGCCTCAAGATCGGACAGGGCGGCACGCTCGACCCGCTCGCGGACGGCGTGCTTGTCATCGGCGTGAATCGGGGCACGAAGCACCTGAACCGCTTCCTCGAGTGCACGAAGGAGTATGAGTCGATCGGCCTCCTCGGCGCCGCGACGACGAGTTACGACTCGGAGGGCTCGATCCTGAGCACCGGCGACTTTGACGGCGTCACGCGCGAGGACGTCGAGCGCGTCCTCGACCAGTTTAGGGGCAAGATCAAGCAGACTCCGCCCATGTGAGTCCTTCGCTCTCCAGCTTAACGTTTGCTTCGCAGAGCTGACAGCAGTTTCTCCGCACTCAAGATGGACGGCAAGCCTCTGTACGAGTACGCGCGGGAGAGCAAGCCTCTCCCCCGCGCGATTCCCGTGAGGGAGTGCGAAGTCTCGATCGACCTGATCGACTTCCAGCCGGCGCAGGAAGTCGAGGGCGACGGCGGACACACGTACAAGTGGCCTACGCAGCGTCTTTCGACCGACGAGAAGGAGGTCTTCACCAAGCTGAACAAGATGGTGCACGACGCGGGCGGCGAGGCCGCGACCGCCGAGCCGCCAATCGACCTCGAGGCGCCCGACGTCCCCGAAGTAAGCGCCAAGACGGGCAAGCGCCCCGCCGCATTCACGGTGCGCATGACCGTCTCGTCGGGCACGTATGTGCGCTCCATCGTGCACGACATTGGGCTCGCGCTTGGTTGCGGCGCGCACGTCGTCAAGCTCACGCGCACGCGGCAGGGCGAGTTTGTCCTCAACGGGCCCGAGGATGAGGCGCTGCTCGACGAGTTCGCGTCCGAGATGGCGGCCGAGGACGCCGCTCGCGCCGAGAAGGCCGAGGGCGGCGTCGTACCCTCGCAGCTGATCTCGGAGGAGGAGGCGACGAACGCGCCCGCGCCGGCGGCGTGTAAGGAGGAGAAACGCTCCGTGCCCTGTGTTCCGTGGGATGTGTTTGAGCGCGCTATTGCGGAGCGCGACGCGAGCCGCAAGGCCGAGGAGCAGGAGAGGGAGGAGGCGCGCGAGAACATGACAAAGGAGGAGTGGAGGGACAGGTATGGGTACGACGCGGTGCACAGGCGCAACGCTGAGGCGCCGCTGAAGGAGTGGGAGAACGAGGTGCTCCGCCGCTTCGTGCCCGTTCCGCTGCCTGTGGTTCGTGACTCCAAGTCGAGGCAGAAGCAGTACTAGAGTAGTGATACAGTGATACAGTGCATTATGTGATACAGATTTAGCTTCTAGTTCAGAGTGCGGGAATGTCAGGCGTCGCGCAACAGGATACGAGTGATCGTCTTGGCGACCTTGACGCAGACGTGGTCCACTCTCCATCCGCTCTTCAACAACGCCATCACTTCC
The DNA here is from genome assembly GCF_000293215.1 of Trichosporon asahii var. asahii CBS 2479. NCBI lineage: Eukaryota > Fungi > Basidiomycota > Tremellomycetes > Trichosporonales > Trichosporonaceae > Trichosporon > Trichosporon asahii. The sequence goes on from NW_014040854.1 coordinate 305,702, forward strand.
TCCTTGTGCTTCTCCAACAGGCCCAGATCCAGCTTCTTACCATCGTCGAGCCACCATGCAAAACTGGTGTGAAACTCGGGATTCTCATGGTATGTCGGCAGGTGCTCCCTCCTCAGCAGCCCGTCAACTTTCTCCAGCAACGTGCCCAGCTCTCGCGTTCCAGCAGAAGTGCGCAGGGCGAGGAATGCGCGCTTGGGTCCATTTTTCGGAGCGTTGTTGTACACCTTTGGCGGCCAGGCTAGGCCAACACTGAACGCCGGCATGTCCCTCAGTATGCGTGAGACGAGGCCAGGAAAGGTCTGGGACAGCGGGCGGCGCAGTGGAAGAGGGTGGGAGAGGGAAATGTGCAATGCAGGGGGCATTGGCTCCTCCCCGGGCCGCTTCTGTTCTGTCTTCTTCGCGGAAAGCTCACCAGCTTCAGATTCCGCAGTGTCCTCCACCGTAGGTTCGGAGGGCGACAGCAGAGAATGGGCCGTGACTCGGAGCTCTGAAGCGACTGTCATTCCCATCTTGTCCAGGGCGCTGCGCAGTTCGTCGTTGACGTCGACTGAGAGTCAGCTTCACGTCCAAAGGGGCCCCAGCTCACGTTCGACGTAGACGTGCGCGTAGTAGTCTCCATCTACGAAAGGCCTTGCGCGAACTCGGCCACCATGATCTTCAGGTCTGTCCGTTGAAATGCCAGAGTACGATTTTGGTAGACTTGGGAGCTTCTTCCTCGGTCTCGGTATCGATTTCGGGACTGTCTCTGGCTTGTTCGTGCCGCGAGAGGAAAAAGGGGCGGATGGTGAGACTTTGCGTCTGTCGTCAGCTTAAGACTGAGATTAAAGCTTACCTCTTCACGGGCTCCTCGGGCTCGCTCTCGGAGCTCGAGCCGTAGGCAACAAGACCCATGGAGAGTGTCAGTTGTCAACAATCGCCCGGCGCCAGGCACCGATAACAAGTGGCGAGTGGTGCACGTGATTAGACCCCCCCTCCTTCTCTCCATCCTCTGTCCTGTTGACAGCAGCTGCAACAAGCAATGCGCTAGTATACAAGGCGTACATGGGTCCAAGAAGCTATGCGTGTTCTCTATGTCTACTCTACTTGAGGGCTGGCTCTGCCGGCGTCGCGGGCTTCTTATCAAAGATCCAGCCCAGGTGCGTCGTGAGCGTCTCGAAGAGGGCGAAGATCATGGCCGAACTCGGGCCGGAGCGCATGCACGTAAGCGCGCAGCCGGCGTAGAGGCCGCGGATGCCGCGCGACTTGTAAATGTTGCGCGCCGTCTCGACGAATCCGGGCACAGGCTTGTTCGGGTTCAGCTCGGCGTAGGTCTGGATCGTGCTCTTGACGCTGTCAGCGGGGAAGAGCGAGACGTTGTAGCAGATCCCGCCGCCGGCGCCGGCAGCCATGAGCTCCCATGGCGAGAGGTCCGCCTTCGTGATCGTCACGTCGGGAGCGGCCCGCTTCTGCCGCCGCGAGATGAAGTACTTGGCCAGAAGCTCGTACATGCCGAACCACGCTGCGCCGCCGCCCGTCTCGCGTAGAAGCGTGCCCGTCTGCCCGAGCCAGAGACCGCGGATACCGTTCTGGCGCACCGTGTCTGCGATGAGCGCGAGGGGGCCCTTGGGCGCATTGCTCTGCGTCATGCTCGCCGGAAGCACGACTTGCGAGGCGGGCGATGCCGGCGCCTCGAGACCCGTCTTCACAATTACGTCGCCGGCGGGGTGGCTGATCTGCTGCACCTGCATGCGGCACTTGATCAGCTCGATGGGCGTGAGGACGTAGGACGTGACGGCTCCAGCTCCAGCGCCGGAGAGCGCGAGTTCGGGAATCGTGAGAGGCGCATCGCGCTGAGCCTCAGGGCGAAGAGAGACGATACCGGCCTGGCAGCGGTTGTACACGAAGAACAGGGTCGCGTTCTCCATCGCCGCACCGACAACGGGGGCGGAGAGGCCCTGTTGGTCAGCTTGTGGCTCCGTTCACTCAGCTTGTCTGGCTGCGATGACGTTCTGTGAACCTCAGACACCGGGCCGGTGCCGGTGTGGCTTACGCGCACCGAGCCGTTATTCCGGGACAAGGATTCCGCAGTCCCGCCGCGGCGTGTGTATCGCATGTCGCCGAAGTGTGGGGGGCACACCGGCGCCGAGTCCAGACAATGCAGATACTCACAGCATACAGGCCACGGAAGCCCTCGTTCTTCAGCGTCTTCTTGAAGCAGTCCAGCGGACCCGTGAACGACAGCGGTCGGTCGGTCGGCTGGCTCTGCAGGCGGACCTTGACGAGGTCTGGCGTTAGTCAGCTGAACAGGAGGTTTTTAGCTCACCAAAAGGATGTTCGAACAGCTTGGCGGCCATGCCGGCCATCTTCTTGTCAGCTATTCCCAAAGACCTGAAAGCTGCAACAAACTAACACTGCCAAAGACTAGGTCACGGACGGCGCCATTGTCGTCGCTGCCCATACTGTGGGTCTGTTTGCGGTCGCTGTGGTCTGAATTGGCTGGTGGAGGGTCAAGAAAAAAGTCGTCGGATAGGTCCAGGTCACAAGTTGCGAATCGTGCGAAGTCGATGTCGTACGCCGCGTTGAAGGAGTAGAAGAGAGTGCGATATGTGTGTCGAGAAGACGAGGATGGTCGGGACAGGAAATAAAACCCGATCGAGCGAGGAGTCACTATGGAGACTTTCGCAGTTACGTAACCACGCCCACTCTGGGGCTCCGTACAGACTGCGCGACGCGTGCGTGTTTAGGCTGCACGCTTGTGTGTTTAGCCTGTTCCTGGGAATTGGTCTTCGCTCGTTGTGCGCGGCAATCATAACGCCAGCGGGAGCTCCAGAATGACCTTCAAAAGACGCAGAAGGTCTAACAGCCTAGAGCAGCCGAAAAAACGCCCACGTTGTGTACGCGGCGTTCATGATCCCGCCGGAATGTCTACAGACAGAATTGGGATGATAGCTCAGTTGGGAGAGCGCGAGAGTGAAGCTTCAGAAGTCAATTCTTGAGGTCGGGCGTTCGATCCGCCCTCGTCCCATCTTTTGCATTTTGCTAGTTTGCAGATCTCACTCATTGCCGGATCGTCTGCCGGCTGCGTATGTGAGGCACACCGTACCTTGTTTTTGTGGCATGCGAGTTATTCCCAGACGATATCATCCTCACGAGGGCACTGGGTCTGAGCGGATAAAGAGCTCTGTGCAGCGCTCACACCTCGTGCACTGCTCGCCACTACGACGCTCTTCTCAATCATTCAGCAGCAAATATGCAGCACTCAGAACAGGGCAAGTTGCCAACGCATCACCACTCAACACATACCGCGCCGACTCGTGCGGCCTCCCATCGGTCCAGCTCCGACACCGACGCTCCCTGCGCCCTCCCCAGCCTCACCAGCCCTACTCTAAGTGCTCGGCCACCGCCTTCCCACCCTCCTCGCTCCTCACCCACTCTCCATCGCAAGTCTATGAGCGCCGACGAAGTCGTCGTCCCTGGTCTGCCGCCTCTCGACTGGGCTCTAAAGCCCGGCCGGGCGTATGTGACACAGTCCAGTCTCTTCCTCGAGGCTAACGGGTCGACGGACTGGTTCTGCCCCGGACCCTCTCAGAATCCGCGCTTGAACGCTCGTCCGCTCGGCTTCAGCGCGCCGGGCACATTCGCTCTCTCGGCCAAAGTAAGCATCAAGGGCGAGCGCTCCGTCTACGACGCTCCGGCGTTGATCGTCTGGCGCCTTTCCAGTCCGAAACGACACTGGGCCAAACTGTGTTTCGAGCAGGCGCCGGCTCTCTCGCCCTCACCCTCTCCAGATGGGGAGGAGGACGTCAACGGCTCCCCAGGACCACGAGACACAGGCACCACAGGCCCAGTGTCGGTCGTGAACCACTGTGACGCTTCTGACGATGCAAGCCATGGCGCAACGGACGGGGAGGCGCTGTACCTCCGCGTCTCTCGGACTGGGAGCTCCAGCTTCGCCTTCCACTCCAGCACGGATGGGAGGAGATGGGACCTACTCCGGATCTTCACCCTCGGCGGCGAGGGGGAGATCAGGGCCGGATTCCTCGCCCAGTGTCCTACGGGCAGTGGGTGTGAGTGCCGCTTTGAGGAGATCAGGCTCGGGCAGCCGCCGAGGAACCTCCGCGATGGCACTTGAGTGCGGAACGATGCCGTGACGGAGTGATCACTGCGATCACCGTCGATCATTCCATGGCCCCCCACCCACTCCTCTGTCCCCCCGCACCTTGACTCCGCTCTGCTCCCATGCAGTGACGATTTTCAGCTCACACTGGAATCACACGACGGCACAAGTGCGGACCAATTCCCGCCCGACCGAAACCTTGCTCCCATACTCAAGATACATCTACGACGATACCGAACGACGAGGATACGACACCCAGCGCCTAATGACCTCCGTGATGACACTGCGGCGCGCGACCTGTTACCACTCTTTGACTTCCTTGTTGAACTCCCGGCCCCTTCCCATTCCCTGGTTTGTAGCTCTTTCTCCCTCTGTGTTAGGAACGAAGCCAAGCGGCCGTCATGTGGGCGGCCCTGTGACATACTTATGCTGAAAGTGGAGAGGCCCGCTGGCGCCCGCTCGTATCCGAGTCCGAGGCCCCGTGGAGAAGAGGCATGCGGGCGGGCGGCAGTGGGTTGAATGCATTGGTAGTACCTTGTTGGAGGGAGGACCGTACCGGTTAGAGGGGCGGACAGATTTCCGAGGCGTGCAAGGGTGGACATGACCGCGGCCGATCGGTGAACCCGACTGGTCGTGGTCGTGTGGGCGGTGTGGGCCGTGTGGGGCTCGCTCTTGTCCGCCGGCGGCCTGGGATTTGGTCCGGGTAAAGCATGGCCGGGGCAGCCGAGAGGGCTAGAGGGCCGCGGGGTTCGGGACGTACTATGCCCGCGCGCCCGTACCGCTTGCTCAGCTTACCCAAGGTTACCCAGGTACCCAGGCAGAGTTCCTAATCCAAGGGTCTATAGGTCCATTTGGTCCCGCGCCTATTGGCTCTCACCCCAGCGCTCGCTCCTAATCCAATGGAAATGACAAAGCCGTCTCACCCAAACCCATCGAGCGCTCTAGCCGCACACCACTTTTCCTCGGCCCATCCACCCACGCCCGGCCTAGCACTTACGCTGGCTGGCTGACGATCCTTCGCTTAACTGCGTCTCCGTTCCACAGCGCACCCCCCCTCGGCAAGCATCGTCCACATCCCGGCTCATTGCATTCTCCACATTTCTCTATCCCTCACACCTCCTCCTGTGCCATTCCTCTTCCACGACCTCGCTACATTCGACGTTGAACAGCACAACAACAACAGCGACAACAGCTGAAATCCCGCTGACGGATTCTGAGGCGTTCCCTTATTTTCGCCGCGAACCGAACCCCACTTGATCCGACGACCCTACTCCTACCCACATCTACACCATGCCCGCAACAGCAACAGTATCTCCCTCTCTTCCCCACCAGCAGCCGGCCCAGCACCACGTCTCCCAGGGCGACCTCGACATCCTCTCCCTCCTCACTGCAGACGGCCCGAACCCGAACAAGAAGAAGGGCCTTCCCCGCCGAGACCAGCCGCTCGACTCGCTGCTCCTCACTGCTGTCCTCGCTGGCAGCGACAAGGTCACGAGACACCACTTTGGACACGGCACGATGCCCTATGCCGCCTGCGATGAGAGCCGGCCGCAGTCCCCCATGCCTCCGCGGAAGAGCATGCAGGCTCCCCGCTCCGAGCGACTCGCCAAGGACCAGGCCGAGGCTGCCGCGGAGCAGCCCGTTAAGGTTGCGGCGCCCGCCGCCCCTCTTTCTGCTGCGCCGGCGCCGGCCCCCATCGCCGAGCGCAAGCGACGGATGTCAATCGACCCCCAGCCCGTGAGCCAGCTCCTGCAGCAGGCTTCCCCCGCCCACGTCAACTTCTACCACGGCCGTGGCATGCCCATCGGCAAGCCCTCTGGCCAGCCGCAGGTCAAGTGCATGGCCCGTACCCGTGTGCCCACTCCCCACGGCGAGGTTTTCCTGCACCTCTACCACAACTCACACGACAACAAGGAGCACCTTGCGATCGTGATGGACCCGATCCAGCTTGACCCCGAGGCCCGCGCTGCCGCCCCGAAAGGCCGCAAGGAGATCCGCTCGCGATCACTGGACGCCGTCTGGCGCGACGGTGAGACGGAGATGGAGCGTGTCGTCCGCGGTGCCTATGTCGGCCGGCTCCACCCTGGAGGTGAGGGACAGGCTTCCAAGCCGAAATCGCAGGCCGAGTACGACGCCGAGGACGCCATGGGCGAGGACGACGAGGTTGACATCCGCCCGCTCGTCCGCATCCACTCTGAGTGCTTCACTGGCGAGACGATTGGCTCCCTCCGCTGCGACTGCGGCGAGCAGCTCGACGAGGCCATGCGCCGCATCGCCGAGCCTCAGCGGTTACCCTCTGACTCTACTTCCGAGTACCTCCCGACACCCGAGGCCTCGCGCGCTCCGTCACCGCACCAGCGGGGACAGGTCGTGCCCGGCCGCGGTGTCGTCATCTACATGCGGCAAGAGGGCCGCGGTATCGGTCTCCTCGAGAAGATCCGCGCCTACAACCTCCAGGACCTGGGCCACGACACGGTGACTGCGAACCTGATGCTTGGCCATGGCGCCGACGAGCGAACATACGCCGTTGCCGCCGAGATTCTTCGCGACCTCGGTCTCGCCGGCGACGAGGCGCTCGGCAAGGGCGGCGTGCGCCTGCTCACGAACAACCCCGAGAAGGTTGTTGGCCTCAGCGGCGAGGGTATCCGCATCTCTGACCGCGTCGGCATGGTTCCGCGCGACTGGCAGTGCCGACACGACTGCCCGAGTGCGGCTGAGGAGAAGGAGTACGACGAGTGGCGCGCGCGGAGAGCCGGCGTCGGCCTCCTTGGCGCGACGACGACGCGCGCTCCGGAACTCGACAAGTACCTCCGAACGAAAATCGAGCGCATGGGCCACATGATCGACATCCCGGAGTCGACCGAGTCGACCGACGAGCAGGCTTAAAAGAGCTCTTTGTATCACGCCCCCTTTCACGGGCACACCGCAACCGGCATCAAACACATCGCAACGCATCTTGGACCCTTGGAGATCTGCAGGGAGTAGAGGGGTCAGAGATGGCCCCGCCATATCATTGTAAAACTGTAATGCAACCAATAGCTAAAACACGATGACGCGCAACGCTTCCAGGCGTGCAGGCGTACGAGAAGCATGACGGCGAGTGGGCACAGAGTGGGAGTTGAGTCAACTGGGATGGCGGCGACAGGAACGTAATGGCTGGATTAGGAGCGGCTCAGTTGCTCGCGGTATGGGGTAAATTAGAAATTTTGAGCGCGTGAGGAACGCGACCCCGCATCACACGTCCACTCCAGTACACCCACACGCGCGCCACCCGCCCTGCGTCCAGACGATAACAAGCACTCGAACACACAACACACTCCATCTCCCATCTCACACTCGTACCCTTCCCAGTAGCCCGATCACATCTGTGCGGGGCACCCTTCTCCCATCTCACCTCTTCCTCCTACCCACATTCATCCATCCACCCCAACTGTAACTTATCATGACCGCGGCAGAGGAGAAGCGACGAGTAAGTTGATCTGCGACCTACAGGCAAAACTAACCTTCAGGACGCGCTCGACAAGCTCAAGCGCCGAGCAGCCGGCTCGACCCCCGGCGGCCCAACCCGCCCAATAGTCATCGACTCGGCGACGCCGTCACCAGACCCGGCGCGCGTGCTCGTCCCCGCCTCCAGCTCGCCGGTGCACTCGCCAGCAGCGCAGGGAATGGGGCGCACGCAGATCCCCTCGTCGAATCTCGGCCGCCTTGTTACGAGTCCGGTGAAGAAGAGTCTGGGAGAGTACTCGCCATCCTCCCCTCAGCCTCTCAGCAGGCTTAAGAGGAGAGCAGACCCGGACGCTTCGCCGACCAAGGCGGCACCTGCCTCGCTCCCCGCCTCTGCTAGCACTTCACGCTCCACCTCCGGTACCGCTTCGCGCTCCGCCTCCGCTACTGCGTCGGCATCGAAACCCGCGCTTCCCCGCAAGGGACCGCCGAAACTCGTCGCCGCCGCGCGAGACCAGCACAACGCCGACGTTGAAGCGCGCATTCAGAAACTGATAGGGCAGTATCCGAAAGCGAACCGGGCCGAGGTGCACCAGGCGATCCAGCGGAATCCGAATAACCCGGAAGAAATCCTGGACCAGGTGCGGGAAGCCCACGAGCGCGGCATCACCACCGAGCGGCAGGCGCAGAACAGCGCTGTTGTCTCGAGCAAGCTCAAAACCTTTACATATGTGCCGACACCGTCGCCGTCGACTCCCTCTTCGAGCCAGCCGGCGTCGCCCTTCGTGTCGTCCGCTTCGGCCCGCCCGCGGGTGAGCACCACGATCGAGTCGCCCAAGAAGAAGCGCAGGAACGAAAATTCGACCATCTACGCCAAGCGCGCCAAGGGCGACAAGCCGAAGCGGGACGCGGACGAGGAGAGCGCCGCCGAGAGTGGGGCAGAGAGCGATGGCTCGGACGCATGGAGCGGGGAGGACACGCGTGTGCGTAAGAAGAAGCGGACAATCGAGGACGACGACGACGAGATTGACGCCGAGGGTGCGGCCCTGCGCGGGTTCAACGAGGACAGCGTCGAGACGCTCACGGGCACGATTGCGTGCAGCGAGGAACAGGCCAACAAGATCATCTCGCTGCGGCCGTACGCCGACGCGGACGAAGTGGCCGCCAAGCTGCGCAAGGCGCGCGGCGTGTCGTTCAAGCTCTTTGAGCAGTATGTCGACATCATGGAGGGATATGTCCAGATCGACAGCTGTCTGAACCGCTGCGAGAGCATCGCGGACGAGATCGCCAACACGCTCTCGGTGTGGAAGGGCGCGTCGACTGCCAGCGACTCGGTCACGGGCACGCCGTCCAACCTGAACGACGTCAAGGTCGACGTGGCCAAGGTGTCCGAGCTACTCCTCAGCGAGACGAACACGCACAAGCGCAAGATTCTCGCCTCATACATCCGCCAGCAGCCGTCGCTGCTCTCCGATGGCACGGTCCTCAAGGACTACCAGCTGCTTGGCGTCAACTGGCTCAATCTGCTCTACAGCCGCAAGATTGGGTGTATCCTCGCCGACGAGATGGGTCTCGGCAAGACGATCCAGGTCATTGCCTTCCTCGCGCACCTGAAGGAGCGCGGCATCCACGGCCCTCACATGATCTTTGTGCCCGCGTCGACACTCGAGAACTGGACGCGCGAGTTTGAGCGCTTCGCCCCCGACATCAACGTCGACACGTATTATGGCTCGCAGGCTGAGCGCGTCGAGCTCCGGTCAGAGCTCAAGCACAAGTTCCGCGCGGGCAAACTTGAAGTTGTGCTCGCATCCTACACACAGGTGACGAGCCATGACGACCTGTCCTTCTTCAAGAAGAAGATTGACTTCAAGACGTGCGTCTACGACGAGGCGCACATGCTCAAGAACTTTGTGTCGAAGCGGTACACCGACCTGCTCTCGATCAAGCCGCAGTGGCGCCTCCTCCTGACGGGTACGCCTGTGCAGAACAATCTGCAAGAACTCGTGTCGCTGCTCATGTTCATTCACCGTTCTGTCTTTGCCGAGGCCGAGCCCCACCTCCGCGCCATCTTCAAGGTGCAGAGTGGTGGCGGGGGGGCCGCGGGCGCCAAGGCGAGCATGTTAAGCCAGAACCGCGTTTCGCGCGCCCGCACCATGCTCACGCCCTTTGTTCTGCGACGACGCAAAGCGCACGTCCTCACGCTCCCGCCCAAGATTGAGACGACCGAGGAGTGCGAAATGACCCCGACACAGGCCAAGCTCTACCGCGACACGCTGCTTAGGAGCCGCAAGGCGATCGCGTCGATGAGCGAGGAGGCGCTCGAGGCGGCTGCCGACGGCGACGTCGATGAGGACGGAAAGCCCAAAGCCACAAAGGGCAAGAAGAAGGCTGCGTCGGCGCCCAAGGACCAGTCGTCGTCCAACATTCTGATGGAGCTGCGCAAGGCCGCCTCCCACCCCCTCCTCTTCCGCCGGATCTACACGATGCCCAAGCTGAAGCAGATCGCCCGTGCGTGTCTGAACACGCCGACGTGGTGCGACTCCAATTTCGACTATGTCGTCGAGGACCTCGAGGTGATGACGGACGCGGAGATCCACAACTTTGTCAAGGAGCACGAGGAGCTGGCGCATTTCGCGCTCGACGAAAAGGAGTTCCTCGAGGGCGGCAAGATGGCCGCGCTTCTCCGGATCATCGAGCGTTGCGAGGCAGAGGGCAAGCGTCTCCTGCTCTTCTCGCAGTTTACGATGATCCTCAACATTCTCGAGGTCGCGCTCACGTCCAAGGGCGTCAAGTATGTGCGGTTGGACGGGCAGACGCGCACGGATGAGCGCCAGGGCATTGTCGACGAGTTTAACGAGGACCCCTCTATTCCCGTCTTCTTACTCTCCACCAAGGCCGGCGGTGTGGGCATCAACCTGACTGCTGCGTCTGTCGTGGTCATTTTCGACCAAGACTTCAACCCGCACAACGACAAGCAGGCCGCAGACCGCGCGTACCGTATCGGCCAAGAGCGGCCCGTGGAGGTCATCAAGCTCCTGTCCAAGGGAAGCATTGACGAGGACATTGCAGCGATCGGCCAGACCAAGCTGCAGCTCGACGACATGGTCGGCGGCGACGGCGTGGCCACTGGCGCAGGCACGCCGGCGACGGACGCGAGCGAGGACAAGACGGCGGCCGAGGTTAAGAAGTCGCTCCTCAAGACGCTTCGGACCAAGTTTGAGGCCGAGGGTGACGCGGCCGGCGCGGAGGGCACGCCAGAGGTCGAGATGGACGAGGACGTCGTTAAGGTCAGCGCCAGCCAGCCGAAGAGGGCGCGTGGCGTTGCCCGATAGACGGATTGTCGCATACCAACAAAAGTACTAGTAACATAAACAACCACATCGCATAGTGTATACTCCCCTTTTTGCGCATACATTACCGAATACGAATGCATTGCATCTGCCTGTACTGTGGTTCTGGCTAGTCGTGGATGGACCAGGAGGGGTGTGCACGTGACCACCACAAGCGAAGTGGAGGCACGATGTGGAGGTCGACCAAAAGTTGCCGATCTATGTTGACAGCTCTGAGCGACTTTGGACCAGTACCACTGACAGACAGGACAGCAAAATGTACTGGTACCTGTCCTTCCTGCGTCCTCCGCCGGTGGCGACGCCGCTCGGCGAACCTGTCGTGATCACGCCGCAGGTCGCGAACGACCTGCGAACGGAGTGAGCCCTCTTTCCCTCCTCTCCCCATCCCCCATTTCAAAGCTGACATTACAGGCTGCGCGAGTCGCCCACCGAAGTACTCTACACCTGGCACCGTCTTCATCCGCCCTCCCAGCCCCTCCCCTCTCAGGTGCTGACGACCTTCGAACCCCCAATGAGCACGTACAAGCCCATCTCGGTCCCGCTGCCGAAGGGCGCGAAGGTCGGTGAACTGTGGAGATTGGGCCTGCTCGCGCCGCCGGCGCAGGGCCCGAGCTCGATCCCGCTCGAGAGGCTGCTGGCCGATCCGGGCGTGCTGGGTGTGTGGAGTGAGGGCATCGAACTACTTCCCGCGGCCGCGCCTGATCCGAAGGCGGCGAAGGGGAAGGGGAAGAAGGGAGACAAGGGCGACAAGGGCAAGGGCAAGGCGAAAGAGGCCCCGAAGCAGAGCCGCATCACGCGCTCCTGGCCCACAGCCTATGGCGCACTGAAAGTCGTCGAGCAGACGAGTTTTGATCTGGATAAAGTGAGCTTTGGACGTTCTAGCACAGCTGATGAACAGAAAGTGTGGGACTCTGGCCTGGCGCTGAGTGCTTGGCTCGGCCGCTATCTCTCCACTTCACACCCACACACCCTCGCCCGACGAGTACTCGATCTCATCCCCGGGAACAGCATTCTGGAGCTCGGCAGCGGGACGGGTCTCGTCAGTATAGCGCTGTCGCCGCTAGCGCCCTCGGCGAGGATAACGGCGACGGATCTTGGTACGTTGAATACCTTGTGTGGATGAACTGACCCCAGACTCCGCCATGGAAATCATGCAGCAGAACATAGACTTGAACGGGGTCGATGTCGCTGCAAAGGTGCTCGATTGGGACGCGCCGATGCCCCCCTGGGTTGAGAGTGATTGGCCCTCGCTCGTCTTGTAAGTCCCCCCCCCCCTTACTGAAGAGCGCAGCGCCGCCGACGTCACGTACAACACGGCCTCGTTCCCGTGTCTCGTCGCCACGCTGGAGAGATTGCTGAAGCCGAAAGATCGACCGGCACCACTCCTCTTGCTGGCGTACAAGCAGCGAGATGAGGCCGAGCGCGATCTCTGGGCCATGCTCAATGATAGAGGCATAGACACCGTATTGGTCGATCGCGTCCAGGGCGCCGAAAAGACGGGAGAGACCGAAATCTGGGTTGCCGGCGTGGGCCTGTAACTTGGGACCCTAGGTTATGGGGAAGCCATAGATAGAACATAGACAGCTGTATGTAACGGTACAGTGCAATTGTCATACTACAACTTGAGACGCTGTGAAATGCATGCTGCGACTGGAGGAGATCATGAGACCCAAGGCTGTGGATATGCGAAACGCGCACTGCTGAGATCGATTAAGGGCGAGCCGGGAGCCGTGGGCCAGCGGCCTGGCGCGCTTGGTGACGCTACTGCGGGGTGGCAAGGGGCGTACGCCGTAGACCACACATAGACCCTTTGCCACGCGAGCCACGAACCACGACGAGCGTCGAATTCCTCCAACGTGATACACCCTCCTATCAATCACTCTTTGCTCTGCTTTGCACCATACACTAAGACTTTCACCCCACTTCGCGCGGACACACTCAGCAGGCAAGCCCCAGCCATGGCACCCGCACCGCGCGGACTGGCGCCTCCCCCTTCGTCATGGTCTGATCTCGACGACGACGACGGCTGGCAGGGTATGTGTTGACATGATTCGTGGGGTTGCGATCGTGCGGCGTTCGACCAGATCACGAGTCCATGAACAGAGGCAGAGGCAGGATCGGGAGCTTGCTGCGTCTCGCTTGCTTCCGCTTGCTTCCGCTCGCTGTCGCTCGCTTATCGCCCGCGCTGACATCAGACATGCCGGTCGTGCGGTCGAACGACTTCACGAGCGAGTTCGACGCGATCGACGACAAGCGCTACGGGTACCGGCCCGAGCGCCTCGATGATGGCGAGGACAAGACGCAGTCGAATGCGACGGGACAGCACCTTGAGCTCGGGGTCGACACGCTTGCCTCAGAGAGCTGGCGCGAGAAGGGCAACTCGATCGACGAGAGCGACTACACCCGTCTCCGGCTGGAAGAAGACGAGGAGTCCGAGGAAGTCCACATGCGTACCCGATACCTCTTTGACGATAACCAGGCCATGACGCCCCTGTCCCAGATGCAGGCCACCAAGGACCTGCTGACGGAGGGTCAGCGTATTGCCTACGTTGGCCTGTGCCAGCTCATCATGGGGCGTATGATCAAGGACATGTCCCGCGGCTGGGAGGGGTATAAGATGAAGCAGCGCAACTTGCTCAAAGGCAAGGCGCGCGAGACCGATGTGCCCGTCGTTGAGAGCGGGAAGATCTGGATGATCAAGATCATGGCCCGGCTGTTCCAACACATGGACGTCGAGCGAGAGGGTGAGTTGGCCGAGGCTACATCAACTGACAGCACAGAGCAGCACATGATCGAGTCGCTGCAGGAGCACGGCGTCGACCCCGCCGACCTCGTCCCGGCACTTATGACGACGCACACGGTCAAGAATCCAGACTACGACCCCGAGGCGAGGAGACAGCGCGACATCGAGGAGGCCGAGGAGGCCGAGCGCCAGGCCGTCGCGCGGAAAGAGGCCGAGGAAGAGGAGGCGCGCAAGGCCGAGGAGAACCACGACGACATGCGGTCCGAGAGTGACGACATTGCCCACGACCCGGCACCTCCATATGCGGAGGTCGATCCTTCGCCTTCAACACCCCCCACCGTTCCGCCAAAGTCGGCCCAGGACCGGCGGCTATCCCCCCCCCGCCGACATCGCACGGCAGCAGCCTGTTCTCGTCGTCGGGCAATCCGTTTGACGACGGCGACATGGGCGACATGGGAGATATCGGAGACATTGGAGGATCACCCGGCGACGCGCCGCCGCCACCACCGCCGAAAGAGGACGCTGGTGATATCGGCGGCGACATCGGGCGGAGTAGCCTCGACTCGCCGGCGCCGCCAGAGAAGGCACCGCCGTCACCCGACGTCAACAAGACGCCGAAGCTCAGTAGCGGCGAGATGCTGTCTCCGGATCTCAGCAAGACGCCGAAGAGCGGCGGAGTCAGCGACGAGGGCACCCCGAGGGGCGTCCACACGCAGCTCCCCGGCGACGCCAAGCTGCCGGGAGACGTGCAGGCGGTCGAGCCACTGAAGCAAGGCACTGAGCACATGCCCTCTCTGCCTGGCGTCTCGACCACGATGTCGACAGCAGACGAGAACATTACACTAGACATCCGATGGACAGTGGTAAGTTTGCTGCTAGGCAACGAAACATCAGCTGACATCAGCTCTGCGACCTGTTCCTCGTGCTCGTCGCCGATTCGCTGTACGATGCACGATCACGGGCGTTCCTGGAGCGCGTCGCGAATGCCCTTGGGTTCGGCTGGATGGACATTGTGCGCTTCGAGAACCGTGTCACGGAGGCGCTCGAGCTCGAGGAGAGCGTCGGCCAGCTCGAGCAGGACGACGTCATTGACTCGCGAGCAAAGACCGCCAAGCGCAAGCGTTACGCGCTCATGGGTCTCGCCGCTGTCGGTGGTGGTCTCGTGATCGGTCTCTCTGCCGGTCTGCTGGCACCCGTCATCGGCGCTGGTCTCGGTGCCGCTCTGGGTACGATTGGTATCACGGGTACGACGGGTTTCCTCGCCGGTGCTGGTGGCGCGGCCATCATCACGACGACCGGAGTCGTCACTGGCGCGAACATTGCCGGACGCGGCATGGCGCGAAGAACGCGCGAGGTGCGGACGTTCGAGTTCAAGCCGCTGCACAACAACAAGCGCGTATCTTGCTACATCACCGTCGGAGGCTTCATGGCGAGTAAGGTGGACGACGTGAGGCTACCGTTCTCAGTCCTCGACTCTGCGGTCGGGGACGTGTTTTCTGTATTGTGGGAACCCGAGATGATGAGCGAGATGGGAGGCGCACTCAAGATTATCGGCACAGAAGTGCTGACCCAGGTCTCGCAGCAGGTGCTGCAGGCGACGATCATGACAGCGCTCATGAGCGCGCTGCAGTGGCCCCTGCTCCTGACCAAACTGGGATATCTCATCGACAACCCCTGGGCAAACGCCCTCGACCGATCCAGAGCGGCCGGACTGGTCCTCGCCGACGCGCTCATAGCACGACACGCCGGTATCCGACCCACGTCGCTGATTGGATTCTCCCTCGGCTCCCGCGTCATCTTTTATGCGCTGCTTGAGCTGCATCGTCAGAAGGCGTACGGTATCGTCCAGGACGTGTATATCTTTGGCAGCACCGTCACGGCCAACCGCCAGACGTGGCTCGAGGCGCGCAGCGTCGTGGCTGGCCGCTTCGTCAACGGCTACGCGACCAACGACTGGGTCCTCGGCTACCTCTTCCGTGCGACTACTGGTGGTCTGAACACTGTTGCCGGCCTGCGTCCCGTCGAGATGGTGCCGGGACTCGAGAACCTCGACGTCACGGACTGCATTACCGGACACATGAGCTACCGCTCGTCCATGCCGCAGCTTCTTATCAAGGCGGGCTTCCCCTGCACTTCTGACGAGTTTGACGAGCCAGATGTGAGTTTACTTGAATTCACTGGAAGTCGAACTGACAACCAGGACCCCGAGGTGGACATGTCGGTCAACGAGCGTATCACCGAGGAGGAGGAAGAGGCTCGACGGAAGAAGAAGATTCTCGGCATCTTCCCGCGCCGGAAGAAAAAGACGAAGCGACGCGGCTCGGACGACAGTGGTAGTACCATGTCGGGCACCGCGTCGGGGCGTGTCAGCAGCACGTACAACGACATTGACGAGGATGACATGCTGCCGCCGCGCGAGGAGCATCCCGCCGACAACACGGGCGGCAACACCGGCGCCGGCTCCGAGGAGCCGGAGGAGGCGGACCTTGGCGAGCGTCCGAGCCAGGCCGACATTGAAGCGGCCGAGGCCGCCGCCGCAGCGGAGAAGGAGGCTATCAGCCGCATTCCCGCGACAGCCGGATTCGACTTTGCTGCCATCTCGCGCGAGCTCGGCAAGGAGGTCGACCCGGACAAGCCTGTCGGTGCGACGAGCCCGCGTCCTGTTCCGGCGGTGCGCTTACCCTCGCCACTGAACCGAACGGGCTCCGCGCCTCCTCCGCTCCCGCCGACGCCGGACGAGCAGCCCACCCCGCCAGCGCCACAGCGGAGCAACTCGGCCTTCGATGGGCGGGACAGTTCCGCCCTCGGCCTACCAGTCGACGACGACGGCGACATTGCCATCACGGCGCAGAAGCTCTCAGTGCAGGACGCATGGGACCGGCCGGCGTGGCCCGAATCGAGCCCAAACCTCGCCGCGAGCCCCGCGCGTGCGCCGAGTCCCCCGCCAAAGGGCTTGTTCGGGTTCAACGCGTGGGCATCGAGCACGTCGCCGAGCGGCTCCCACTCGCCCCTCCCGCCCTCCGGCTCGTACGACATGGACGGCAAGCTCATGGCGCCGCCTGCGCGTCCCCATCCCGCCGAGTTCACAAACCCCTTCGCGAGCAGCGGCATGGGCGCCCTTGGCCCCAGTCCTATTGGCGAGCCAGCCCACGCCGCGGGGTGGAACAAGCGCGCCGCAGACGACGAGAAGATGGCACTGGAGAACCCGTGGTAGCCGCTGCCTGCCGATACGCAGGCCAGGCGGTAGGCAGGCCAGGTCGCAGGCAAGCGGCAGTCCGAGTGACCTGTTTCGCCATTGATGACGAGCCACCCCGCGCTTGGCATTCCGCTCCACGATCCACGACCTTCGGCGCCGAGCACATCTCAACCCCTAACTCTTAGACTTAATAATGACGGCTTGTTGAGCGACATTGCGATCATTTGTGCCCAGCCTTAGCTCCATAGACAGCATATATGGGAGGAGGGGAGTGGACTGTTAAACGCGGGCAGCGAGCGGACAGACGGGCGCGTCCGCAAGCTACCTGTACTCGGTGCGGGCTGCGGAGGAGGTGCGCAGGTGAGCATCGAGCACGCGAGCACGCGTTGAGCAGGGGCACGTGATCGACGAGGAAGGAGGGCCCGCTCGGCCGCGCTCGACCATGTATAGTAAACAATCGCACAACCTTATGCATTCAGTGCTGCAGGATGGCCGCAGGAAGGGCTCGGAAGGGGCGCTGAGGTGCTGACCGAGCTACGTCGCTCCGCCGTATCGGGTGGCTTGCATGGCTTGGGCGGATGACGTCGGCGAGGGGCAGCGAGGCCAGCTCTTCAGTCTTCAGCGCTGCTTGTCTCTCAGATCTTTTGCACACCAAACCTGCAGGCTTGGAGAGATAAGCCATGTGTCCAGTCTCGTCTGCATTTGCTCTTGCAGGACGATATTCATTCATATGAGGCGAAGATGAGTTGTGAACGGTAGAGAGAGGGGGGAACGGAGTTCCGTGGAAAGCTGTAGAAACGGGGCTCGGTGCGGGTCGCAGGACTTGAAATTGATATCCTCATGTCGCTTCGTCCCGACACCAAGCCCTTATGGCCCCTTCGCGCCAAGCTTTGACCTGGCCCGACCTGGCTTGGAAGCGAGCGGCGCTCGCGAACAAGTGCTCGAAATAGCAGAGCGAAAGAGCGGGCAGGTACACGAGGTGCAGCGGAAGGCAGCTTGGGGTGTAAGATTTCAGTCCTTGTTCAGGAGCGAGACTGTAGAAGGACTCAGGGACAAAACCAGGCGGCTACTCCGATGACGAGTCAAATGTCTCTATGTAGCGGAGCGGAGTCTCGAAGTCTCGATTCCTCGGACTCGATCGCACCTGTGCAGGCTAGAGCACATGTTCATCGACCCACTCGAGTAAATTTGTCTCTCGAACACTTTCGTCTTGAGGACCAACGAAGAATCATTTTGCATGGAGAAGCACATGTCCATCCATGTGCTGATAAGCCGGACCCACGCACTCTCGCTCGTCATCACGGATTGCTATACTATAATTCAGATTAAACGAAGCAAAAGCAGGCAAGCGGTGACGACGGCCGCGGAGCAGGAGCACGGGGGTGTGCGTCGCTCTATCGCCACCGTCACAGGGACGAACGAAAGCCGTGCCTGAGTTCCGACCAGAATCGCTCCGCCTGCTCCGTCCTGCCTCTCGAAGAGGGCTGCAAGCCTCCCGGACCGGACGGGCGGCGCAGAAGGAGGACTAGACCGACGCACCGAAACTGGCTCCTGCGGACCTGCTCGACCCCCTTGCCCTGGTAGGGCCACCGACCCTGGCTTACGGCCTCATCATCGTCACTTTTGCACGAATCGTCGATTGTCGTATTCAGAACAGGTGCAAGTTACTGGATTTGGACATGGTGCTGCTCTGCATGATCGGGCGCAAGCGGGCAGATCTGGGTGCTTCTGTGATACCCTCGTGGTAACTCGCTGATTACAAAGCAATGCCGTCGGAGCTTCTGTAGTTCTGAATGATTGTCAAGCACGCCGCCTTGTCTCTGTGTCTGGAGTTGGCATACCAGGACAGGCACGACTTTTCCTCAATGACGGCATGCTTTGTTGCAATAAAGCAGAAATGTAGCAAGCGAAGGAGGGAGAGCCCGCGACGCCGTAAGCCAAAAACAAACAAAAAATTCCAGCTTGCCATCCGCAGGCGCGCGGGTCGTCGTCGCCTTGAGCTTTTCAGGGTCCACAGAATGAAGAACTCAGGGGAAAATCCGACATCGACTGGCCTCGTGGGTGCTTCTGCAGCTTCTTGTCTTTCGTGCGCGGCGGATGCTGCTCTCCTCTGAAGGGCAGGAGCAGGCTCGGTCGGGCAGTCGGCCAGGGACGGGTCGCTGTCCCTGCACCAGCCGGGGTAAATACCCAATAGGCCGCATGACTCACGACTTGCTGGGTAGACGAGATACGACCACGGCCGTGGAGGAGCAGCTTGCATGCGGGGATGCACCGTAGGGCCTACCGTTTACCCAGGATGAGCAACTTTGCATGACGGACTGGAGCATCATCGGCCAAACACAACGGTACGAACAGGAATATAAGTATATACGCCCTCGGTCATGACTGCTCCCCCATCCTCTCATCCTTCACTGTATCCTCTCCTTAATAGCTGGGTTGCGACCGTCACCCACACTCTTATAACTACACCTCTACCACCACCTTAATCCCTACCTTACTCCTCGAGTCCACCACCACCATGGCCAAGTACTCTCCGTAAGTGTTCTCCACAGCTGTTTAAGAGTCTTTTGCTGACAGGCAGCACCGTCACCCTCAAGGGTCCGATGAACGGCTCGCTCCTCGTGTTCGCGTACACGTCCTTCATCATCTGTGTTGTCATGATCCACCGTGACAAGGAGCTGTTCCACTCGTACCCCGCCGCCGTTGTCGCCCAGATGGTCTGCGCGATCGTCCAGATGATCTACATGTTCGTCTACTTCCTCAAGTCGCACTCCAAGATCTACTCGGTCCGCAACATGTTCATCGTCAACGGCCTGCTCATGCTCTACTGCTTCGGTGCCTCCATCGCTATCACCGTCCTTGGCAAGCGTCACGGCGACGGCTACTGCCCCGGCGACACGCCTGCCGCCCACGACTGCCAGGGCGTCCTCCGCGGTACCATGGGCATGGCCTGGGTTCTCTGGATCTGGAACATCTTCTGGATGGCCATCATCGCCATGATCGTCTCCACCACCAACTCGTCCTGGTCGGAGCCCCTCGGCAACGTCCCCGTCATCGACAAGGTCGAGGAGGAGGCTCCCAAGCACTAAGCGCGTAAGCGAAGTGCGAGCGCAGTGAGCGCTGAGCTTCCTCAACCCAACCCCTCCGACATACCTCCTTAATCCCTCACCCGCTGCTCCCACCGCATGAGACAGCATCACCACATCTTATCGCACTCCTTCCACCACCACACACCATCATAGCCCCCCTTTCCACCCCCTTATAAGATGTATAATAGCCTCTCCAATCCCCTTTAATACGACACCATCTCTTCGCATTTTTCGCAATCAACCGCATTCTCTGCATTTTTCGACTAGGTTACATATGCATATCGGCATTGCAACTGGGACACTCGAGGCGAGGCGAAACCGAGCCCGACGCAGCAGCGAGCGCTCTCCACTGACAACCTTTGATGAGCACGGTGGTTGGGGGAGAAAAAGTCTCTCGACCCAACGTCTCAGCAGAGTCTGACAATGCAACAAGACCGAGGTGGACACCAGCTGACTTGTGCATGACTCGCAAGTTGCGTTATCAGCCGAAAAAGCCACAACCCAACAACAGCTCCAAGCCGAGTGACGTATGCCCTCCGAAACACCCAGGCAAAAGGTTCGGACGGAACGCCCCGCGGAGGTGCACGGCTGGGCGGGGTGCGCCTGGAGGTGATGGGGCCTGGAATCAGGGTCCACCTGAGACATTCTGCCTGGACGAGGGAGGGCGGACCAGAGTTCTTCTTCTGCACGTGCTGTTCAGGGACAAGGCACTCGACACAGAGGGAAGGACGCACGCATGCTTAACGAGCCGTGAGGAGCCGCGTAGGTCCAGAAACTCCATCTTCCTTGCTCGCGAATACATCGTCCCGTCCACTTGGGGCCTGTAGCATCTCTGGTCCGCTACTTTCCTAATCGGGCTCGATAGGGCTCGATAAGGGGGAAGGATGCTTGTTCTGCCTGCCATTGCGAACCATCGCCTTGTGAGCGGACAGCTATGGGACTTATTTGTTTGGTTCCTGTTTCGGTGGATCGAAAGTGTCAGGAGCGACGCGGTCTCGCTTCCACCTCACCCAAACTGGACCAACAACGCGTGAGCTCGCCGCGGATGCCAGCCATTGCGAGTCACTCTGGCGAGCTTGTTACCGCCATCGCACAAGTTCGCTAAAGATAAGAAGTACAAGCGGTGCCGCGCCGACTTTGACGGGCACGCTAGACCGCAGACTGGCAACTATTTTCCCCACTTCAGCACAGGGCGGACGGGCTGGAACAAGTACATCTCCATGATCGGACTGTGAAATCGCGTGCCTCGGACTCCCGCTGCTTCCTTGCTTCGGACTGACATCTTTCGGGTGACCAGTTGGAAGGTGGAGATGGGGTTTGTTTGGTTCCGATGTCCGATATCGGCGACCGTCCACCCCTCTGCAAGGGTCTCGTGATATAAGACGTGATGGGCACTCGTAGACTTGATCCAACACCCCAGATCTCAACACACTCTCTGTACTTCCAAATCTCACTTGCTCGCGAATCGGATCACGGTCCGAGTTGGCAGGTACTGGGAACTAACTGGAGCTGGATCACATGCGTCGCGGTGAGTAAGGGTTTTGGTGTGGCATTTTCAACGAGTTTCAGACGCAACACAGACGCTCTCATCACAGTCACACTTTGCATTACTTCATTTCCAAACTACTTTCTTGACTATATTGCCTGACTACATTTCTCACTAACTACTGCCTGACCGTTGCCAGGCGAGGGTTGCGTTCCGCAATCGGCCTGCGCCTAGATGCCAGCATGGCACGCCTCGTTGGTGTCGACCGTTTCGCACTTGGTCCCATCGATCGCGAGCCCATTCTCGTCTTTGAGGGGGTACTCGACGCGTCCATACTCCCACTCGTCGCAGTGCTCATTGATGCAGCTGCTCCTGCAGAGCCTGCTGCGGGTGTTGGCGATACCAATCTTGGTCTGGACGAGGAACCGGCCGTACGTGCCCCCCGGGTACTCGCAGTTGGCAGTCGCGGAGCCAGAGAAGGACTGCGTCCACTCATACCCAAAGTTGAGGCCGCTGTTGCCCGTGATGTCGCTTGCGACCTGGCCTGCGGAGGAGGCGTCCAGCCCAAAGCTGATCGTGTACGACGTCTCCCATCCCACTGACTCTGCAAATGTGCAGGAACCCTCTGAGCCGGAACAGTCGAAGCAGTGTCGGGGCGCATAGCCCGACCAGCCTTGCTCCGTGCTCTCGACCTCGGTCACGCGGTATTCCGCGTTGGGGCACGAGCCTGTGCCTTGTCGCTTGGCGAGGGAGGAGTCGTGGGGCGTCACGAGCTGGTAGAGGGCTCCGCCGGAAGAGAGGGTGTCGCCCTCCTTCGCGACGGAGAGCCAGGCGTGCAGGTCGCGGCGCTGAGCATCGGGGCCGTCAACGGGCATCCCGAGGGAGAGGGGCAGGAGGCTAGCAAGAACGGGGAGGAGGAACACGTTGTATGTTTCGGGGTTTGAGGGCTGGTGTTACTGAAGAGGGGGAGGAGTTGTCGACTGATGATCTGGAAGACTCGCTGCGACGGCTCTTATATACCTTTCAGAGGCTCGTCAACGTCTCTCATCAAACAGCCAGCACTGAGCTGTAGTGTATGACAAGCCGTTCGGTCATCACTGTCTTCCGGCTGCGCCCTAGTACTCGTACCGGTTCTCCGACGCCGCGCGGCCACTAACACTTTCCTCATGGACCAACTCATCTCGAGAACACTAATCACCTTGGCTGATGTCATCCTCCTCCTCTTGGGCCACGCCATGCCATCCGGGAACACTGTTACTTCACCCCAATCAGGATAGTCCTCCTTCCTAACCCATGACAATGATTGCGGAGATAGACCTTTATCGTTATCAGACGGGCAATGATCGCCGACGGACCGCAATCACCGCGAGACCTCTGTCACAATCCTCAAATGTTCGGCGTCTCGGACCGAGGGAAGCTTCTCTCGTTCGCCGCCACACGTTCTCGAAGGGCACGGGGGTCTCGAGTAATACTCCCTGATCGAAGTCAAATGACACCGGTACACCGTCATCGGAGGCGGCGGCACTGCCTCAGGGCCACTGACGCGCACACGGTCGGCGTTAAAGGAGAGGGTAGCGGCGGCGATGACGGCGAAGGGGTGAAGGTCACGAGAGGGAGTCGTGAGGGATCACAATGAGAACTGAAATGGCGGTGTGAGGAACTCTTGCCCTCTCCGGCTCTCACGCTGCGGTACATACCGTCGCAGACCGTCTAGGCAGAAGAGCGGAGGGGAGGAGTAGTGCGATCCGATCACGGATGATCGCCTCGTGATCGTGTGCCGGTGTCAGGCTGCCGCCGGCGTGACATGCCCTCGACATTGATCTACTCCGTCCGGTAACTGGGCAGGAGGATGCGCAGCACGCGGTGAGCACGGCATGTAAGCTGTGCTCCACCCTTGGTCACGAGGACGTCATGCCGTGTTCTGTGGACGGTGGCACACTGCCCCCCCCCCCCTCCCGGTGCCCCCTCACCCCATCCGCCGCTACATGGCACCCCTGCCAAGCCCCATGCGCCCCATGTTCAGACCTTGCATGCTATGCATAACTCATTTGACATCGTTACGAGCCAGCACCTGTATCAATTTGTCAAACGTTGGCTTAACGCTCTCTGACGTTTGCAACCATTGACCCACATGGATCCAGTGAGCGGGCACATGTCCATGCCCGCTGCTTTAGCGCCGTTAGCGCCTCGGCGCATGTCATCGTCGTCATGATCGGGTCGCTGTCTGCAGCTTCCGCTCGGCTTCTCTTGTGCTGTGGGGCACACACTCGACGAGTCTGCAAGTGTTTCGGGGTGACTACCCGACACCTGACACCTCCTCACATGAGCTCACACGAGCCCACATGCCGCAAGGCGTGTGAGGGAGGCGGTCAGTATTCTCCGAAACGTAGTCACTCCAGCTCCGCGCATGCGAGTTTCCGAACTTCCAAGACACACAGTCACATGAGCAATCGATTCCCGGGGATGGGTGAGCTCGATCAACACAGGTATACCCACCCCGTGATGGTATGGCGATTCTTCTAGCTTCCTGGCTTTCGAGACCACATGTGCAGTGGTTCAGTGGGTTTCGACATCGAGTCTGAACCCTCTCCCACTATCCAACATCGCCCGTGTGGAATCATTCCACTTCCAAAGTACGATATATGTACTTCTGGTATGGACTCACATTTACCTTAGTCTTACCCCAACTCCTCCAGCTAAATACTCACATGTACGCGGATCGAGAGCAAAGCGGAGCACTGGCAACGCAAGATTCTAAGGTATACATGTCCTGATACAATACAGCAAGATAAGATAAGACTCGATCCCAGCTTTAGCTAAGAGGTCTACTAAACCTCCCTCCCAATAGCGATCCTGAATCCCTCCATCACCACGTCCCGATCCGTCTCGCTATCCGCAAACATGAAGAATTCCTCCCCCTTTTCTCCCTTAATCTTCCACGCCCCCCTCACCTGGGATTCCTCATACACGTCGTGGTCGATCTCCGTCTTCCCTCCCAACGTCACCGTGTTGATGGGACTGTCGTCCCCCTCGCCCTTGAACAGGCGTAATTCTCGCGCGAGGAGGAGGAAGTACCGCCGCCGCCACGTGCCCACGCCTTGCACCGTTACCCAGCCGCGGAGCATGACGCCCCCCTCTGCGTGGCCGCGTACGAGCTGCCGGCGCACTTCGGCCTGCTGCTCGTCCCTCCTTGCTGCCTCCTGTGCTCTCCGGGCCGCTTTCTCAGCCTCTTGACGCTGGCGCTCGGCCTCTTGCCTCTGCTGCGCGGCGAGGCGCTCTGCCTCGCGTTTCTCCGCCGCGGCCTTTTTGGCGGCAGCGCGCTCGGCGCGTTCCGCCTCAAGTCGCGCCTCCTCGGTCGCTTCGGCCGCTTCCGCCTCGAGCCTCGCCTCGCGCTCGGATTCCGTCTCCTCGTCCAGCGGCTGCTCGTTCACGTCGAGCGGCTCGAGGCCGCGGGGCGAGGCGAGGAACGAGTTGTCCCTTGACATGCGGGAGGGCGGCTCGAACGAAGTCCGCGAGACGCGCGCACTCCGCTCAAAGCTCGTGCGCGACCCGTTCGAGCGCGTCGAGCGCATCGTGTCCCGGCTCAGGCGGGGTTCGAACGTCGATGCGCGGTAGAGGCTGCCGCGCTCGCGCTCGCTCAGCTGTCCGAACGAAGTACGTGCGCGCTCGCCGCGCTCGCGTTCGGGCGACTTGGCAGACCGCTCATACGACGAGCGCGGGGACACGACACTGCGCACATCCGGCTCGAGCGAGACCTTGCTCTCGCGCACGTCCGAGTGGGAGCGGACGGACTCGGA
This sequence comes from Trichosporon asahii var. asahii CBS 2479, assembly GCF_000293215.1. Lineage (NCBI taxonomy): Eukaryota > Fungi > Basidiomycota > Tremellomycetes > Trichosporonales > Trichosporonaceae > Trichosporon > Trichosporon asahii. The sequence continues at coordinate 330,903 of NW_014040854.1, forward strand.
GGAGAAGACGGTCGCGATGCTGTCGCGCGTCTGCGAGCGGGGGACGTCGGGCGAGCGCGAGCGCGGGGGCGAGCCGCACGACGAGAGCGACTGCATGCTCTCCCGTGTGCCGAGGTCGCGCGAGCTGAGGCGCTGGTGCGGCTTGGGCCGCTCTGCGAGAGAACTGCGGGGCAGGATCGGGCGTCCGACGTCCGGCTCCGTGAAGCTGCGCGTGCGCTCGGAGGACTCGGAGATGCGGCCCGGGCTGAGCGCCTCGTCGTCGCTGAGTCCTGTCGAGGACGCGAGCGACTGCACGCGCGAGTCGTAGTGCTGTGTCGTAGGGCTGAGGGGGTTGCCGCCGCGGTTCTGGGCGCGCTCAGTCTCGAGACGGCGCCACCGCTCCTGCGCCTCCTCCTGCTCGGCCATGTTCTTCAGGCGGATGTTGGCGAGCGCGTCCTCAGCCGAAATGTTTGAGACAGTGCGGCCCTTCTTCGCTGGCGGGGTATAGCCGAGTCCGCCAGAGGGGGTGCGGTACGAGTTGGGCGGGAACTGCATACCGAGACCGAGGCCGTGCAGTGCCTCCTTCTCGTGCAGGTGCTTGAAGTCGTCCGAGCTAATGCCGCCGGGGCTCGTGCCCTTCATCGGCTGGTGACCGCCACTGTTCGAGCCGGCACGCAGGCGGAACGCGCGTCCGAGCGAGCCCTGTATGGACGAGCGGTTCGGGTTGGGCGAGTTGGAAAAGTTTGACACTGTCGGCGAGGGTGGCGAGGCGATCGGAGACGAGCCGGGGAGGAAGTCGGGGCGCTGCGCGCCGTGCTCTCCGTTCGACTTGGAGCGGAGTGCGAGGCGCAGCTTCTGCGAAAGGGATGAGTGGCGGTCAAGCGACGACGGCGGGCTCGTCGTGATCGTAGGCGACGTCATCTGCGGCGTCTCGGGGTATCGCTGCTCGCGCAGCAGGGCCGCCGAAGACTCGAGCGACGGGCTCGTACCGGCGGACAGCTGTCGCGGGGCGTTGACGAATTGCGGCGAGACAGCCGAAAAGTGCTCCGTGTTCATGGGCGGGCTGAGGGTTGCAGACTGTTGGATCTGAGGAGAGTCGTTCAGGTCGACGACGTCCGCGGCAGGGGGCGCCTTACGCTTGATGCCGTTCTCCTTCTTCTCAGACTTCTCGATCGGCGCGATCTTCGCGTCCTCCTCCTTTATCTTGTCCTCGTCCTTTGTCTTGTCCGTACCTTTTGTCCTGTCCTCAGCCTTGTCCTGAGATGTGGATGACGTTTCCCTGGACGACCCGCCCTTTTCCGTAGTTGTTCTTGATGGCGTGTCGGCAGTGATGATGACCATACCCTCGACGGGCCCAGTAATGTCGCGGGCAGACCGATAGTCGCCGTTGAGCATCACGGGCGAGGGCAGCGGGAGGGACGCCTGGGACGTGTGCGAGCTGCTGGGCGCGGACGTCTTGATCGGGGTCAGCCGTCCGTTGGACAGAGAGACGGAGCGGGCGGTCGAGTGCCGGGCGACGGCGGCGTTAACGACGGACGCCTGGGAATGCTCGAAGTCGTGCGAGCCCGCCGAGTCCTCCATGTACGGGCGGTGGTTGTGTCCAGAGTCGGATGAGATGCGGCGGGACATGCGGGCCGAGAACTGCGACAGGCGGTTCGACATGCGCTGCGACAGCCGGCTCGTGGTGCTGTCCCGGCTGCCGACGGGCATGTTCATGCGCGCCATGAAGTCGGAGCTCAGCGAGTGTCGCGGGCTAGCGGCGCTGACGGGGCTGATCGGGCTGCGGGGACTGATGGGCGTCGTGGGGCTGAGCAGGCCGGGACTGAGCGGACCCTTCGGAACGGCGGTCTTGTCAGACCCAGCCGCAGACTTTGGCGGGATGACGTTCAGCATCGTCGCAGTCAGTGGGAGAGGTGGAGGGACCTTCTTCGGTATGATGCGGGTCGGCGGCTCCTTTTTCTCAATAGGCATGAATGGCGATACGGCGGGAGGTCCAACCGGCGTAGTCGGCGTCGAGCGCTGCAGGCGCTCCAGGTCGGACGACACGCTCTCCTTCTTCAGAGCCTCGATGAGGGCCTGGTCTATCGGTGGCGCTGGCTTGCGATTGCCCGAAGGAGTCTTGCGGTGCCCGATGCTCCTGCCAGAATCTGGGGTCGCGACGCCGCTCGTGTCCGTCGATTGGGACTGGGACAATGACAACTGCCTGACCGCTGGGTGGCTCAGTGACTCCGGCAGTTCGGCCGGCTTGGCGCTGTCGTCCTTTGCATCTTCGTCGTTGGTCTGCCGCTTCTCCTCGGGCTTCGGTGTCGTCGACTCAGCGGACGGGACAGGTTCGGGGCTCGGCACGCGGCGGGAGCTAGTGACCATCGGAGGAGTGCTGGTGGTACTGTTGGACGCAGAACGCATTGGCCGGGAACCGAGCGGCCGCTTGCGCTCCGACGAGCCGGCGGCACTGGCAAGCGAGTTGATCGACGGCGTCCTCGATCGCCATCCAGCAGTGACGTTGGGGCGGTTGCGGCTGGCCGAGTCGAGCGAGTTAGATCGGCCGAGTGAGCTGCGGGTGCTCTCGACTGATGGCCGTCGGTTCGACTCGAGCGATGGTCGTTCTGTTGTCGACTCCAAGGTCGGCTGCTCGTTGGCCTGCGCGACAAAGGCAGAGTTCAGAGCGCGACGCGAGGATCGGCGGACGGGAACTTGGGCGAGCTGCGTCCTCTCGACGACTGGAGCGTTGTCCTGCGTGTGCGCAGCGAGGGCCTGCCTCGCTGCAAACGCAGCTCCGACGCCAGCCATGCCCGCGACCCCTCCGACACCGGTTCCTCCCGTAGCCTGGATATCCTTGGTCGGGTGTAACTCGGGTTCAGCCAGGAACTCGGCGCTCTCGTGGCTCGGCACTGGCGGTGGGGCCGGCATCGTAGGCGAGAATACCGAGACGGGTGACACTGCGGATCGCCCGCCCTGGCTCGAGCCTGCCGAGCTCATGGACGCGCTCCGGTGCAGTGTTCGCGGGACGTCGGGCATCGGAGGCGAAGTCGCCGTTGACGCCTGCTTCGGCGAGCTGCCGGGCTGAGGAGAGCTGTTGTTGGTTGCGTTCAGCCGGGAGAACGGGCTCTGCTTGGCGGTGCCGTTCAGCTTGCTGGGACCGTCAGAACCCAGCCGCGGTGAGCCGTTGACTCGGGCGGTGGAAGCCAGAGACGGAGGAATGCTGGTACGCGACGACGAGCGCGAAGGCAGCGCTCCGTCGGGCAGAACTTCGGCCGTCTGAGGGGTCAGTCGTCGAGGAGGCGGAGGAGGTTGCGGTCGCTGAACGTCCGCTGTGGGCAGTGGTCGAGCAGCCACCGGGGCCGGCTCGGCAGCTGTTTCAGGCAGCTTGGCAGGTGACGGCACATGTGGTGCGTCTGTCGCGTGTGGTTGCGGGGTGGGCGTTTTCTGCGACGTCCTCTCCTGGTCTGGCTCCTCGATCTCCGTCTGTGCTGGCGGTCGGTCCCGGGGCGCCACCAGGCCGAATGTCTCGCTGCCCGAAGCAGGAACCGTAGTCTCCTGCACAGGCAGGGACTCGTCCTTAGGCGGCTGCGGCGAAAGGGGCATCGACTTTGGTCGGTCCGGAATCGGTGACTCGTCAGGCGACAGCGGCCGTGACGGTGGTCGTGATAGCCGCCGCTCGCTCGACCAGTCGCGCTCCGGGTACGGCGAGTCGGCCAGAGACGAAGGTAGTGGCGAGTCGAACGTCGTGTCCGTCAGGGCAGAGGTCGTCACAGGCGTGACAGGCGCCCCGTCGCTGAGGTCCTTTGTTGACACAGACAGCAAAGGAGGAGGGGCTAAGGCGCTGCGACCGAGCCCTTCGCGCAGGAACGTCTCGTCAGACATCGAGTCGCGCTCATGCCGAGTCGCGGCCGCTGGCGGGGTCGCGGGGTTAACGACGGACGCAGCCGATGATGACTCGGCGAGAGACGTGCGGACCGCTGTTGGGATCTGCGGGAGTACCCCGCGGCTCTTCTCAGCGGGCGGCTCAGCGGTCGGCGCCTCTTGCGGTACTGGTGCCGGGACAACAGAGACAGCAGCGATTGGTGGCGTGGGAAGGGGGTTGGCGGCAGGAGCTGTAGCGGTGGGAGCTGGGGGTGCAGGCGTCGGGATCTCAGCGGGGGCAGGTGCTGGTGAAGGCTGGGGTGGTCGTTCTGATGGCGGAGAAGCGACCGGCACAGCGGGCTGAGGAGTCGACTGCTCCGATGGGGCAGGAGGCGCAGGCTTCGATGGCTTCCTCTTGATCGATCGTGCGCGAGCGGCCGACTTTGGGGGTGCTGGCGGGGGACCTGTTGGGGGAGCAGTTGGGGGAGGAGTCGCTGCTGGCGTCGGCTGCTGCGTGGGTTCGGGCGTGCGCTCCATCGGCTTCGGGGGCTGTTCGGGCTTGAGCTCTGCTGTCGGAGCACGAATGACGGTTTCCGATACGGGTGCGGCGGCAGGCACCGGGGTGGCTGCCTCGACCTTGTCTCCATTTGTGACTTCTGGGACCTCTAGCAATGCGGCCGTAGTGCTGCCCGGCGGCGAGGCGGTCGAGACGGTTGACGGGTCCAAGCCCAGCTGCTCCGCTATGAGCTCTTCTGTAAACTGGCCCGTCTTGTTGATCGTAGAGAGCGCGAGGTAGTCCTGGGAGAATGTCAGCGGCGTCCAGTGCAGGAGGACAGACGGCAGCGACTTACCGGGAAGAGCGCTGCAAAGGTTCGCGAGTGGACGATCGCCTTAGCGCGCTTGACGACACTGAGAGTAGTTAGCGACGGCAGCGATAACACCGGATGTTTGAATGCGCTGGGACGCTCTAAGTCTGCTCCGCCCGGACCAGCAGCTGGAGTTGCTTGACGACCGATCGGAATCGATCCGACAGCGTTCGCGCCGCGGGCGCTCAGATCTCATGGCCCATCGCGTCGAATTTGGAGAAGGGCGACGTCGCACTGCAGCTCGCGGGCGCGGCAGTTGATGTCCATTCCCATGCCGGAGGTAGCGTGCCGACAGTCCAGTGGGGCTGGTTCGAGGCGGAGCATCGTGCAGCTGCGATGGTTCCTGGGCAGCTCCAGCGGACCGATGGCTGAAAGGAGGAGGCCGAAAAAGTCGATGGTAGACTTACCTGACAGTATTGCCTAAGCGGAGGATGACGAGGCCCTTCCCCTGCACCGAGGCGTAGGCAAAGGTCGCGTCGGCCTTTGCGACGGCGTCCGAGTCGAGCAGTCTCCGCAGCGGCGGCAGCGCGGGGTCGGACCCCGCCTCGATCAGCACAATCTTGGGCGTTCCTGGCGCAGCGTAGCCGGCGACGAGCCTGGATGGAGTCAGTAAAGGGTCACTCCGAGTGTGTGCTCTTGGGTGCTCACCATGTCATTGGGTCGTCGTTGGCGTGGACAGCCTGGACTGCGGCGACGAGGACGGGGTCGGAAGTGTCTGCGGACATGGTGCAGCTGTGGATGCTGGTGGAGGCGGGGTCAGGCGAGGTGTCAGGCGGTGCGCCTGCGCCTCGTGGTGGGAGTGTCGGCGGTGATGATGTGGCCGGCGGGGGTGGTGATGGAGGTGGTAGTAGTGATGGAGTGCGATGGGATGGAGACAAAAGGTTGAAAGTTGGATGGAGGTGGTGGTGGAGATGGGGGTTTGTGGGTCCAGGTGGTGCAGGAAGGGGAGAGCCGGTTCAGGTCCAAGGTGTGTCGATGTGACCCTGAGGGTCTCTGGTCAGGATGCTTCGGCTGTGGACCCTGGGGCTTTCTGCGGTGGATAAACCTCTTGCGCGCAGCTTGTGATCCGATTAAGCTCGGTAGTGTTCTGCGGCTCTGGCTCTGGTGCGATGGCCCCGGATCCAAGATGCGATGGAGATGCTCGTTGATGGATGACTGAGTGGTTTGTGCTGGAGCAAGGACATGGCAAGGACATCAAGGGGCCGGGCGCGGGGCGTCGGCGCGTCGTGCGTGTGCGCTGATGCGTCTGTCTCGATGTCTCTGCCTTTGCCTTAGTAGCAACTTGTTTGGGTCTCGGGTGCTTGTGCGTCCAAGGAAGGGATGGTTCCTCAAAGTCTTGTGGTACGTGGTGGGGCACGAGCTTAAATCGAGCAAACGACGCACCAGCGAGCACTGGGCCAGCGTTTGCGAGCAGAACAACCTCCATGGCGTCAACCCACAGACCTCAACCAGCCAAAAGCCAGTTAAGCCAGGGTTCCCCGCTAGCGCACCGTGCGCAGAGACCCACCACCCCTTCATCGCTTCTGTCCGTTGTCATCACCTCTCAATTCTGCCGGCATCATGCTCGCGGATATCACTTGTCTCCGTGCCATCATCCCAGACTATCGCCAGAAGCCAGCTCCGATGCCATCTCGTACCCTCTCGTCATCCCCCAGCTCCAGATCCGATCCCCCCCTACTCATGCGACATACCTTCCTTCCCATCCTACCGTCATCCTTCGCACCCCCCGAACACCTCGCACTTGCCGAGAACAGCAAACCCGACGCAGTCATCTGCAATCTAAACCACTAACCCCCGAGCCCCGAGGTCTGACATTTGCATCCTTCAGGACGGATGTGATCGACTGCGTCTGTTCGCACCATCGCTCATGTTCGGGAAAATCGCCATGTCATATGTCCCCAAGAGCCTAACAAGCACGCTGCCGTGCAGGACATGTTTGTGCAATTCATTTATGCCGCACGCTCCCCCAGGTCTCTAACCTGTTAGCGTCGCAATGTTGCTACGGGCCTTGATGGGCTCAGCCGTAGCTTGACAAGGTTATAGTCAGCTCGCACGCTCATTGCGCAGCACCCAGTGGGGCTCTGAATATGAAGCAAAACCTGAAGTCAACGTCCCGGGACGGCGCCGTGGCGTCGACCCTTGGAGCCGGAGCCTAACAAGCACGCTGCCGTGCAGGACATGTTTGTGCAATTCATTTATGCCGCACGCTCCCCCAGGTCTCTAACCTGTTAGCGTCGCAATGTTGCTACGGGCCTTGATGGGCTCAGCCGTAGCTTGACAAGGTTATAGTCAGCTCGCACGCTCATTGCGCAGCACCCAGTGGGGCTCTGAATATGAAGCAAAACCTGAAGTCAACGTCCCGGGACGGCGCCGTGGCGTCGACCCTTGGAGCCGGGTACGGTGTGGCTTGGCCTGAGACTCGCGCTGCAGGCCTGTAGGCCGCCAGATCTGTATATCTGGATGCCCACGTCAACGCGATGAGACACCACTGGCATCTGGTGTCAGTTTGCAGGAATGCGACCAAGCGTACAAGCGCGCCGGAATCTTGCATTTGGGAAGCGAGACGCGACCCGACGCGTCTGGATTCATGAGTGATGTGCATGGCGGCCCGCGACGCGTCCGATCTGCAGTGAATGAGTCACACCGTCACTTTGGGAGTGCGACGGCCTTCGTGCAACTCTATCGATCCTGCGCGGTCCTACACCCTGCATTTCCTCTGTGTGTTCTGATCCAGCGAAAAGCCAATGTTGCGTCTGCATTGCTGCCAACTAGGGCAAAGGTGAAATCCAAAGTGGAGGCAAGGGCAGGGCCGACCCACCTGTGACATTGGGCCCTGAGCGCTGCTTTGGATGCTCGAAACGATGGATGGCATGAGGGGGCTGCCTGGATGTCCCATGTTCGCGGGGGGGATGCGTACGCCTCCAAAGTGCCGGGTTAAACTTCAAGAATGCCGTTCCTCTCGTTCCTGCGTTCCTCATCGTGCCTGCACCTCCACCCGCCAGGCAGTCACTCAAGTGCATGTCCACTGGAAACGAGCAAACTTTGTGTCCATCAGAGTTCAACTTTACATGAGATTCTGGCCGCTCTTTGCCGCCTGGATCATCGGCGTGACCACTCTCCTGCACAGGCGTGCCACCTCATAGCAAGGTGTGCTCGAGCTACCACTGGCTCAGTGGATCAGTGGGCGGAAGAGACAGGTACAAAGTTGGGTCTAGAAAAACTCTCTTTGGTATTTTGCTGCGCTTGCTCAGCGTTCGGACGCTGGCCCGCTGGCCCGTCTAGACTATAGACTCCAGATCAACTGCGTCGAGGAAAAGCTCGTCCATGCGAAGGGTGCTGCAACACGTGATACACATCCGACATTGTGGCAGCCGTGGGAGACGTTGAAACTAGCGAAGCCGTTCTCTAAACTCGGTCGCCTTTTACCTCAAGCTGGCCACGCTGGCGCCCGTGGGAGATCCAAGATCTCGTGAAGGCACTTATGTACTTACGCCGAGGAACTATCGTGGGAGAGCATGAATCTAGCAAAGGCGTCCTCCAGAGCTTGGTCCTTGGGTCCATGTCTGGTGTGTCAACAGAACAGCTGGCAGTCGTGGGAGAGCTCGAACTGGCCGAGGCGTCCTCCGACCCCTCCTGTCTGTTCATTTCTGATGAGTGGGATCGCTCGCTGGGGTGAGGGGCTGTCGTGGGAGACTTGCGATCTGGCGACGGCGTCCTCCGCCCTGTTATACCATCGATAGGAAGGTTAGCCGGTGAGGAACATGCCGGGAAGAACACATGGATAGTGGAGACTCTCTCCGACCCGACAACAGCGAAAGACGTCCTGAAGCCTGCTCGAGGCAGGGAGGTTTCATAGGTACGAACTGGGAGGCCAGCTTTGCCCTGAGCGCGTCTGCCACAGAGTGGACTGAACTTCCGTCGGACACTAGTGGCCAGAGAAGGCCGGGGGACGGGCTTTGATATGTTCACGAAGTTGCATACAGGCTACTGACTGCTGACTACAGACTATCGTTCGTTCGGCTACTTTGAGTTAATATCGATCTCAAGACTTGAATTTCGATTCTCTTGTCGTTCGATTGCTTGTCGGATTCACAGCCTACTCGGAAGGCTTGGCGTCGTTGAGGCATTGGTTGCGGTCGGTGTAAGTCACACAACCCGGGTCCTCGATAACGAGACCATGTTCGTCCTGGATCGTAAATATCGCCTCTCCGTCGACCCAGTCTTCGCACGATTCGTTGATGCAGCTGCTCCTGCAGAGCCTGCTTCGAGTTTTGGCCTTACCCTGCAGGTAGCGCACGGTCGAGGTTCCTCCCTCGCCTGCATGGGCCTTGCAGTGCGATGTCGTGCTGCCCGACCAGCCTTTGGTCCAGAAATAGCCGAAGTTGAAGCCGGCGTTACCCGTAATATCGTTTGCGAAGTCGCCAGCGAGGGAGGCGTCCATGCCATAAGAGATGGTTTCAGAGACGGACCACGACAGTTCGTGGTCCATGCTGCATTCCTCGTCGCTGTCAAAGCATTCGAGGCAGGAACCGGGGATAGTCACCTTATCCGACCAGTCGGGCGGGTCCGTGTGGGTAATTTCCCTTTGCTGATACTGGGCGTTGGGACACGACCCCGTGCCCTGTCGTTTGGCGAGATGCGCATCGTGTGGCTGTACGATTTGGTATACAGTGTTGCTGGAGCGCAACGTGTCACCTGTCTTGGCAGAGAGCAGCCACGAGTTCAAGGTGCGGCGTTCCACCATGGGGTAGTCACGTTCAATTGCCACACCGAGGGATACAGGAAGGAGCAAGGAAAGGAGGAGTGGGAGGTACATGTTTGATTAGAGGAAGTTATGGCAGAGAGTGTCGTGCTTAAGAGTGGTGGGATGAGGGAGTGCTTCGAAAGACCAGCTAGGTGCCATCACCCCTCCTTTTATACCTTGATCACCGACTGTTCTGCTTGCATCATTGCAATGCACCAACCCCCGGACTACTGACAGGCCCAAAGATATCAACCAGCCGACTGCTCTGATCTCTGATGTCATGCAGGCGTCAGCCGGGCGCGATCATTCGGAGCTCTATCCCGCTGGCTGTGGCACAAGCTGCGAAGTTCGCAAGCTCTACTTCGCAACACATCTGCGGGCCAAACGGGCTGAAGCACCCCGTCATTCCAGGTGCCACAGCACCGCCCTTCTCAGAAACTCCACCTGTTGTCTGCATGGGCTCCAATGACTAGATTGCCTCCATCGCTCGAGCCCGAGCAGACCGTACATATCAGCGCATCGTTGCTGGGACGGGCTCACCCGGGATATCCCCGCTGCTCTTGGCTGATGTCACTTCCGAGATAGCCGGCCTTATCAGCCCGCGATGCGACGCTATGCGCCTCTACCGTGCGCAGCATGTGGTGCCCACGGGGGTCAGTCCCCGAATCCAATTGCTCACGAGACCAGCACATGCCTCGCTTTACGAGAGAAGCAGAGTTGAGTTACGGGATTGATGCACTCTCCTCTTGAACGAGTAGACGACTCGGCAACCCCGGCGAAGCGTCCGGGCACCTGGCTGTCTCATTCAGCTCCAAACGTTCGCTTCAAGCTCAGACAAGCCCTTCGACAACCGATCAGAGCTCTGTTTTTCCATCAGACGGTCAGCTGCTCAGAGGAAGGCTTCTCTCTCGTGCCATGAAACTGTGAAATGTCGGGGCGGGCTCACTCGCTTTGCCCGGTTTCGGTGGTCTGCCCGAGAAACGGCGATCGCAACCTGGCCGCGTTGGAGTTCTGATTGCCATTGCTCCACCTCGTCCAGCACTTCATGATCACCTTGGTTCTCCGCTCTGCGAACCTGGTGCCTACATTCGCTTTCGACGTGCAGGGCGCTGTCATATGCTTGCGACGCCGTCTGTCACCTGCTCCAACCCTCGGCCAATGCGGCCGCATTCCGGAGCGAGGGTATTCTTTGCCCTCCCCGCTAATGACCACAACGCACCTTGACGCAGTGACGTTGTGTCGCTATCTCATGACCATATCATTCCGTTATATTGGACATGTTCACGCTGGGGGCCGAACCCGAAGGCGGCCTTGGGGCACTTTACCGAAAGCTTCTGTCCGAGACCCGGGGAGATGCCCCCTTCCGCCACAACGCCCTAACACTAAACACCTCCAGACGAGCCTTGATCCTACTCCCTCACGATCTTAGCACTCTTCGCCGCCGCCGCACACCCATAAGTCGGTCGCGAGAAGCTCTGACGTAAGCCCGCATAGCACAGTGGCAGTGCGTTCCTCTCGTAGTGACAGCTCTTTGGTCTTCCTCAGTCAACAGTCTCGAGCTCGTAAGGAAAGGTCAGTGGTTCAATCCCGCTTGGGGGCAATGCATGGGCGCTTCGGCGCGCAGCGAGCGTCTGTGACAGCAGTTCGTTGGCTTTTTGGAAGTTTTCTGGGGTGTTGGACGAGTAGGAGAAGGGACGAGATAACTTTGTCAGGGTTGCCGCCGACGCCACAGCTTGCTTGACAAGTCATGTTGTGACATCCCTCGATGTCAGGACTGCACTACATGCGGACCGTGCAGTGTCAGGGCAAGCTGTTTCTGGGAGAGACCGTCTGCCGCCTATGGCGGGCATTCCGTTGAACCCGCAGGTTCTAACTACTTATAAACGGGTCTAATGAACAAGACTGGGGGCTAAGTCGGACGTCAGCCTCGAATAGCTCAGTCTAACGAGGCTAAGACTGCACGTTTCGTTATAGCGATCATGTGGGCCCGCATAGCTGATAGAGCGGCTATGTTGACTGTCTTGAAAGGTTTGCTTCTTGACTGGTAGCGGCTTGCCGACGCTCAGTGGGTTAAGGCAGCTCTTTGTGGACGAGATGACGCAGCCCATGGTGGTCAAGTCGACAATGCAGGTTTAGCGACCTAGTCATGTCTTGAGCTCTTGGACAGTCCTCCAGATCACCTGGCCATGTGAACATCACATGCTGCGCACGGAGCTTCGATAGTGCCAACAAAGGGCTCTAGTTTCGGGCATCTAAGCCCCGTGGGCGTTCATTCATGTGCCAATGGTCCACCGTGAGACCGGGCGTGTCCTCAGTGCGTGTCTCGTGATCAGCGCTCGGCGTCCGGTACGGAGGCAACGGTGCAGTGGCTCAGTAGCCGCCGGCACTAAAAGACATGGATTCGGACAGGCGATCCGATGCGGTCTGTGGCACTTCACCGTTCTGATTCCCCACGAGAATCGTAGTCAGTTCGTTAGCGGTATGAATGGGCTTTGCGCAAGCCATGGGGAACACGGGTGCTAGCCCATGCCCGTCGCCTCGGCTTGTCATGTGCTGTGCATGCGAAGAAGCAAGCGCTTACTTGCTCATTAGGCCGCAGGTGGCCATCCAACGGTGGGCTAACGATGTAGGCATATAAACGAGGGCTAGAACATCGTGCCAACCTACAGAGCCTTGTTGCTTTCCAACTCTTTGCGACTTCCCTGCTTCCTCTCTCTGAGATCTACCTCGCCTCCTACATCTAGTTATCATGCTCGTACGAACTGGGAGGCCAGCTTTGCCCTGAGCGCGTCTGCCACAGAGTGGACTGAACTTCCGTCGGACACTAGTGGCCAGAGAAGGCCGGGGGACGGGCTTTGATATGTTCACGAAGTTGCATACAGGCTACTGACTGCTGACTACAGACTATCGTTCGTTCGGCTACTTTGAGTTAATATCGATCTCAAGACTTGAATTTCGATTCTCTTGTCGTTCGATTGCTTGTCGGATTCACAGCCTACTCGGAAGGCTTGGCGTCGTTGAGGCATTGGTTGCGGTCGGTGTAAGTCACACAACCCGGGTCCTCGATAACGAGACCATGTTCGTCCTGGATCGTAAATATCGCCTCTCCGTCGACCCAGTCTTCGCACGATTCGTTGATGCAGCTGCTCCTGCAGAGCCTGCTTCGAGTTTTGGCCTTACCCTGCAGGTAGCGCACGGTCGAGGTTCCTCCCTCGCCTGCATGGGCCTTGCAGTGCGATGTCGTGCTGCCCGACCAGCCTTTGGTCCAGAAATAGCCGAAGTTGAAGCCGGCGTTACCCGTAATATCGTTTGCGAAGTCGCCAGCGAGGGAGGCGTCCATGCCATGCCTCGACCTTGTCTCCATTTGTGACTTCTGGGACCTCTAGCAATGCGGCCGTAGTGCTGCCCGGCGGCGAGGCGGTCGAGACGGTTGACGGGTCCAAGCCCAGCTGCTCCGCTATGAGCTCTTCTGTAAACTGGCCCGTCTTGTTGATCGTAGAGAGCGCGAGGTAGTCCTGGGAGAATGTCAGCGGCGTCCAGTGCAGGAGGACAGACGGCAGCGACTTACCGGGAAGAGCGCTGCAAAGGTTCGCGAGTGGACGATCGCCTTAGCGCGCTTGACGACACTGAGAGTAGTTAGCGACGGCAGCGATAACACCGGATGTTTGAATGCGCTGGGACGCTCTAAGTCTGCTCCGCCCGGACCAGCAGCTGGAGTTGCTTGACGACCGATCGGAATCGATCCGACAGCGTTCGCAAGGGATGAGTGGCGG
>NW_014040854.1:344150-592086 GCF_000293215.1 Trichosporon asahii var. asahii CBS 2479
GGGGGGGGGGCGGCATACGGCAGGTGCTGGGCGGCGTCAGTCGGAGGACGGCCAGCCGCACGTGGAAAGCGCCCGGAGTGGGTGGCCGGGAGGGGCCAGGCGGTCGGGTGGCAGGGTCGGAGAGCAGTGCGAGGACCAGCGTCCGCAGGTCCACCGGCGTGGCCAGGCTGGGTGGTGATCTGATGGGCTCGGTGTGTGGGAGAGTGGGCCAGTGGGACACCGCCCGTATAAATCTAGGCCACCACTCTGCCCACACGCCCATTGAAGAGGGATACCACCACCCAGCCTGCTTCCTCCCCGCCGACGTCGCCGCTGCCAGTGTTCCCGCACACAGCCCCCCTCCCCCGCTTACCGACTCGCCCGGCCCGGGCTCACCGAGGAGACCCCTAAACCCGCCGAGCCCGAGCCTGCGAGCCCCCGCCCAGCTTCCCATGCCGGTCCCCCATGCCGCTACCGTCCACGCCGCCCATGCCACCCAGCCTGACCCATGGGCGCTGGTCGCCTCAACCGCCCAGCCCCGACTAGCCCGACCAGCCCGGACAGCCCGACCACCACATTCGACCTCACAGCCCAGCCAGCACGACCTCCCGTCAGCCCAAAACCGACGACCAGACGAGCCTGCCATGCACTTTAGGACAAAGTCGGCAAGGATGGGGCAATTCAAGACCCCTGATAAAGCCCCTATGCCCCAAATAAGCTGGCGCGGGTAATAGCCCGGACGAGAGCCAGCACAAAACATGCGGTGCCAATACAAATCGAAACTGCAGGTTAGCGCATTGAGACTCTCGAGGTCGAACTCACCCTCAGACGAAACGCGAAAGAAACAAATAGGAGTATACAGGCCACCAGCATAGTAGGAGTGAATACGCCGAAGAAAAGCGATTGAGAAGAGTGCAGCCGTCGAATGGCAACCGAGGTATCGTATTATGTCGCAGGTATATCATATTTTTGGAGTTTTTGACGTTTTCTTGAATTTGAATTTCCCGAAACTTCCACCGTCGCGTCACCCACCTGTACCCCTCTACTCCCGCCATCGGTAGTCCTCGAAGGCAGGCTGAGGAACCTGAGTTGCAACCGCAACAGGAGGACGGACGCTATTGATCTGCCGAGAGTGTAGCACGTTACGGTTCAACATCAGCATGAACGCATGAAAGTTCCGGTGTTCTTCAGACTACATGTCAGTTTCCGGCTTTGAATGTGGAACTCACGCTCTTGCTCTCCCACAGGGTGATCGGGCCGCGAAACACGGCCGAGTACCAGGTGCAGTCTAGGTCGCTGGTGCGGGACACCTGAGCTTCACAGTCCTCGTACGTGTCGATGACGTAGTTGTCAAAGTCCCAGGCTTCCGAGCGCTGCGTGTTAGCTAACCTTGGTGCACGCTTCTGAGCTACTCACCCTGACGGTTTTCATGTTGCGGAACTCGACGCGCACAACGAATGTGCGGTCATCCTTTTGACCGCTGATGTAGAGCGTGCTGGATGCATAATCAATGGTCATCCAGGAGTTGCTCGCGCTCTTGGGTTACACCATGCGAAGATGACCACGCATGGCTCCGGTCCAGACTTGGGACTGGACAAGTGGCAGTCCTCCTTCCGGCTCAAGGCCTGGAAGAGCAGCCGGGCGGACCTGTGGCGGGGGTTGGACAAACGGCTGAAGCGTCTGAGGCGTCTGAGGCGTCTGAGGCATGAGGTTCGCTTCAGTAGAGATCTGCAAGGATCGGAGGTTCGAAGGAGGCTGACTCTGGCCCTGATGAGGCCAGGAAGGAGGCCAGAGACGACGTTGAGAGTAACCCTGCCCTTGGGATTGCGGCATAGCCTGAGGCACCGGTGCACGCTGGTTATGTTGGGGCGCGACCCTTGAGATTCCCAAAGCGAGCGGCGCCTGGAGTTCCGCACGTGCTCTCTTGTTACCAAGCTTGGGCTCGACGGGCTCAGACCCGTTCTGCTCGAATGAGCCGGGGGTTGGGACGGCTAAGTGGGAGGCAACCGGGGTCGATGGACGGGAAGCCAATGGACGAAGACGGCGTCGGGCAGTGTTCGGTCGGCCGTCGTCGCTGTGCGTGGATTGAAGGTTGTCAACAGCGGGTGATTGAAGCTGGTGGTTTCGGGACCGACCCTGTCCATGCGAAGAGGAGGCGAATGACTGTGTAGTTGGCTCATTGAGCTGAGTGGAGGCAGCTACAAGACCGGCGTGCGTAGCACCTGCGGAAATGGCAGCAGACTGAGACGCGGCAGATTGAGCTTCAGTGGACACCGCTGTGGACTGGGAAGAACAGGCGATTGGACTAGAACCTGCTCCACCATTAACAACCGCCACATGGGAATGCTTGTCCTGGGTGACAGGGTTCTCATCCGCGTGTGTGGGATAGGCGGACCCGTTCAAGGTGGAGCCAGCGTCGAAAGAAGCTCCTGTTGGAGGCTGATTGGTGATTGGGGCATTACCGTTGGGCCCCGATGTGTTGGGCGGTTCCGTCAAGTACGATTCGACGTTGACATCGGGGATGGTCGCGTCGTCGTCGGTTTCCCCGTGATCAGACTTAGACGAGTGAGGGTTTGCGTTCGAGGACTGAGAACCGGGAGTCGGGACACCGTTGCGCTCCCTCTCCGCAACCTCGCCAACAGCGGCGGTGAGACCGCGCTCAGAGCTGCCGACCAAGTTACCGAAGGCTGGGCCACCAATTCGAGTGGCATGGTACTGGAACCCGCGAGGGTCTGAGAGCCACTTTGGATGGACGGATGCAAAGGGCACAGGCAGGAGACCCAGATCGTAGGCGATATCTTGCGTGGAGCTGAGGCTTTGAAAGCGGCTCTGCAAGGCGGCTGCATGAGTGACGAAGTTCTGCGCTGCTGCGCGGGGTCCAGCCGGAGCGGATGCAAGCACGACCTGAAGAGCAGGAAGGTTGATGGCTGGCGGTGGCTGAGGCTGCTGAGCCTGATGAATAGTCTGGTCGAGCTGAGCCGCCAAGTCCAGGACTGTAACGTTCTGAGCTGCAGCCATGACTTCCAGCTCAGCCATCCTGGCGTGGATGGCCTCGATGTGGGACGCATAGTCTCTCCCCTCTGCATCGATGCCTTCCGAAGGAGGCAACGGGGGAGGGTTCGACATCAGGAGCTACCATCAGCGCTGAACACAACGGAGTGGCGCCCGTATCACTTACCTTAGGCCTTCTGCGGTAGACTCAGGCTGTAGGTGCCAAAGGGAACCAAGGAGAAGTGAGGAGGGGTTGAGGAAGGAAGTGGTGACGATGAGGAGGTTGGGAGGAAGAAAGATGCGAAGAAGAGGATGCAGTCGCTAGAGAGGAGTGGACAGGAAGAGGACACACTGGCCACGACACGCCTGTCCACCGGAGTCCGTCAACTTCGTTACCTCGTTTGCACCGTCGCATCCACCGCCCGAGAGACTTCCTTCCGTGGCCTGATGGACAGGTTGAGCACACAGCTGCATGCGTCTTGGCATCGCCGAGACTGCCATTCTACACCATGGCACACCTGAGCTCCTCTGCTCTGCTACGCCCCTTCAGCTAGTGGCTAGACTTGTGTGTGCCCGTCAGGATCTCGCTAGGAGAATGTCGCACGAGGCGCGTCCATCAAAGACATGGTATCGTGCGTGACCTCCATCAGTCCAGTTTACCACTCAGTGGCCCACAGCTCAGCGGTGTTGCACAGGGCAGACGATAAGGGTGGTCAGCAACTAGATAATAACTCTGCTGATCAGCGCGCCATTGTTCTAGAACGCGGTGCAGGGACTGGTTCGTTGGAATCGTCGTCTTTCTTTGTTCCATCAACGCCAGGTCGCTTAGTCGCGTCTCGCAACCTTGCCCCTCTTTGCTCTACGGCCGGATGCGATTGCACACCCCCGTGAGTGCAAGGATCGGACCCGTAGAGCCCGTCAAACAGCTCAATCACACCTCTGTTCAACTCGTGGCATCTGTCTCAGAACGCACGGCCCTCTCACAATAACCACGACTGTCTCACCTTGATTGGAGCGTGACAGCAATCAGAGAGCAGGCCTCGGCCCGGGCGCAGGAGCGGCTTCTTCCAAGTCTCCTCGTCTTTGGGGCCCTTGCCTGTGGAGCACGGGAAGGCGCTCACGTATGAGAGCATGCCCGAGGCACCGCGCTGTCGGCCTAGATCTCCGCTCTGGGGCCCGGGGCCGCGAGGACGCTGTGTTGCTTCTGAGACACGTTCCTGCTCGCCCCATCTGTGTAGTGACCCGCACCACTTGGAACCTCCTGGATCCTTTACTCTTGGGTGTGCAGAGGTGAATCTCAGGTACAAGAGCTGCGCCGCCGACCTCCGCGACCTTTCTTCTTGTTCACCACTCCCCTCCACCTGATCTGGACGGCGTCACACACCAACAACTTACATTCACCTATCCCAGCGTCCTCCGGGATCCTCTCTCGACGGGGACAATTATCGGGTAAGCTTCATGACGTTGTCGTGGTAGCTGGTGCTCAGTGCCGCCAATGCATAGCCAATGCATATGTCGATACGCAGGTTGAGAAGCTTCTCCAGCCCTGCTTAGCTCCAGCTGAAACGCAGTCATCCCCCAGTCCATCATCGTGTTCGACCTGCATCAAGATGGCTGCCGCCCCTTTCCCGAACCCAAATAGCGAAGATGAGCAGCTTATCGCATGCGGAATTTGACCTCCAGGCCCCTCGAGTGTAGACAGGGTGAGCTGAGGTACCATCCAGCTCAAGCTCACTCCCAGCACGAAGGCTGAACCTGCTTGCAGGTAGGCCTAGAGTTACAGAGAAACGCCAGCTGGATACAGTATAAGACCCGTGTAGCTGCGTCAAATCGGAGTGCCCCAGTCAGCATTCTGATGTGATGACCTTATCACGGATCAGCAGTCTCAGATTTCTTGGGCCCGGCTCAGACTCTCCTGCTGACAAATAGTGTACGTGTGGAGTGAGCGGACGCAGATTTGATCCCGTCGCTACACTCGGCAGCGAGTCCACCGGCACCGCGATGTTAGCGGTCAAGTCATGTTGTATTTACCTTATGCATGATCCAAATCCCTAATTAATAGTACGGTTCAATAGTAAGCACGATGCACATTGACACAGGGCGGGATATGATACTCTGCAGAGGTGTCGCATGTACATACGTTCGCTGTCGCATCTCCATGCAAGCATACGAGCATCGAATGTGGCGTGAGACGAGGTTCGCAGTTGTTGTTTGGTTCTATCGCTTATGGGGCACTTAATACTTAGGGAGACTGAAGGTGTTGCTGCGTGGACATGCTTGGGCTTGGCTTGGCTGCAGAATGGTATATCCTCATCATTATTGACTGGAGATTTGCTATTGGGGGCTAATTGCTAACTTGCTATTGATGTCTCACTGCACGCATGCGGCGAGCGCAGCTTTCGAGGGCTTCAGGAACTTGCGCGAGTTGCTTGGAGCACGCGAGGGCATCGCAATGGGGGTTGGGGGTGGTGTAAGGAATGACAGATGAGGTTGGGTTTGGGGGGGTTTATGTTCTATGATTTGACGGAGACTAAAAACTTATCGGACTTGGGGTCGTGAAGAGTCGTGCGCGTCATTTTGCTGGCTGGTGACGGCGCGATGGGTTCGTTACGAATGGGGGTGTTGAAAGGAAGAAACAAAAGAACCACGGAATTGAGACAAGAAACTAAGATTGGACAGGGAGGCGCGAGCTTAACAGAACATGACGTATAGACGGCCGAGGAAGCCCTTGGGGACCTCTTCGTCGTCAACACACTCTGCCCTGTGACGCGCGCCGGTGTGGAGGTCGACCTCGTCGAGGGGAAGGATCTTGGACCGAGTCCAGAGCTTGCGGCCGATGTAAAAAGCAGGCAGGACAGGGAGGGGGAGGTAGTTCGTGACGAACTTGGCGGCGTCAAAGTGCTTGACGTCCATGAAGACGGCCCAGCCGGAGAAGAAGGCGATGCAGGAGATGAACACGAGGGCGATCCAGGCGCCTCCGCGGGCGAAGGACGAGCGGAAGGGGAACACGTCACGGTCGATACCCTGGTAGTCGACGGCCTGGCGGAAACGGAGGTAGGTGATGCAGATGACGATGTAGATCATCAGACCCCAGACGGAGGTGAGGGAGAGGAACCAGCCGAAGACGCGGTACGCATCGGTCGAGCAGACCATGTACGCGAGGGCGCCGAAGATTCCAGTGAAGAGCGTCGACACGATAGGAGCGCCCTGCGAGGAGGTATACAGGAAGATCTTGGGGAGATAGCCCTGGTGGGCAAGCGAGAAGAAGGAACGCGAACCGATGTAAACGTCGGCGTTGGCGGCCGACCAGGCGGCCGAGATGATACACGCGTTGATGATGTGGGGAAGCACCTTGATACCGGCCGACTCGATGGCGATGACGAAGGGCGAGGCGTGGGCATCGTGCGAAGAGCCGAGATGAGGGTGGGTGCTGGGGATGTTGAGACCGATGACAAAAGTGCCGAGCACGTAGAAGAGGACGATACGGATGTAGACCTGCTTGATGGCGCGGGGAATGGCACGGGTGGGGTTGTGCGACTCGGCAGCCGCGACGGCGACAATCTCAGAACCGAAGTACGAGAACGAGGCAGTCGTCAGGACGGACCAGAAACCCAGGAAGTTCTTGAGCGAGCCCTTGAGACCGAGGTACTCGGGGGCGAACGCTCCGGGGTCCTTCCAGTAACGGAAGCCGATGTACTCTCCGTCAGGACCGGCACCGCAGTTGATGCAGATACCACAGATAATGAGACCGATAATGGTAAGAACCTTGATCGACGAGAAGATGAACTCGGACTCGCCGTACACCTTGGCCGGGAAGAGGTTAAGGGTGACGACAGTGATCCAGGCGATCGTGATCCACACCGCGTTGCTAACCTGCGTCGCCGGAACCCAGTAGTTGAACAGGACAGCCACGGCCGAGAGCTCAGACGCGAAGACGAGAATCCACTGAATGGCGTACGCCCAGTTGACGGCGAAGGCAAGCGAGGGGTCGACGAAGCGACCAGCGTACATGAGGTGTCCACCAGTCAGGGGCATGTACGCCGCCATCTCACCGAGACCTTGCATGACACTGGGGTCAGTAAGACCTCTGAATTGGGATCGTCCGCGCTTCCCCGTCGGCGCTTAGCATCGCCGCCGTGGGGATGGAGTGACCTTCCGCTCCCCATGCATAACGCGCCCTGACACTTACCAGATCAGCACACCACCGAAGATGGCGAAACCCATCAGCAGACCGAGCGGGCCACCGGTTCGCAGCGACTCGCCAGAACCTGCTCGTCAGCAACTTGCACGCGCGCAACCGAAACGCCAAGTGGAGGCGCATCAGCACAGATCAGGCGCCACCCGCCGCCGCCACCAGGTCCACACGTCCACCCCTCGCCCACTCCCACCCAGGCTCGGTTCCACCTGCAGATTCAGGCGCGTCGAACCCAACACAGGGTAATGTTGGCGCTGCGACATGAGGGGGCGGCTGCTAAGGGGAAAGACTGAGAGGTCCCAGCGTCCATGTCGTTGTCTTCGACAAGTCCCGGGCCAGCACTCAAAGACACCCAGGACCCGAGATCCATGGCTGAGGCAGGTGGCGCGTCAGGCGGCATCCTCAGACGCGACGACTAGGGTCCACGGAATGTCGCCTGAATGACTGAATGCTGAATGTCTGAAGCCGAACTATGCAAAGTTCGGCCACAAGTCGCAACATTGCGCGATAGAGATAGCGAGGACATATACGCACCAAGGAAAAGACCTGTACCGATGATACCACCGATAGACAGAAGCTATGCTGTCAGCGCTGCTCATGCATGAAGTCAGCTCCGAATACGTACCGAGATGTGTCTTCCCTTAAGCTGTCTTCGGAGACCGTTGCCCTCCTCCTCGTTCTCCTCAACGTAGTCCTCCTGGTAGTAGTCGTGGTCGTTGTAGTCCTCCGAGCCAGACTTGACAACAACGCCCCGGAAGTCGGACGAGAAGTCGAGCGGCTTCTCGCCCATTGGCGGCGGCGAGCCGGCCCCAAGGCCATGCTGTATGGGCTCCATGCTGATGGATTGCCCGCCGGAGTAGTGGGAGAAGCGCGAAATGGTGACGAATGTGGTAGCCTAGCGGGTCAAAACCGCCGGGCTGAAGATTAGGAAGAGGAGAGGGGGTCGGTGCAGCGGCTGGCGTACGGCCGAACGGCGATCGGATTCACAGGAGCCGGTTAGATAGTGGTGCTATGCAGGATGCAGTGGTTAGGCTCGGGGACCGCTGTTGGTCGGCTGGTCGATGTCGGTGGTCGAGGGTCGGCGGTCGCTGATGGCGGATCGGCGTGTCTCGGTCGCTAAGGTCCGTCTAAGGTCCAGCCTTGTCGAGCTGGTTGATGGATATGATTATCGAAGAATGGGGAGGGGAGAAGAAGCGAGCAATACGCGGGCGTCTAGTCTTTATAGAGGTGTTCGTGCGTTGGGTATCCTGTCGCTCGCAAGCGGGCCTGCGGCGTACAACGGCAGCGATCTCAGCTCGGGGCTGGAAAGGGGTGCGGAATGCGAGCTGTCTGTACGCCTGTTACGCCTGCAAGGTCGTGCAGTCCTATTCTTGGCTGGCTGGCTGCAGGGAACGGTCAGCGGGCGAGTGAACCCATCGCTCAGGCCTTCATCTCAGCGGACGAACGCAGGACGGCGTCTTCGGCCCGCATCACTGCACCTGCTATCTTGCATCTGTGACGGCAGGCCATGAGCCCAAGGTCAGGTAACCGATGTGCTGATGCGTGATTCCTCATGCTCCGGCCAGTCAGCGCGCGTCAGCGGCAGCCTGTGGTCCTTCTTCCAGGCACAGAGGTGCCAGTACCCAAAGCGGGCGTTTGGGAAGGCGGCCGGCGGCAGGAAGAGGGCCACAGGCGGGCCCAGAGCAATGGGAGGCTCGTGCCTCCTTTACGTGTGTTCGACCAATAAGTGCCCGAAAGTGCATCAGGCTGTCTCGTGCTGTGTCACATCAGGCATGCAATATTGCGAAAGGGGTAATGTCATTAAGCAGCCCGCAGCGATAGTGGGCCGCTCTCTCTCTCTCCTTGCTCACCCTTGGCTCCTGTCCTTGGGCCTGGGGCAAAAAGTTAGACGGCCTCTTTCTGGTCACTAGCCGGTCGCTGGCGCTGTCGTTGGCTCGTTGGCTGGCTCGCTGGGCGCTGGCGCAAGTGCCCAAGTGCCCCGAACAAAGCCACTCCCTGAGCGGGGCTCAGCACAGACGTTATCAGAGTGTGGCTTGTGGTTGGCGTTTGGCGTCTCCCCAGTGTTCATCAGAAGGTATCCCTAAGCCACCCCTTCCCTCTTCCTTCTGCTCTGCTGTGCCGCGCGTGGATGCACCGTTATGAACGATAGGCGGAACGGGCAGTACGGGCAGCGAGAGTGTTCGATAAGTTCTGCGCGAAGGTACGCTGGACAGGGTTGGATTCATGTGGTGAAAACAAGGCACCGGCCACCAGCCAATGTGACTGAATGGCCGCAGAACCTCGACGCGTGTCGCAGCTGTCGCAACTGGGAAAAAGCTTCAAGACGAAACCCAGGTGGCGGCGAATTGGCCGAGAGTAGTAGCGGAGATATGCCCGTCCGACGGGCGATAGCCGTAGTTCATGAAACTTGTGCACCCAGCAAGCAATACAACGAGGCTGGTCGTGAGAGCAAGGTGGCTCGCGAAGTGGGCACTGCGTATAGCGTACGGCGAGCGCAAGAATGCAAGAGATCCATAGCCGTGCCAAGACGACAGTGCCCATCCAGCCCGCGGTGCCCACAGCCCGGCGCCTCGATGATAAGAAGCAGGTCTGCGATCGGGAACCCCACTACGACACATACCGCGCGTACCACCTTTGTCCCGCGTAGTCACCGGCCGAGTACAACAACTTCGCTGTCCAATAGCGCATCGTGGCCACGTCCGAGCATCCGACTGAGGTATGCACGCAAAGGCAGGGAAAAACATGCTCAAAAATGTCGAGAAAGGAGGGGAGCTGAGGAGAGCAGCTCAAAGGTGGTAAGGAGTCAGGTACGAGGGGCGCCGCACGGACCGCGGGGCTCGGGGTGGGGTGTCCATACGGCGAGCTCCTGGCGCATCGATTGGCCCTCGCTCGGCTCAGGATGCAGGATGTGTCTACCCCTTCTTCATGACCCTCGTCGCCTAGCTCCTGCATAACTCCCTATGTACTTCCCAGCACAGCGCAGCAGCGTAGTGAGCGTCTGCTGTCGCCTGCTGAGCGCTGCATGCATGCAGAGTTGGCCTAAGGGACCATATGCATTACCGTCCAGGAGACTGCGTGCCCGCGAGCTCGGACCGCGCTTCCGTAACCGCTCTCTTAAGTGTATCCAAATGTGCCCGTTTCTCCTAATCAATCGAGAGTTTGCAGGCTGCTTACGTGGGACGAAAGCCGGGTGAGCCGAGAGAGCCGGGGACAGACCGGGCCGGAGTCGTTCTGGTGGAGCACAAAGAGCGTAGTGAGGATCAGCAGATCGCCGAAGAAGTGACGGCCCGGCGGCGCTGCGGCGCCGCCCAGCCTGAACTGGCTGAGTTGTATGGGACGCGAGCTAGCATGTGCTAGCGATGTGCGAAGAGATGTGCGAAGAGAATGTGCGACAAAGGCTGACTCCTTGTATCCCCTGGTAAGCCGGCGCCACGACGAACCGACGAGCGCTGGTGTGCCGTAGTGCAGGTTAGTGCAGGTGTCTGGTCTGTATGGATAGGTTGAGTGGCCGGAAGTCGCACGAGGGGACATTCTCGGCGCTCGGCACCAGATTCGTGGCGTTGACCAGTGTCTCAAACCATTCAGGCTGTGGGGTGCTCAGGTTGCTGGCGGCGCCGGACGCCCCGTCGCCCGGTGTCCTGGTGGCCCGGTGGCCCAGTGGCAGGCATGACAGGTGGGGGCGAGGCGCAGGCATGGGCGTGGGGCATGATAGCATGCCAGACGAAGCTATTGTTCTTCCAGGCTTGGAATCAGGCTTGGAATCCGGCTTGCGAATCCTTGGAACCGGGCTAGATCATTGTTGAGTGGGGCGAGAGATTAGATGGGCTGGGGGTTGGGGGTTGGAACGAGGCGTTTTTCGCTAAAGTCTCGCATAGCTCGTCGCACGTCGCGCGTCGCAAATCTTTCCACCCCTTGGTTCGTACACATGAGCAAGTGTCCATCGCACACGACACTTTGGCGCAAGTAGAGCACATGGCGCCGGCTCACTGCAGCTCGACCGTCAGCTTGCCCGCTAGCGTGGCCCAGAAGAAGATAGAGCAGGTTGCGTGATGGGCAGGTATCGTGCGCTGCTGCGGACAACAGTTGGGTGAGGCATGTGAGCGACGCCGGTTGGTTAGGTCAGGCATCGTCGGCCGCCTATCATGACTGTCTGAGCTCAGCAGATTCGGCGCCGTGGGGCGAGCTACCCTATATCCTCCGGCCCTTACAGAGACAGCCATACCGGACTGACAGTCAAGCGATGGGGCATGCCGCCGGTGCAGTACGGGAGAGATCTAGAGCGATGTCAAGACAGTCAGGCCGAAAATGGACCGAGGGGAGGTTAGGCCGTACGGGCATGTCCGCTCATTCTCCCGCGACGGCCGGGGTAGCTGTGGCTGTTCATGCAGTCCAGTGTATACGGGCCGACGTTGACGGGCTCATTCGACGGCCTCCTGGGTTGGTCCTGGTGTATCCGTTCGTACATCCGTATCGGCCGGTGTTGGCGTACTCATCTGTGGTACGTACTGGCTCGTCGGCGTCGCCGGGACGGGCTGATTCGAGGGCTCTCTCACACCCTCGCTCCGTCGCTAACTGCCACGACAATACCGCTGCCTTCAGCTCGGTCCTTGCATTCCTGCTGGCTGCTGTCTGTTGTGAGCAAAGATCGACCCCCGTCGCACCTCGATAGGCTTTCCGACTACAGCGGCGTCACCGTGCGCTGGCCGTCCTGGCCTGTATTGATACCTTTACGTTCTCCCCTTCCTGCTGTGTGGTGCTACAACTAATCCATAACAACCAGTGGTGGTACAACCCTTCCTTCTCGACTAGGTCTATGGTCAGTTTTGGTGGAGAGGTTCGACTGCCGCCGTGGGCGCGCGCTTTGTCGGCACACCTGAAAGACCCGGCCGACTTGACCTACAGCTGTCGACCTAAAGCTCGTGACCGACGAATCCCCGCATACAGCTCCACGTTTAGCGGTGCGCGGCCTGCAGTAACTGCCGCAACGAGCTGCGGGTATGGTTTGCCCACGGCCACACATACGCGATCTCCTCCATGACTCTCTGGAGGTACGCTAGGTCAATGAAAGCCTTCGCCTTATCCTCGTCGCTGACTGTGGGAAGGCCCGACGCCTGGAGAACAAGCATAGTCCCGCATACGTAGAGAATGCTGATGTCAGCTAACGGGATCAGTCCCTTAGCATGCCGCAAGCTCAGACTCGGAAAGAGGTGCGGCAGAGGGTTGCCCGCCGACGCAGTCCAGGATAGCACTCTAGGAGGCTCGTTCACAATCTGGCCGAGCTCGTCCCCTCTTCGTATTCGCCGCCGCGATCCCACTCCTTGCCTCGCTTCGGATCTCGCTACGCTCGGTCCTGTCGTACTCACTGCTGCCAGCTCATCGGGGCACACGTGATGTTCCCATACGTGCGCTCGATGTACTTGCTCTGTTCCACGACATCTGCCGCGCACGAGAGGCACTCCTTGAGCGCCTGTGTGTGGATCGATGTCGAGTGCGCGATCTCGATGATGTACGGCCGGAACAGGATGATGACGTACGTTGCGAACATGCCGTGATTCGTGACCAGCGCGGGGTGCAGCTTGTGACCCTCGCGCGGCGGCCAGCGCTGGTTCTCGGGCAGGTCCTTGCGCCTGCGCGTCAGCTACACTAGGAAGGAGATTGAGCTGCTACGCCGCCCTTTGACAGCGTTTCACTCACCAAGCGTCAAGACCTTTCCATACCCGCCGCACTCGCTCTACACGCTGTTCCAGAGGTGCCCGCAACGTGTGGTTGCAGTGGAGCGCTTGCAGACCAAGGTCACTGAGCGCAACATGGTAGTGGAACATCTCGGAGATGTCGCGCTCGACAGGATCGAAGAGGTCTTTGCGGATGAAGGGCAGGCGCTGGTCAGCCTGATCGCGGAGCGGTAGGGGATCCTGCCCCACATATGTTGCGTACCAGCAGGCTGGACGTTAGCTCGAGCACTCGACGATCTGCAGCTTCCAGGAGAACGCTCGATTCCTCCACTTACACAGATTTGTCGCTGCACCGTACACATCTCTCCGTGCAATGTCTAGCTCCGAGTCAACACCCAGACCGAGCTCGGCGAGCTGCTGGTCGCAACGGCGGTGTAGTCTCCAGTCTTGTGCGAGGTTCATAGCCATCGCTGTCGTTAGCTTCCAAGAGAGCATTGCTTCAGCTTACAGTAGAGACTCGAGGCAACAGGTGAACTCGAGTGCGCCGTCCATCCTGACACGTTGTCCTCGGCACTCTCGCCCTGCATACCGGTGTAGTAGATGCTAAGCGTAACCAGCGCGAAGATGGTGCTGAGGCGAGGATCGGCGACCTCGTCCCAGAGTCGCTCGAGCGCCTTCTGCGCGAAGGCGTTCCCCCTTGCGCCGACGTTCTCCTGCGCATAGTACATCCCCACAGCAGGATCCTTGAAGTATCGCCACCCGACAGCCAATACAGCAAGATGCGCCATCGGGGAGAAGTACCATCCACGACCCATGGGATCCTTCCCCATCTCGTCCAGGAACTTGTCCGCCACGACGTTCATACCGAAGCTCCACATGCGGTCGAAGCAGAGGTCGATGAGCCGACGGTGATGCACCGGATCGAGCGGGAAGGGGAGGTATGGCGCCAGGTAGCCCGGGCGTGACGGCGGTCGGGGTACGAGGGCCTCGAGTGCCTTCTGCCAGTCCGGCGCCAGGTAAGCCGGCGAGTAGAATGTCGCGGCGGGGTAGAGATGGAGGTTGCCAGTCTGGGACAACACGAGGCGCCCGGTGCCGAAGGGTTGACAATCCGGTCGATCTGCAAGTGACGGATCCGAGCCTCCATAGTCTCGAGGTGGGGCTGTTGTCGGCGGATGTGCCAGATTCGTGTCGACCAGCGGGGAGCCAACTGTCGCAGCGTGCGCGGCGCGGGACACGGAGACGGCCGCCGCAGCGCCGGATTGCGTTCCGTCTCCGCCTTCGGTAGTCTGCCCTGGCACAGCGTTTGCGACCTTGAGCGCATCGGCGAGCTCGGCTTCCAGCTGCCGTATGCGCATGTGCAGTGTCTGGAACTTGCGCTTCGCGCTCTTGTCTCTTTCCGGTTAGTGATCGGTGGCAAACAGAGCGGAGATGATTGGACTCACGTCATGCGCCCGTCGACGTGCGCACGGTACACGCACTGCTTCTTCGATTTGTCGCAGCCCTTGCACGTCGGCTCATCGCCTGCGTTACCGTCAGCAACTCTTCTGAGACACAGCCAGCTTGAACGCAGCGCAGGCAGTCAAGCTAGGCCCCGCTCAAAGGCACAGAGCAAGGGTAGTCGAGCTTGCTTGCCGACGGTCCGATGCGACAACTTCGTGCGCATCGCATAGACTGCGAAGCCATCACACTCACCGGAACATTTAATCTTGCGTTCGCGACATCGGTCACAGGCGCGCGACACATTCTTCCTCTTCCTCTTCGCCGCCCTCGATCCGCCACCGCCGCCCGTATCGCTCGCAACGTTGCCCGGACCGTCCTGCGTTGGTCTGTCATCGCTATCGGACGAATCTTGACCGCCGTCGAAGTCGTGCTCCTGGTCATCGCCGTCCGAACTCGAAGTGTGGGGCCGCTGCGCCACTCCACTGGAGCTGCCGTTGGCGCTGCTTGTGCTGGCGAGAGGGAGTGAGTGAGCTGGCTCAGCAAGTGCGCTCATCGTGAGCGTGTCGGTTTGCCCAGTCGAGTAGGGGGATGTGTCTGACGCGACAGCAGCAAGAAAAGCCAGAAAAGTCGTTGCCCGTCACGATCGCTTGTCTCGTCAATCGATCGCGCTAGCGGTGAGTGAGCGGCAATAACCGACGCTGGTCGGCCAACATCTCAGCGAGTGGGGACGGAGACATGATCCGCCTTCGGGTATTTCTCGGATCGGAAGTGTGCACCGAGTGCTTCAACCGTGGGAGACTCGACCGGTGCTTACGTACTGCGTGGGTGGTGGGGTTTAAGCAGGACGGTGGAGAGCCCCGCCAGCGCTCCTCCAGGCACAGGCGGAGGCGGGGGATGATGCGATCAGCGTCCACTGCAGAAAGCAGTCACGTACGACACGACGACCAGCCACCGCAAAGTAATTCTCACAACGCCAATTCTGCCACCCAAGGGGCTGCCGGGGCTGCACATCGAGCCAAGGCCAGGTCGTACCTTCGCCCGTACGTGCGCATCGGCCAGAAATGGTGCGGGTGTGACTCCCCAGGTACCCAGGGCCGCATGATCATCGATGTCACGCCCCGACCTCGTGTCATCCGCGCCTGGGCAGAGGGCTCAAAGGTCCCCGCCTACATCTTGGAAATGCACTCTTCCCACTCCTCTTCTTCTACTTCTCGTAGTCCCGACGTCGACATCGACGTCCGTCTCTGCGAAGAGGCACATCCACGCACTCCCACACCTCGCCGAAGCCGAGACCGAGATCGCCACACCGATCGAGCGGATCCAACGGCCGACACCCGGAACGACAAAGCCCGCACCTCGAAGCGCACTAAGGATCACGTTCCCACTGGCGCAGCGTCGGGCCCATCAGGATCGCACTACCCATCTCGCTCGCACCACGCACAGGCAGCACAGCCCGCGCGCGCCGAGAGCTCACGCACCGCCCGTGCTCGCACTCACACTCAAAACGCTAATCCCCGACCGTCGTTGCGAGATCCATCCTACTCGACCAAAGCGGCTGCGGCCACTCCTCAAACCCCGCGTACCGGCTACTCCCTACGTACCGGGCGACCACCGTCGCTCTCCCTCTCGCCTGGCCCCTCTCGGCGCCGCTCTCTCGACGTAGACGTCTTCTACGACCCCGTCGACCCGCACGGCCGCATCGCGCAGGCGCTCCTCAGCTCCTCTTCCTCTTCCAGCCTCGACGCCCTCGTCGTCCCGGGCACACCGCGCTCCAAGTCCTCCCGCGTCTCCTGGAACCTGAATCCCGCCGGCTCCTTGCGCACCTACAAGCCCAAGTCGAAATCGAGGCCCAGTTCAATAACGAAGATCATGAG
The DNA here is from genome assembly GCF_000293215.1 of Trichosporon asahii var. asahii CBS 2479. Lineage (NCBI taxonomy): Eukaryota > Fungi > Basidiomycota > Tremellomycetes > Trichosporonales > Trichosporonaceae > Trichosporon > Trichosporon asahii. The sequence goes on from NW_014040854.1 coordinate 360,302, forward strand.
CAAGCTGCGTACCGCACCCCCTGGTGTTGCGCCGACGCTGCACCCGAAAGTGACCGCGTACCGGCAGCAACTGGCAAAGACGAAGAACCTCATCTCCGACATCGCATTCAAGGAGGCGAACGACCGCGAGCTCCGGCTCAAGATCCACAAGGCCTTCAGCGCCGTCGAGGAGTTTGCAGTCCTCGACCCAGAGTACACGGCCGTGCTCCAGAGTCTTGAGTACGAATCCCTGAAGCACCTGTCCGAGGACCTCGAGCGCCTCCTCATCCGCTGGCATCCTGTAAGTTCCCTTGCTCCCCGACTCTGAAGAAGCTCGGAATTGGGGAGAGGGAGAGAGATCGCCATAACACTTATGAGCTAATAGACAGGACATGGCGCCCAAGCCGCCCAAGCCGCCTACGCCGCCCGAGACGCCCGATCTTAAGGAGACCGGCTCGCAACTTGGGTCGCACCCAGCCTCTGCCTCTGCTCGATCACGATCAGCCGCCAGCGAAGTGCCCGCGAAGAAGGGCTTCTTCTCCAAATTCAAGTGCACCTGAGCTGCTGGTCAGCAAATGCTGTCACGAGCAGCGCACGGCTTCGCGACGTCCGCGAGGCTCGTCGGCCCGTTGTATCTTACGCCTATCTCATCTCATCTCATCTCTCAATGTCTCCCAGCCTGTGTTCGTTATCGTTGCATCAGTACTCTATGGATAAATCTGTCTTCTACCACCCCTCCCATTCCTACCGCCGTCCCTCCAACGTGCGTGCATGTAGGAAAAGTCGTGCAAGAGTCGTGCGACTCTTCGTCTAGCGATGGTGCAAAGCACCTTGTGGGAAAATCCGCAAAGCAGCGAGCTTCATGAGGTGGAAACTGCAGGGGTTTCGCCGTGCTCGATTTTCACTGGCTGGCCCTCACGCCAAGTCCAGGGGCCAAAGGGAAAGATTACAAGTCCAGGGCCTTTGCGAGGCGCTGTAACGCCAGTACCAGCGTGGGCCTGTCGAGAGAGAATGTCACGCGCAGCCATCCAGGCTCCGGGTGGTGATAGGAGCCGCCCATGCCCTAAATGTCAGCTTGCATTCCCTACTGCTGTGAAGCGGTCCATCGATCTGGAAGAAGGACGAGAGGTCGAAGGGGGTATGTGGTGCGATGCATGAGAGGACTTCAAGGAATTGGATCGGAGACGACGGAAATGGCGATGGCGACGAGGCGAGAGCATGTAGGTGAGACAGAGGCACCACTTCGAACAGCTTGAGACATAGGACGATGGCTTGAAATGCTCGTTACAGCGTTCTCGCCGCCGTCCCTGCTGAGTCGACGAAGTCCATTGGCCCAAGGCCAGATCCACATGCTCCATGTTCCAGTGATCGTGCACACAGCGCAGCGAACACTCAGCTTTCGGAGCAGTCGATCAGAGACAGAGGCCCCGACCACTCCGCGACCCCTTCGCTTCCTGGAACGACTTCTATTCTCACCCCAGTGTCCGTTCCGACACCTTCCCCCAAGTCCACGTCCCCTCTCTCAACCCATTTGGCAGCTGTACTCACCACAAGCACTCCACACGGCACGCATTTGATGGCGATATCCTTCTCGTCCTCGAAGCTCTTGATGTTGAGCCGCTCGCGCACGTCGACCATCATGAAGTGTCCCGCGTTGCTCTGCATCGGCTTCATGCCCCTCTCCTCAAACCATCGGCGCATGAAGGCGGCCGAGTCAGCGAGCCGGCGCTGATTCTCTCCAATAAGACGCTTGAAGGCCTCATCGTCGTTCAAGAGAGCCGAGACGAGGCAGTCGGCCGGCGAAGACACCTTCATGAGGAACACGGACGCCATCATGCACCGCAGCATGAAGCGGTTGTGCGGCGAGATGACCGCGCCGAGCCGGAAGCCGTTGATGCCGAAATCCTTGCTGAACGAGTACACGATGTGCAGGCGGGATTTGTCGAAGGGCTTGCCTGTCTCCTTCTCGAAGTCGAGAGAGAGCATGCTGATGAAGGGTGGGGCGTCGGGAAGGTCTGTGTGTTAGTTTATGGCCACAATTCTTGAGCTTTTATAACGGGGACATACTCGGGTTGTCGAATACGGACAGAGCATAGATCTCGTCCGAAATCAGGTGCAGGTCGTGCCGCTCGCAAAAGGAGGCGTAAGCGAGCAGCGTTTCCTTGTCATAAGTCCTTCCGTAAGGGTTGTGCGGCGAACAGAGCATGACGGCTCTGATCTCCACTCCCTCCTCCTTGGCCGTCTGCAGTTCCTTCTCGAGATGAATGTCCACCTCGCGCGGTGTGAAGACATCCTCGAGTGGAATGGGCGCGGGCCGGATCTTGGCCCCAGACCGCGCGACCATGTTCACGTCGAAACCGTTGTAGTGCGGTCCGGCTAGGAGGACGCCCTGTCCCGGATCCAGAAGGGCTGCGATCAGCTGGTCCAAGACGCTGCTCGCTCCGGGTCCAGTGACGATGTCGTCGGGCTTCACTGGCTCGATCGGGGAGAAGTTCTCGTTCCACATCTTGGCGATCGCCTCGTTCAGCCGCCTAGAGCCGCTGGACTGTGTGCCGTACGTCAAGTCATAGGGCTGAAGGTGCTTGATAGCACCCTTGAAGTAGTCCAGGTACTCCTGCGTCAGGAGCGTGTTCTCCGCAATGCCGAGGTTGATCAGTCCATCGGGGTTCGTGTCCTTGTCATAGGCTGGTAGTCAGCCATAACTGTTGATGCCTGGACGGCAGCTCACAATTCCTGATGATCAGATCCAGCTTTTCTCCAATCTCTTGCACAGGGTTATCCTGCGCTCGCTTGCTCAGCCGGCAGCCTTTGTACGCCGCCTGCTCGTCCTCGAACAAACCCTTGACTGCCGTGTTCCGGATGGGCAGAGAGGCAGACGCAGACGGTGCGGCCGTCTTTGGAGCGGCGGCAGCGGCCTCCGAATCGCGCAGCGTCGTCCGCGCCAAGTTCTCCGAGAGCTCGTTCGTGTTCGCCCCGTTCACGGTCTTGTCGTTCGCGACCATTGTTACGAGTAGAGTTGTCAGTCACAAAGACAGAAGTCGAGTTTGGCTATGATGAATTTCAAGATCAGATACGCGCTGTCAGGTGCTGACTGACTCGGTGTTCAAGTGGATCGAGTAGATTTCGAAATGCCCGCGAGTAATCGCGTCATAGCGGTGGGCGTACCGGAGTTGTCCGGTGAATATGATCACGTGTTCTGCAACGGACCAGCCATGCGGATATCTCGAACTAGAGCCTCGTTTCATTGCGCCAGTCTCGTCCTTTCGTAGAGAGATGGAAGGGTGTGCTCTGCAGGATTGAAGGCAGACAGAGCTGGGTGGCGTTCCTGCTACAATTGCCGCATGCCCCTCAGGTTCTCGGGAGCGCTCAGCTGTCACCAGCAACAGGTTTCGAAGCTCTAGACAGCACTTGAACATGTCCTTCATGCCAATCCATACTACCCACACCTGCTGCGCTACCTCTCACTGGGGACTCGCAAGCGCAAGAGCGCAATGGCAGTTCCAGCGCCCGATTTCGATATCAGCGGCACCTGCCACCACGAAAAGCGCTTATCTCATCCAACCGTGATGTCTAACCTGCCACGCCTCTCCCCCAAACGCTTAACAGCGCCTCAACCCACAGTACCCATAACTCGCTGAGTCTCAGCCCCTCCCGTCACAGAAGACACTGCCAAGGCATTCCGGAACAATCTGAGTCTCACCGAAGAGCCGGCGGGCATCACCGAAGCGGTCTGTGATCTGCACGAACCCAGCGCGACGGGGCGATAGAGTGCGAGGACGTCCCAGGTGATGACGAGAGCGTCTCTATCGCTGGGCACAAACGCACAAGCAAGCACCGCAGAATGGCCCGTGCATGGGTTCAACAGGGGATCGGATCCATGGCTGAGTGTATGGCTGATATGGCTGATGACATACGGGCGGCCGGAGTCCCAGAGCAGGTGCGTCATGGCCACGTGCGAGTTACCCGGCGGCCGTACAAGCGTCCAGGGCCGGGCCAAAAAGTTGACGGGCGGCGATCACTGCTAAGGTTTCGGATACTTGGCCCGGTGACGATACTGCGACGACGAGGAGAGGAGATAACTGCGTTGGCTCCTGGATTGCGAGCAGTGCAACCATTGATTTTCCGCGCATCACATCTTGACGTCTTCTCATCACTCGTACGAACACTCACACCACCGACCAGCTTCACCTTCCTTCCCTCGAACTTCGGAGCTCACAACGCTCCCCTCTTCCTTGTGACATCACCCCCACCCACGTTCCATCTTCGACCTCGGCGCGCTGCAGCTCTAGCGCGCCCTTCCCTTCCTCCCAGCACCGACGCCTTTTCCCAGCTCTATCTTGACTATTCTGCCGACACCCGTCGACAGCATGCCCGCAGCCTACCGCGAGCACCACCCGCATCCGCACAAGTCTCCCTCGCCGAAGCCGAAGGAGAGACCGTCCTCTCCGCGCATCAAGCCGTGGCTCCTCCCCCAAACCCTCCTCGAGCAGCTGATTACTCTCCCGCAGCAGCTCCTCTTCGTCCTCCTCGGCATGCTCGGCCTGGCGTCCTATGCGCGCCAGATCGTGCGTGTCAACGCGGCCAAGCCGGCCGAGATCGTCCTCAAGAATAAGAAGAAGGAGGACGTTGCCTCCTGGATTAACAGGAATACGCCGAGTTTGAGTGGCACGTTCAAGCCTGCGTGGTGGGCTCCGAAGTGAGTGTGGTTTGCTCCTGCTGTGTGACATCAGTTCGCTCTGGCTACATGGCCAGTGTAGCTGCTGCTTTGTGCGCTGAGAGAAGCAGGGAGAGAGCTTGCGGAACCCGAACGAGAGCTAACGCCCAGCGGCCACATGCAGACTGCCTTCACGGTCACTGGCGACTTCACGGACACGGACCACGTCGACTATGCGCGAACGCTCCTCCGGGTGCCCGACGGCGGCACGATTGCGCTCGACATCACGCCTCCCTCGCACGCCAGTCTGCCCGCCGACGCACCGACAATCGTCGTCTGCCACGGCCTGACGGGCAACGCGCGCGAGGCCTACGTTCGCAACGTGCTGCACTGGGCCGCTTTGCCCGAGTCGCATGGCGGCCTGGGTGCCCGTGGTGTGGTTGTTAATGTGAGTGAATCTCGAGCGATTGAGCGAGAAGCTCGAAAGGGCAACCTTCAAGCTTGGTAGTAACGTCGACGCTGACGACAGTTCCGAGGCTGCGGCGGCACACCCCTGACCAGCGCACAGCTGTATTCTGCCGCGACGACGTGCGACCTCAACACGGCAGTGCACTACCTGCGCAACCGGTTCCCGGAGTCGTCTCTGCTCGGCGTCGGCTTTTCGCTCGGTGCGTCCGTGATGGCGCGCTACCTCGGCGAAAGGGGGGAGTCCTCGCTCCTCTCATCCGGGTGCGTGCTCGCCGCACCCTGGGACGTCGTCGCGCTCTCCCACGCGCTCGAGGACGGGTGGTTCTCGTCCCGCGTGTACTCGAAGGCCCTCGGCGAGAACCTGATCCGGATGTTCTTCCGCAACTTCGACGCCCACCCCGAGATCAAGTGGACCGAGACACAGCGCCAGGCGGCCGTGGAACTGAAGAAGCTGCAGGACAAGGGTCCCGTGCGCCTCAAGACTGTCGACGAGGTACTCACCATCAAGGTCGGCGGTCCGCAGCCGCCGTTCCCCTTCGCCTCTGCCGACGACTACTACACGTATGCCGGGTCCCACAAGCTGATCGAGAACGTCGCTGTGCCCACACTGGGAATTAACGCCTTCGACGACCCGGTCGTTCACGGCTCCGCGCTCCCATTCACGCAGGTGCAGAAGGGCTCCCACGTCCAGCTCGCTGTCACTGGTGGCGGCGGCCATCTGGGCTGGTTCGACGGGCCCTTCTGGTCCAAGACGCGCTGGGTCCGGATCCCCATTGCTGAATTCCTATCCGCCGGCGCAAGGGACCTCCCGCCCCGCGCCGAGGTCGAGACCGAGGTCAATGGCCAGCTCGATGTCGAGGAGGGCGTCATGGAGTCTGATGCCGAGTATGGGCAGGGACAGTGGCAGTGGTGCAAGGGCCCGCTCATGATTCCGCAGATGGGCGCCACGCCTACGCGCATCGGGTGGAGGGTCGTCGCCGAGGGGATGGAGGTGCCCGACCTCAAGGCGCCCGTCATCCAGGGCCTCTAGACGATGGCCGTGTGGAATAGATACTTTAGACAGACAGACATAGACATGACACTCTTTGAGACCATACCTTTACTGCCTGATAGACCTTGGCTGACGGCACGTTCTAAACGCAGTCACCTTGAACAGTACCATCAGTGATTGACCATTAGCCCGCGTGATCAGCACCCAACGCTCTGCCTAACTTATACATGTACTCTAGCTGAAGTTGATGTACCCCTCGCTCTCGCACGCCTTGTACTCGTCCGTGAGTTCCTGGACGACTTGTCTGCAATGTCAGCTAGGCAACAGAAAAGCATGTAGCTACTCTCATACTCACCGTGAATCGTCAAACTCGTCGAGGTTGTCCGCAAACATCTCCGTCTTCCTGTACTGGTCGAGGAACGCGTTACGTTTCCTGAGCCGGTCGTACTGATCGAGCATGCGCTTGAACAGCTGTAGAGGTGTCAGCTTAGTTCCTGGGTGAGAAAGCAGCTGTGAATGAGGAAGGAAGAGGATGGGGATGAGGATGAGGGGACTCACCGAGGCCATGCTGGTGTGGTTCGCCATCATGATGCCGCTGACGCGGTTCTGCGTCGTCTTGCGCTTCGTCAGTGCGACCTGGATACTGGCCGGGCCCCAGGGGATGAAGTTTGCGAGCTGGCGTTCGCGGATGCGGAGGAGCGACTTGTGCACGTCTGTCGGGTCGACGTCGCCCGAGATAATGTTGAGGCACGAGATGTAGCACGAGTCGCGCGTCGAGGTCGTGCTCACGAGCCGGTTCTTGGGCTGCAGCAGGCGGCGCATCACGTCCAGCGTCGTCGTCTTGCGCACGCTCTTGGCCTTGTCGATCTCGTCGCCCGTGAAGGGCGTGTACGACGTCATCAGGAAGTGGCACCGCGGTGTCGGGATCAGAGACGCAATGATGCCCACCAGGTCGTTGTTCATGTATCCCGGGTAGCGGAGGGTTGTCGTCGATGCCGCCATGACGGTGGACACGAGCTGGTTCGTCTGCACGAACGACGGGTCCTGGATGTGCAGCCGGTCGGCGGCGATACGCGTCAGGGCCGCATTGTCCAGCACCACGACCGAGTCGGCGTTGTTCACCAACCGCTTCATTGACAGCACCGAGTTGTACGGCTGCACGACGACGTCAGACGCCTCGGGGAAGACAGAGTACGTCTGGATCAGCTTCTTCGGGAACCGGTCATTAAGGCGCTCTAGCAGGAACGAGCCGAGACCTGATCCCGTTCCGCCCGCAATCGAGTGAAGGAGCATGAATCCCTGTTGTTAGCTTGCGCATTCACAAATCACAGCTTACCTCAAGACTGTCGCTTCCGTCCGCCTCGCGATCGATCATCTCCAGAATGTCCTCGTAGATCCCCTCCTTCACCGTGCAGTATCCCTGTGCCCAGTTGTTTCCCGCGCCGCCACCCTGCTCAGACACATAGACGTTCTCGGGATTGTAGAGGTCCTTGAACGGCGACGCCATGATCTGGTTGATGACGCGCGGCTCGAGGTCGACCAGAATCGCTCGCGGGATGTAATGCTCGTCGTCGGCTTGGTAGAAGAACACATCCTTTCGGTCGCCCTGATCGTGCGCCCAGTCCTCGAGGTTGCCTGTTGGCGAGATGCCGTGCTCGGCGCAGAGCTTCTGCCAGAACTGTGTTGTTAGCTACGTAGGTACTGCAACAGCTGGAGGAAGGTCCTTTGTCGGTGCTGAGCCGCCTTTGGAAGCTTCATGCCGTCGAACACTTTGACTTCCGGGACAGTGTCCTCACCTGTTGTCCGACTGAATGTCAGTTGTGTTTACTGGGGGGAGGCAACTCACTTTGGTTACCGGCCTGTCCGGCCTGAATCGAGATGATCTCGCGACCCATGGCTCACGATATCTGCCTGGGTCTGCGTCGTGTGAAGGAATAGTTGCTTGTGTCGGTGTCCTTGTGAACGTCTTCGTTTCGCTTTCCAATTATACTGCCGGTTTGTCAATACCCGTTCTCTCACGCCGTGCGTTGATGTCTAGATGCTAATGTTGTGGCTCGGACCTGAACTTAGTTGTTGTTGCGTTGTGGTCGCGTCCGGGGAGATGTGACGCGTCCGTCACGTGACTCGGGCAGCGACAGTTATGAGCCAGCGCTGGTTAGCGCCCTCAGCATTCAACAGCTCCTCTCTATAGCTCAGTTGGTAGAGCGTCGGACTGTAATTGGTTATCCATTCCTCCCGGTCAATAGACCGAGTAATCCGCAGGTCCTGTGTTCGACTCACAGTGGAGAGACAACCTTTTTGGGCCTACTCAGGCGCCCTCATGCACGCTATCCATGTCTACCAATGCATGAACGGTTTTAGCGTACGCTTTCTGCCTCTTCATGTTGTTCTGGAGATGAAATCATGCTGAGGAGAACCGCAATCACATGCCCAAGGTCGTGGCCATGCCGCCCTTCGGCAGCGCCGTTCCTTGCAATGTCGTGCTCATTCAGACCCACCGCTGCGGCGCAGGAAACCTACAATTGTCGCAAGCCGAAGCTTTTGCGTCTAAGACAAGTCCGACCGAGCCACAGACCGAGGCCAAAGGCTTAAAGTATTGTGCCCATGTTCTCATTTCAGTATCAGTGTTGCTGAGTTCGGTATCCTTGTGTCGTCGCCATTCTCATACATGCCACATTCCTCGCCAGTGCAGGCGTGCAAGTATAAGATGAGAAAAGTCGAAGCTTGGGCGGACATGGACAGAATAGAGTTAAGTAGTATAGAGTGTCCGATCGAGTACGACCGAGTAAATAACGAGGAGAGAGGGAGAGCGAGAGAAGGGGAAGACGAGAATGTGGAATTATTCGGGATGTTTTAGCAGTTGCTATAAGCGATGGTAGGGCGCGGGGTATCTATCGAAGAAAGGGTGGCGATTCTCGACTTTGCTACATGAGAGTCAGACGTGTGGGTAACTGGGGGCGGTGGTATGATTATCGAGCTGTAGCGGCGACACACTGTACAGCGGACGGTGGGACAACTCGGAGATAGAGCTAATATACAGTGAGCCAGTCGTGTCTGGTGACTGGCTTCGGTCGGAGTTCAAGATTGAAGTGGTTTTGGGTGGGTTGATGACGCTTAGCGACGCTTCGTGAACAGCTTGTTGAACAGCTCGAGGACACCGACAACGTACAGCGAGATGTACTCGAGGTCGAGCGACGCGTTCTTGTCGTCCTGGCGCTCGAGCAGATCGTCAATCTTCAGGTCCATTTCAACGATGGCCTGCTCACGACCCTTGAAGTGCAGGGTAATGAGGAAGGTGCCGGGCGTCGGCGACCAGAAGTTCAGGTAAACATCCTGGTGGCGGCCAGGCGGGACGGCGCTCGACTTTACGACACCCTCCTTCTCTAATTGCTGGTGCGTGAATCGGTACGGGCCGAGGCTCTGCGAGCGCGCCTTCTTGTCCTTGCCGTTGAACGAGACGACTCCGACACCACCGGCGCCCTTGTCCTTCGACATCATCATGCGCGAGTTGAACAGGTACGCCTTGTACGAGTCGATCTGGTTGCGGAGATACTGGTTGTGGTCGCAGATGGCGTGGAAGACCTCTTCCAGCGACCGCGTCTCCAGGAGGACCTTCTCGTGGGCGTTGCCGAGGTGCACGAGCTCAGTCCGAACCTCGTCCTGGAGAAGCTTGTAGTTGTCCGTCCTGTCCAGCACACCGGCAGCCTCGAGCTCGGAGAGCAGGTTTTGCACCTTGATTCCGCGGCGGACAAGGACAGGGTCACGCGAGGTCGCTGCTCGCTCAGCCAGCGCGGGAAGGTCGATCGGCCGTCGGTCCGCGGCGTCGGGCATGGCACGGAGCAGCTGGACGAAAATCGACTTGGTCTCCATGAAGTTGATGTCGTTCTGCGTGATGCTCTCGGACATCAATGTCGTCGACAGGTCCTGAATCGGCGTCTCCCATCGCGAGTAAAGGGGCAGGTGGACAGTACCGTTCTCGCTACGCGGGACCTGGTCGGGTGCCGGGCCAAGGTCGTCGAGGAGCACGCGGAGATGTTGTCTCTCGTTAGGGGACTGGATGTCAGCTCAGAAAGCGTGATGCAGAACTCACCACAGTGTCAAGGTGGTGCATGAAGAGCGCATGGGTGCCATACAGCTCGTTCAGCGTGATGTCGATAGAAAGGTCCCTCTTCGACAAGGCCATGTACTGGTCCATCTCGAGCGACTCGTAAAAGTCGCCGACCTCGCAGAGCTGGTTGAGGAACTGGTTCATCATCGCCTGATGGTTGTCGACAAACGAGTTGAGCGGGATCATAAACTGCTCCTTCGAGTAGCTCGGCTTGTTGGCGAGGTTCTGCAGGATCTTGGCGATGAGCGTGAGGGTTCGTCGCGGGTTCTTCGGCGGCTGGTCGGGCTGTCCCAGGTGCTGACCCTTGGACTCGATAAGCATGTACGCCTGCGGCGTCACTATCGCCGGGTTCAAGAACCGGAGGAAGAAGAATCCGCCGATGAGCGAGCAGATCTGTGCTTCCGTCACTTCCGGGTACTTCCGGCGCGTCAACGAGAGGATCTGCTTGCAGATCCATCGAATACCGTACGGAACGGTGTCGATAGAGTCGAAAATGGTCGTGAGGAAGGTGTCGGCGATCTCCATAAGCATCGTGATACGAGGTCGAATGATAGCCTGAACGTCGGGGTTGTTGGCAGCGACCTCCTGCGACACACCTCGCGGGAGAGACGGAGGAAGGCCTCCAGTGTCCGCCTCAATCTGGGTAACCATCTCCTCGTACACCTTGAGCGGGTTGATCTCGAGGTTGAGGTCCTCGTGCTCGACGAGCGAGTTGATGCGCTCCGCGAGCACATTCTTGAGATAGCTCTGTCCCGGTCCTCGTCGCGTGTACGTCGTCATCATTCGGGAGGCAGCGGTGTTTGCTCGCAGGAGCTCGCCCATCTCGGTATTGTTTTCGAACTCGGCGGAAAGGACGCTCTGGAATGATGTCAGCACAGACCCCATCGCACACCGCTGTCGTTTCTCGTCCCAGAGTCTGCGACGCGGAAGCACACGCGGTACCCTGCGCCCCCGGACGTGTGGAACTGGGCTCACCTGAAACATGGTCAAGAGCAGGTGCTCCTCGCGTTGGTCGTACTGGTTACCGTACAGCGTGAACATGACCGTCTGCATCAACGTGTCGAAGTCGGCGTACGACACTTGTCGGCACAGCGCGGCCATGTGTCGTGGTTCGGATTGCAGGAGGAAGAACAGGTTGCTGTACTGGGCCAGCTTTCGTCGTGCCGGGTAGTTGCCCGTCTTCTCCTCCGTGTCATCGAGAGTCTCTTGCACCTGGCGTTTCTCATCGGCTGCTATGCGATTTTGAATAAGAAGTGCAATGCGAGAGTCGAGATAACGGACGTCGCGTTCGAGGACGAAATTTCTTTTGCTCTGCGCCGAGATGCGGTTCTTGAGATTCCTCAGGGCAATCTGAGCCCTGCCGAGCGCGTCTTGAACCTCGATGTCCTGCTCGGCGGCGAGCGAGTAGATGGCGTTCACGGAGTACCGGTTCGTCATGCGGTCGGTGTTTCGTCGACTTGAAGAAGAAGTAGAACCGTTTGCGGCAGCATTGCCCGAACCACTCACTGTAGACGCAAGCATCGCTGCAAGAGCGTCCCCAGAAGGCCCTGGAGTCGGTGGTGACATGGTAAGGGTAGACATGTCAATTGAAAGGGGGGCAAAGAAAGGGTACCAAGGAAGGTTGCCGGCGAAGATAAAGACTAATCCTTGGCCTAGCTTCCAATTTTCCAAAGGACTCGGTTGATCAACTAACTAGAAGAAGAAGAGCGAAGAAAGGGTCCTGGTTATCCGTGCGCTGGGGTCGCTCTCGAATCGTGTGGGTCGCCGGTCGTTTGGTTGCGCCGCGTAAGGAGGGTCTCTGCCTCGGCCAAACGTTGAAGATGAGATGTCGGTCAAAGACGGAGTTGGGTGCGAGCGCGAGAGAATGCGCTCCGAACTGTGAAAGAATGTGGCGTCAAGATGGAAGGCGTAGGGGTTGTTTGAGGGATAAGTGAGAGAAAAAGGGAAAGTCGTGTCGCGAGCCAGTGAAGAGAGCGCAAGAGAGTCGAAAGGAAACGAAAGAGGCTTTCGATGACTAAGGTCAACAAGCAGGACAGGAATGCAGCGACGCCTCTTGAAACGTTGCGCGTTGCGTCGCCCGGACGTGTTGGAGGTATGCGAATGTGTGGAGTGGGTCGTGGAATGGGGTAAGACCAGTTTCAGGTCTCCAGTTCGCGAATGCGTGATGGACTTTTGCAGCGATGGTTGAGATCGAGTGGCTAGAAGAGGGCGCAGCGACTTTGTGTACTTGTGTGTGCAGCTGGCTCAGTCGGAGACTATCGCTAATCTGTGTGTGTTGAAGCCAAGAGTGCGTTGGCGTTCTTGCGGTCTCGAAGTGTTGCTCCGCGTGCCCCGAGGTCGTGAGGCTCGTGTGGCTCGTGCAGATGGAAGAAGCGTGCTTCGACAGACGGCGCGTGCAGAGGGCGGAGAGGGGAGTAGGGTAAGTGGACCGAGAGCACTGGATGGAAGGTCGTGCGGTGCTGCGATGCTGTCGAGGTGTCGGGGTGCTCGCAGTCGATGGATAGGAGATGCGGTGGGTGTGATGTGCGGTGTCAAAGAGTCTTTGCGTTCGATGTCTCGAAATCCGCGAGGTCACGGTGGTTGGGGAATTAAGCAAATAGCGTGTCGGAGTTGGCCCTTGTGAACCTGCTAGGACCGGTATAGCTTGTCTGCCTAACGCTTTGTCGTGCCAGGACTGCTGGGTGCGCCAGGTGCGTCCGATAGCGGACGATGCGCCGCCAATGCAGGCTATGCGAGCTATGCAGGTCCTGGGTCCTGGGATGCTTAGGTACAATCCAGAGACAAAGCGTCCAAGGGGCCTATCCCAACAGGCCAACCGATTAGGGGAATCGAGCGGCGCGGGCGGCGCCAGGGGAGTGGATTACAAGAGGGCCGAGGGAGAAGCCAAGGCGTCCGTTGCCGACTCAGGCTATGCGTTCGAGCCTTGTGCCGAGATATAAAACGCGCGAGCACAAAGTCGTGCGAGTGTCACGAATCGCGCAGGCAGTGATGAGGGCGTAATTGAACAGTCACCGGATGCGGTCTGCCCGACTGGTCAATGAGGAGGGCGGAGGGGTGGGAGAGGAGGTAGCGTCGGGACACAGTCGATCTGCGTAGCAGGAGATGCGTCTGTGTGCAGGGGGGTGTCGTACGTCGTATCAGGTCGTAGAGAGGTCGGGTCAGGTTCAAGTCGTGTGGGTACTTGGTCGGTTGCTGTGTGGGATGTTGATGGAAGTATGTTTTCGAAAAAAAAGTTGGGTGAGCAACGCCGACGACTCGTTAGTGAGGATGTGGGAGAATGGTACAGGAGGAACAAGCTCTGGCGATGAGATCGAGTAAGCTCTGCGAGGTGAAATGAGACCTAGACCTGGAGCTGTAGGAGCGTAGGAGGGGATCGAGCAAGGGGAGCTGGGAAACGGCCTGGCATTGGTCCAACGTGCTGTGACTCTGACGATGAGATGGGAGGAAGCTTAGAGCTTAGGGCCGAGGGCAAGGGCCAGGAGGACGGAGGAAGGAAGACGGACGGTGGGCGCGGGTCACCGTTGGGTGAGCTGCCTGCTTTGGAAGCGTGCATCGAAAAGGTAGCGAGCGGATAAGGTTTAATGGTGTCCGGACAGAGTTGGGCCAAGCACCTGGGATGCCTGGGATTGCCTGGGCGATGACTGGCCGTCCTGCCCATCATGGCTCTACGCAGCCTTCGTCAGGCCAGCCTGGCGCGCCAGAGCCATGCGCGATGTCTGCAAGGGTAAGCCTAGAACGCACAGGGTCAAGAGCAGAGGGTCAGCAAGGTAGGGCCAGGGAAGCAAGAGCCATCCAGGCACCACCTTGCGCGCAGTCCTGAGTTTCGGATCAATCACCCCTCAGCCTTGCCTTGCGCGCAGAGTGAAGACGCGCCGCCTCGCGCCTCTCAGGCCTCGGTTGCGCGGTCGCCATCGCGTCGCCGTCCGTCGCCGCCATTCACCGCCGCTCACTCGGCAGTCACTAACCAGTTGCGTATCGCCATTCACAGCTCGTTAGCCGGTGGCAGTGATAGCCGCACCGCCGTGTTCACCGAGCTCCTGCAGATGCTCCGGGACTGGTGCGGGGTATCCTACCTCATCAGCGAGCGATGCGGTGTTCTTCGCTGACCGCAAGACCGCTGTATTGCAGGATCAAAGAGTTAGGCAGCGCGCCGTTCGCGTCGCCTCCTGGAATAGCATGCCCTGGTGTTAAGGGTACAGAGCGACCACGAAATCCAGGGCGGGATGGACGACATAGCCGTCACGCTCCGCCGACCCATGGCTCCGTTCATCTCAACGATGGGTACTCGACGGTACCGCAGCAGCTTGCAGCGAAGGGGGAGAAGTGGGCGGAGTGGGCTGGCTGCTCTCTCTCCGGCGGCGGCATGCGGCATGCGGCATGCGGTAGAGGTACACGAGGCGCGGCATAACGTATCGCTCCTTTTTATCTCTGCCCCGTGCTGCCGTTGTTGCCGTTTCCGCTGATCTTATCCCTACGGTACAATGTGTTCAACTCATCATGACACAATTTGGACAGCGCGGCCAGGCAGTCTTAGCCTTGCGCATGACTCGGAGCAGTGTACCTCGATGCGAGACATCCGGGCCAAGCGTGCATGCTCCCCATCTCGGTGCTGCTGCCAGATGCAGCATTCAGCAGATCAACATGTCCGCTCCTGCTCTATGGGCTGCAACTGCGGTGGTCCATGCGATTCAAGAACGCGCTAACGTCGACATCACGATGTGCTACGTAGCGCTTCATGAGCTCAGGAGATTTCGGGTCAGGCAGAGGACAAAGTAGCCTTTAAGTTCGCTCCTATCATCGGGGCCTGGCCGGACCCCGAACAATTGATTGAACGTGCTGCAGCTCGTCCTGAACCAGCGGGCGGAAGCACCGTTAGCTGTCGGCCCACTCGGTACCCATTCCGTGCCTTGTCGCCTAAGTGCAGCGGGTAAGATCTCGTAAGGCAGGCGGGAAAGCAGACATGAACATGAGCAGATCTGGCAGGCATCCATACATGAGCGTCGGAACGCGTTTGTACTATCGGAGAGGAGACAAGAGTTACAATGGCAAGCATCACCCTCTCGCTTACTTCTTCGACCTGGCGTGTCAGCTGATTCTCCGATGACCGAGCTCCACAGATAGCGCTGCAGAAGCGAGGAGCCCTCGCATTGAAGGGAAGCCCTGCCTCCACCCATCGTGAGAAGATTACTGCCGAGGCTCGAGTGAGGGGCAAGCGGGCATCGAGCACGGAGCCCGTCGCCGACGACGAGGTTTGAATCTTCCACTCTTCTGGATGTGCTTCTGTCGTCACGCGAACTTACTTCTTGATGCCACCACCGCTCATGGGACCCTTGCCGGCAGCTAGGACACGTCAGCTCCAAACTCTCACGGCCTGGCATGAATAAAGAGATCTCGGGCATGACTCTCCGCATGCCAACGGGGAGATCTTCTGGGTGTTCGAGCAAGCACTCGTGACACCAGACAGGTCCATTAGTCCTGCCTCCAGGCACTGTGCGACTCAAGATGCCGAGGACTACTGGCCAATGCGCACTGGGCACTGGAGGCTGGTCGCAATATCGATACCTCAACGAAGTCACACAGAATGCTGTCCAACTTGCACGTGGGCTTTAGCACTCACCCTTGGCAGCAAGAGCCTTAAGCTCAGCCTGCTCCTTCTTGAGCTTCTCTGAGATAAGTCAGTTTCTACCCCGGATGTCTCGGTCGCCCAATCCCTGGACAGCGAAACGCCATCTTTGGTCCCCAAGCGATAGTCTGCAGGCGCTAACACGCGCTGAGGCTATCCTGAGTAGCCCATGTCGACGTTTGGGGTGATACCGGCCGAGCGGACTATGACTTTCCTCGGCAGTCGGAGCTCACTGATGTCCGGTGACAACCGTGCCAAGCCTCCCGACGCCGTCACCCCAGACCACGCCTTGGTGGCCCTGTAGCGCCAATGCACGAGTCGTGCAGCTGTGCAGACTGTCCGAACTGGGCCGCCACAGCACGCACAAAGCCATCCTGAAGGAAGGCACCGTTTTCCGCCTTGCTACGCTTCCTCTCGGACTGTCTTCCATCTGATACTCACGCTGGTAGGCAATGTCGTCCTCGTCGAGCTCCTTGACAGCCTTCTTGGGGGCCTGTTGAGCGGAGACAGTGGAAGGTGGAGGATATCGAAACAGTGTGTCACATGCGGTGGTAAGCAACGGCGAATAACCCGGAGACACGCGTAGACCAGTAATAGCACGAAAATATCATAGCGTATCAGAGAGGATGACCTGGTCAGCTGGGAACAACACTGAGGGCGCTCTGACTCACCTTAAGAGGCTTAGCTGAAGAGGTCAGTCAACACTGCCTCAAAGTCGATCAAACCTACCCTTTCCACCTAAGACTGTCAGCACTGCGCAGCACACCCTTTGTCTACGCCTTTTCAGCACTCACCTTGACGACCGGACATGATTGTTGATTGTTGTTAGTGACGGAGTGAATGTGTTTGAGGTGGAGAGCAATCGTCGATCAGTAAATTGAGGTGGTCTCCCACGGGCGCACCCGGACCCCACCACCCCTCATGTCAACCACCCAGCCAATTCAAATGTACTATGCTGCACGTCACCAAGACACTTCTGCTAGACGCTCAGACCGGTTGAGGGCGCTTCTGGATCGATATAGGCCGAACCAAGCTCTGGGACAACGAGGGGCGTCGGCGCGAATGAGTACTGCGACTATGGACCACCGCCTTGTTTCAAGGCATCAATCAGGACGAGCGTCGTGCCAATCGAGCAGATACACACGGGGTCGCACCACCATCCTCTCCCAGGATCCTAGTCATGGCGACCAGAACGTGACGAGAGCAAGACAGGAACCTCGAGGAACAAGGCATGCTTGATAAGCGGCGCGGACCTTGAAAACGCTTAACTTCCTCACCCTGTGATGGCAACTGGACGATCGATCTCTTCCAGAGCGCCGGGGCCACCGCCTCGCTTCGCGCAGATCTCCAGGTCCGCATTCATGATGTGACGGGAGGGACGAGACGGCGCGCTCTCCTCGGCTCAGTTCACGGTTTCGGGTCACCTTGCGTGCCGGTCTGCAACACATCGAGGCAGTACGACACGGGCGTCGTACGCGGTGGACCCTTGGCCGGGGACCGATCCCAGGGCGAAGAGGTCCGTCCATAATGAAGCAGATCATGTCCCGTCGACTGCACGGCAACTGAACGTTCTCCCTTGCGGCGCCACATGCATAGAACGCTGCAGAAGCGCCCCTTGACGAGGGCCGCAGAGGTAGCTTGGGCCCCGCCGCCCGTGTGGAGAAGGCGATGTTTGATATCCCGATCATCTTCTTTCAAAACAGCGGCGACGGCGCGACGGGGCGTCATGGACTGAAGGCCTGACGGATTCAGCACTAATCACGTAGTTCGCCGCGATCAGTGCTACCTTCCCCTTGCAGGTCGAAGTCTCGACCTGCGCCAACGTCACCTTTCAGATATCTCGATCGTGCAGAACACTGACCACGGCAGGGGATCGCGGGTCCGTCGAGTCGGGTGTGTATGGCCGATGGTTGACGGGCTCGTCGATATGGACGGCTCAGATGGGTCAGGGCAGTGCGGGTTCTCGCGCGGCACTTGCATCAACTAGTGTGGTCACTGGGTGCAAGTGAACCGAACGAGGATCGACAAAAACCCTATGGCGCAGCAGTCAGCGAGGCCAGAGGGGTGAAAGGGATTCACCTGAGTCATTATCAGTGGAAGGAAGGGAGTACTTGCCAACGGTGCTGTGGTGCAACGGAAAGCATAAACAGCATAACACCCATATTCTGCTCAGCGAGCTGCGAGCAAGGTGACACAGACGACCGGCGCCGATCACAATCGGGGCGTACAGGCTGGCGTACACAACACCTTCCTCATAAGCATCACGCGTACGCGCCAGGCTCTTTCCCGATTCACCTCTACTCCCTTCTCTTTCTCTACCCTTTTCACCCCCATCTGTATTCTCATCAATCCCCATCTCCTGCGGCCGAGATGCACCTCACCCTCTCCTTCTCGTCGACTACCCTCACAGCCACGCTGTGGGAGGACCTCGTCCCCCGCCACTCGCTGGCCGTCCCCTTTCGCCCTCTCCCGACAGTGTGTAGCGCGCACCCCTACCGATCGCTGACCTCCGCAGCCCATATCAACGAGACCTCTCTTCGTTGCGCTAGGTTCGCTTTTACCTGTTGTTTCCACTAACTCCAGATTCGGCGCTCACCCAGCTCGGACGCTGGTGCGACCTCGCGCTCGTGAAGACGATGAATGGGACTGTCCCTCATCCGACTGCCATAGCTCTTCCTCCGACGTTCCCCGCCTTCCTCGGTCTCGTTGACTCCACTCCGCTCCAAGTGCAAGCTCCAAACCTCTCGATCATGGACCTCTTCCACACTGCCGCAGTGCCCCAATCAGTCCGGTTCACCTCCCTCGCTTCCGAGAAAGTGATGCCTTCCTCTGCAAGCCGCATGGTTCCTCTTGGCTATCTGCTGTCTTCCCTCTTGCTTCAGTCACCGGGTGCTGCCTCGCAACAGGAAGCCAACCTCTTCCGTGACTTCCTCCTGCTGGCCCAGAGTGACGTTGAGCCGTTGATGACTCCCGATCTGCCACATGACTTCTCTATCGCGGATGCGACTGCTGTTCTCGGGGTGACAGGATCGTTCTGGAGTAAGCGCTATGGTCTCGACGCGACTGTCCACCCGTGTAAGCTGGTAGTTGGCCACATAACGTTAACCACAGTTCTTCCTCGTGCCATCGCCGGGTATCTAACCACTGGTGCTGGGCCTCACGATCTCTGTGTTATCCAAGACGACATCGACTGTCTCTTGGTGCAGGAAGGCTGCCAAAACGTTGGAGCGACGCTTCTCCCGCTGCCTGGAGCAAAGGATATCGAGGTGGCTGTCACGCACGATGTGAATGGTCTTGCGGCCCGTCGCCTCGTCCGAGATAAGTATGCCAATGGCAAGTAAGTACCACCGACCCAAACTCTTGGCTGACATTAGGTGGAACACTTTGGGATACCTGGCTTCGCGATTCGCACCCGGCGGCTCCCTAGGAGCGGACAACAAGCTCTTTGCGTTTGCTCAGTAAGCTTCGCCCACTGACTGCAGCTGATGTCAGGCCCTATGCGAGCGTACCCGGCGCGGAGCTCAACGGTACCACTCGCTTCGAGCATGGCATACCTGTTCACGAGTTCAAGGACCTGCGTGCCAACACTCGGTAGGCGCCAGCATTGTGATTCTTATCGCTGACAGTACAGCTGTGTGCTCGAGTCGCAGGCTTTTGGCGTCAAGGCCCGAGCGACGGAGCTTGGCCTCGAGTTGCCCCACCGCGTTGTTCTTGTCGATGACACCGATAAGTGCGTATTTCGCGGTGTGACAAGAGTGACACTGACGTCTAGCTCCGCTATCAGTCATCTCCTCGGCCAGGTCTTCGCCACGGACGTATACACACCTGAGGTGCGCCAGGACGCCATTTCCTTCGGCGCCGCTCTTCTCATCCACAACCTTCCCCAGATCTCGCAGGCCTTGTACAAAACACGCAACGAAAGTGCGCCCAACACAACACCTCCTCTGACCCCGTCCACAACGGGCGCCAACTCGCCTCCCCGCTTCGAGGCCATTAGCTCTCCAAAGTGTCCCCCGTCTCCTGCTCCCTCTGACTCTGGTGTTGTCCGCGTGCGCCTCATCACTCCCAAGCCGCAGGACACTTGGGAGCATGAGCTGTACAATGCGATGATGCCCGAGTTCCTGCGTCTCAGGTGAGCTAGTGATTGTACGTATGCAGCTAACTTCAGAAACCTTATCGACAGCGGCATCGTTGTCCCGAGTGCCATTTTCTGAGTAGGAGCTGCATGCTAGGTGACTTCTAACTGTATCAAAGTTCAAAATTCTACAAGTTGTAGTACGCGGGGCGATGTATATGACGTTGTGATATAGTGTGCTGAAAGAGAGTGGGTATATGCGTCTAAGTGAGATCTATCTAACGAGGTAAGGGTTCCAAGATGGCGTGGGAGAATGTTAAGAGAGGCATTACTTGTCGCCGTAGGTGGCTGAGTTGGTCAAGAAGTTGTCGCTCACGTTGGACGAGGCGTTGGGGTACTTGTCCTCGAGCGAGGTGGAGCCGTTCGGGTGCGACAGGTCGCGGAGCGTCTCCTCGTCGCGGTCCATCTCGGCGCGGCGGCCAAAGTGGAGGAAGCGGGGCGGCCAGTAGTAGACATAGACGATGATGCCGATCCAGAGCGGGAGCGCGTCGAGGGTGATGTAGTAAATCTCGTGAGTGGACAGGTATCCAGTGTATCCCTCGGACAGCTCGACGGTACGGAACACGGAGCGGATGAGGAACATGACACACGTCCACCCGAGCGCGGCGTAGAGCGACTTCCAACCGGGCTGGGCCCAGATCCCGTGCCGGTCGTAGCGCCACACGCGGTAGATGAAGATGATGACCATGACGGTGAAGAGCGTGAAGGACGCGAGCTGGAGCACAAGTCCGGCAAGGAAGATGTTGCTGCCGACGGTGTGGAGCGAGTCCGAGGTCGACATGCCGCCGCCAGTGGCCTGGATGAGGAAGGTGACAACTAGCGAGCGTTAGCGGGCGTACACAAACAGTGAACGGCGAGCACGGCGAGCACGGCGAGCACAGTGAGCACAGCGAGCACAGCGAGTCGTAGGCCTGAGCCACATCACACTCCTCGTTGGCAGTTTAGGCAGTTCAAACCCAGCGCGCAGCGCGCAAAGAAGCTACTCACTATCAGAAATAACAAAGGTCCACGAAACCTTGCCAGGCGGAAGGAGGAGATACTTCTCTCCGCCGAGGTACTCGACAATGCGTCCGAGGAGGATATAGTCGGCAGCGAGGAACGCGCAGGGGCTGAGAATGACAAACATGTACATGGCAATGTATCCGCCGAGGGAGTGGACGTCGTTTCGGAACGAGATGCGGAGCGCGAGCCCGATCGCCTCGCAGTACGTGCCGATCACGAGGACGAGGAAGTACTTTGACTTTCTGTACCGGATTTGGTCTGCGCGTCAGAACGATCAACGATCATTTGGGAGGAGAAGGAGGAGAAGGAGGAGAAGGAGGAGCGAGGCGTGGGGACATAGGGAAGGGAAGGGAACTCACTGTAAGTGAAAGCAAGCGCTGCGACAAAGTACAGCGCAGTGAAGAGCGCATTCACGGACAGCAGGGGGATGTAGCGGAGCGGATTGCAGAGGTCTGTCTCGGGGTCGATCTTCTGCACTCGTTAGTGGTTTGTCTTCCTCTTCCGTTCATATTGGGTCGGCGCCCGAGAAGCGATGGAGGTGGGGGCCGAGCGCGACGGTGGGCAAAGGCTTCCCACAGTCTTCGCAGCGGTGAAGCGAGAGAAGCGAGACGGAGTGGCATGTACAGTCTGTCTGCATGCACGCTCCTCTGTCGCCATGTTTCGGCGATGACGAGACCGCAAAGTCGATCGTCGAGATCTTATCAGCCGTAGTGCGGTTCCCGCCAACTCTAATCAAAGGAGATCGGCACCTCCACTCCACACTCCACAAAAGGAACTCACCCACTGGTCCATCGCGCAATAGGTGTTCTCGTCGGCTCTGCCCGCGCTGGCTGCGCCGGCCAAAAGCACTCCGGCCAACAAGGCTCTCGTCGCCATCGTCGTTCCAGTCGAGCCCATGCTTGTGTAGAAGAGTAAGATGAAAGAGTTGGGTGGAGAAAACGGACACTTTGAGCCCTGCATTCTTTGGCCGCTTGACTGCCGGTCTTTATCCCTTTCTGATCTTGGGTGGACTGCTGGATCCAGGGACGACAGACGTTGCGATTCAGATGGGACGGGATTCCCGGGTGGGATTCCCGATGCCCACCCCACCGAGCACCTTCGGTTCCGTCCAACTCTATCTCTTCGCACCGACGCCTGTTGATCTGCTTGGACGAGCGATGCAACGCGCATGCGTTTGCTTGGCTTGGGGCTGGTGTGGATCTCGGGGACATCCCGATGCACCGCTTCCGCCGAAGAGGGGCCGACAGATGACAAGCAGCGAGGTGATTGGAGCTTGGGAGACCGAGTGCCACACGCTCACGTGCTCGATACGCGATAAGAGATCAGTGAGCGCACACAGTGTGCACAGAAGGCGGGCAAGCACACACAAAGAGCAAACAAAAGGCACATGGAATCAGACAGATGCATTTTTCGCAGTTCACTACGGGGCAGTACAAACTTTGGAGAGACAGATGGGTTTCCCTCAGCTCAGGCCAGGGAAGACAGGTGAGTCCCCCTCGCAACGCACATGTGCGCGACAGCTACGAGCAAGCCGCCGCGCTGCGCGCGACGGCGGCTTACTCCGAGTCCGACTCGTCGGCCTCGTCAAGCCACTTGAGGAAGGCGTCGGCGTTCTTGCGGACCTTCTTCGAGACGTCCTTGGGGACAAACTTCTTCGAGACGTGGGTGCCCCACTGCTTGGCAACGTCCTCGTCGAGCACATCGTCCTGGTACAGCGCCATGAGGATCTTGGAGACGGCACCCTGGGCGATGAGGTCGTCGACATCGTCCGAGAGGCCGACGAGCTTCTCGATACCGCCGAGGAGCGACTTCTGGTGCTTCTCGCCAGTGACCAGGGCCTGCAGGAGCGAGGCGCGCTCGGGGATCTCGGTGACGACACCCTTGTCGGTGAAGAGCTTGGCGCCAATGGGGATGAGCGCCTTGTGCTTGCCGACAATCTCGAGCTCCTTGATCTTGGCAATGATGTCGGCGTCCGAGGCCGAGCGGTTCTCCTCGAGCCAGAGACCGAGCTGGCCGTAAGGCGAGTCGGCGTCGTCCTCGTCGTCATCCAGGTCGAGGTCCTTGACCTTGCCGCAGATGGCGTCGGGGTTGCTCAGGACGGGGTCGGCACCACGGCCAATGATGGCGTCCATACCGATGGCACCAGAACCCATGCCGGCGTCGCCCTCGTCAGAGCCCTCCTTCTCGTCAAAGACCATGGGACCACCGACGTTGGCCTCGGCAGTCATGCCCTTCTTGCCTCCCTTCTTGCCGTCCTTGGGGCGGTTGTTCAGGATGAAGGTGGTGAGCTTGTGGCGCATGTCGATGCCAGTGTGGGCACCGCAAGCCTTGCAGTCACGGTGAATGTCCTCGTTGCGGCCCTTGCCCGTGATGACGAGCTCAGTCTCGGGGTTCTTGCACGAGGCGCACAGAACGAACTTGTCGATGAACGAGTCAAGCAGCTCGCGGAGGCGGTCGGCCTGGTGCGCGCCGTTGACAATGTAACGGTCGTTGGCCATGGTGGTCTGGGCACCGAGCTCGGTACCGAAGAACTTGGTCGGGTAGCTGGGGGGACGGTTCAGAGCACGCGCAACGTCCTCCATGTTGGGGACGACAGTCTTGATACCGTTACCGCGGCCCTCGATCTTGGTCTGGAGGACGGGCATCTTGTAGCGCTGGGCGTTAGCTCCTGTGTCAGATTGGAGAGGGCGTGCGGGTGGAGCCAGGGATCGCTGCGGCGCATGGCAGAGATCCCCAGCAAAGGCCGTATTTGCGAGCGCCCAGCGCTCATTGCGAAGGGGCGTTCGGGCGTTCGCAATTTTTGATCATCCCTCGAAGTCTGCTACTCACGTAGAAGGGGTCTTCGACATCGCGACGAATGTTAACTTTGGCGGCCATGTTGGGCAAGACTTAAATTCAGGTCTGCTTTGTCAGTTCCAGAAGAGGCACCCTAACTCACTTCTAGCGATGGAGCACTATGGGGGCGACGACTCGATTGGTTAGGGTTGTTGAGCGACGATGCTGCATGAACTCGCAGATTGATGTCTAACACTTGTTAGCTGTGTGTTCGGGAAGGGGCGCGGCGAGTCAGAGGGGATAAGAGGAGACAAAACAAGACGAGGGGAGGACGCAGAACACAGGACGGGACGCCTTTATTGTCTCTCGCAATGGTTCCTTGAGTCTTCCCTCGCACTCGTTCCGTGCGGGCACCGGAAGGTGGTGCTGCGAGCACGAGCGCGGGCAAGCGCTCGCAGTGCACCCGTGCACCTGCGCCGTGCACTACCTCTTCCTTCTGACTCGCTGTCGGCTGGCAGACTGCAGGCTGCGGCAAAGCGACGCTACTACTCACAACAAACCTCGCTGGAGAGAAGGGGTGCGAGGGGCGTAAGCTTACGCGAGACTGGATAGGACGCGATCTTGGGTGTGGAGCCTTTGGGCTCTTGCTTTGCTCTGCTGGTTGGCTGGTGGGTGCTGTCGGGGAAGCGACGCGCTGCTGGAGGGGACCAGGGGCGGGTGGTGGTGGTGAGTGAGGTGGGTGGTGGGTGTAAGAGGTGAGAGAAAGGAAAGGACGGACGAGGTATGAGAGATTTAAGACGGCACACGAAAAACCGCCGCTAAGCCCCCCTCATCGCCCCTACATCCAGCCCCGGCCGAGTGGCCAGTGGCCAGTGGTGGGAGTGGACAGGAGGAGTGGCCACCGTGGCCAACTCCCTGACTGACGCAGTCACGTCACCGTGGGAACCCTGGAGAACACATGGTCTTCCCCGCTGGGCCACACTCATGACCGACCTCGGTCCAGCCCACCGGGCTTCAATCAGCCTCTGGTCACATTCTCTAGCTGTATGAAGCCCACCCTCTACCGTGTATGCAGACAGCCTGCCACTGGTGGCACTCCCATTCCCCGATACCTGCACAGTGTGTGGAAGGTTTGCTGGGCCATACAGATGCTTAACCAGAACCCAGGTACCATCGAACACGGACAGTGGCGGGTCGGTGCCTCACGCCTCACACTTCCTTCACTCTTGGCGCTCTGCAAGACGCCGCAAGCCGGCCGAGATGCTCAATTTGAACAAGTCCTATGCATGAAAGGGCGAGAAGATGCGGTTATCTACAAGTGTTATGATGAGGTTTGGTTTGGGTTGAAAAAAGTTGATACAAGTTTTGGTGGTGGTTCGGTGTGTGAGTGAGGAAGCCAGCCCGGACTGCCTTCCGCCGGCAGGAGACAGTACGGGATCTGGCAATTGTTCTGAAGTGTTCAGAGGGACAGGGGGATAAGGTCTCGAACTGGGTCGAAAGTCAACATTTTAGATACGGCGCTGAGTGTACGGCGCAGGTCCCGGGGCCGAGGGCATCTGGTGGCTCGAGCCGCGAATGGGAGGCGTGCCAATGCGGAAGGTCGACGAGGGACCGGGGGAGGTAACGCGGGGCGGGGTGCCGATGTGGAACGCCGAGTTGGGGCCAGGCGACGGGGCACGCGAAGGGCCACGGCTCTCGTCCTCGTACGTGACCTCACCCCAGAGGTTGGTGTCCTCGTTGTGGCGGCCCGAGAGACCCTTGCCGGCGGTCGCGGCGCGGAACGAGGGCGGCGGCGAGCTAGGCGCCTGCTGCTCGAGCAGCGACTCCTTGTACTCGTCGTACGGCACCATGGTGACACGGTCGGTGAGGAGACGGTCAGGGTTACCCATGCCGAGGGGACCCCAGATCTCGAGGTTGTGCAGAGCCTGCTTGAGCTCGCACACCCACTTGTTGCGGCGCTGGACCTTGAGCGCACCCTGCTGCCAGTTCGACTTGTAGCGGATGTCCGCCTTGAGCGTCATCTTGGACTGGCCGTTGTAGTCGTCAACCATAACGTCAAAGATGGGCAGGTAGTCACGCGGGTTGTCCTTGACGAAGCGAAGCATGACAGCACGAAGCTCTTGCAGCTTGTCGAAGGGCGTCTGGAAATCGACGTCAAAGGTGAACGTCTCGGACGTGGCACCAGAGCGACGAATGTTCTCAATGACCTTGGTACGAAGAACGTCGTGGCCGATCCAGACAAACTTGCCGTCAAGGCGGCGGAAGCTCGACGACATGAGCTCCATCTTGACGACGGTGTACTGGTTCGTGTCGATGTCGACACGGTCTCCAACGTCGTACGGGTGCTTGACGAAGAGGAAGATGCAAGCACCGAGGACCTCCTGGAAGGTGGGACCGAGGACCCACGAGAGGGAGAGAAGGGCGGCCGAAGCGGAGCTGACGAGGGACGAGATCTTCTGCGTGATCATAGTAGCGAAGATGAGGACCCAAATCACGGTGACGATACACATGAGAATGTCGTCAAGGCGGCGGACGGCACCGTCGAGGTCACGCATCGAGGCCTCGAGGGAGAGGCGCTCGGTGTGGATCTCCAACAGGGATGCGTCGATCTCGTCGCGGGTCGCGTCGCCATTTCCGTCACGGTCAAAGATACCAAAGGCGCGCTCAGCGGTCTCGAGGTCAGGGAAGAACCGAGCAATGTCGTCGATAACGAGATGGTCGGACCCGGGCTTGCGGTACGAGTAGAAGAGACGGCGGGCGAGCGCCTTGCTCTTGTTCGCAGATTGGAGAGCAGCCTTGACCTTGTTCGTGGGCGAGTTGGTCTGGAGCGTCGTTGATCCGGTCATCTCGGAAGCAACAGTGCCGATAGCGTTGGACGTGTTCTGGGCAAACTTCTTGACCTCGCGGAGAGCCTTGCGGACAGCCTTCTTCGGCGCCTGCGAGCGCTCCGTCTTGATCGTGTCGTGGTCCTTGAGCGTGTCGCTGCGGCCAGGAATGTCGTGCGAGTTCATGTAGAGCTGGGTCAGGGCCTTGACCTGGAACTTCTGCTCGTCGATGCGATCAGCATAAGAGTCCTCGTGGAACTTGAACGCGATAAGCTGCACTATCAGCTTCTCCGCGAGCTGGATCAGCGTGCAGAGCCAGACGCCGAAGATGATCTTGCCGGCGAGCGAAATGTTGCTCCATCCGGAAGTCTCGGGAGCGTCGCCCCAGTTGTCGAGGAGGGTGGCGTTGGCGAGGGACGCGTTCGCCTTGGCAGCGTCCTGGTAGGTCTCGAGGCGGCCGTCGACGTAGCGCTGGCAGTGGTTGATGATGATGGGGTTCCAGGCGATCCAGATGGCAAGCGACCACAGGACATACTTGAAGTACTTGCCGAGGTTGCGGACGACGTCGGTGTACTTGCCGGCGGCGGGGGCGATCACGACAATGGTCTGCTTGTAGATGTGAGGGATTGCCATGCAAACGAGCTTGGCGGCCCAGAAGCCGAGCCATGCAATAGTAAGCCAGATCGACCACCAGAGGAGCTTGACGTTCCATACCTCGGCGTCGCGCCGGCCGGCAGCCCAGATGATACCGGGAATCCAAAAGATGGCGAGGATCGGGATGATGAAGATGGCCCATCGGAAGACGAACGAGCGGTTAAGCGCCCAGAGCCAAAACTTGGCAAAGGCGCCCTTGCCAAAGTCTCCATCGGCGAACTGAAGGTTCTTGTGCTTGGAGGTGCTCGAATTGAAAGTCTCCCAGTCGGCGGACGACAGACGACGCTTCTGCTTCTGCTGCGGGCTCGCGGCCGTGCTCTCCTTCTCATTGATCGAGGTGCCGAACGACCCGACACTGTTGTTACGAGAGGGGCCGAGAGGGATGAATCCGAGCTTGGATTTCCTAGCGTAAGTGTGAGGCTGCGGCTGGGCAAGTTCCTCTGCGTACCCGCGCTCGGGGTCGTCGTTCAGAGGCACGCTCTGGAACCCCTTGTGCTGGTTGATGTTCATCTTCTGCGGAGGGTAGTGGACGTGGGCGTTGGCGGCGCCGCCGAAGGGGGACTGGAGAGCTGCGGGCTCAGACGCGGGCGCAGGTCGAGCGGGGGGAGGAGCGGTCTGGGGAATCGGAGCGGCGGTGGGGATCGGGCCCTTGTGGACGGGGAAAACGAAGCCTAGGCGTTAGCTGCTGATTGTGTGGCTAAGCAGCAGTGGACAGATGTGCGATGCAGACAAAAATGATCGTCTGAAGAACTCTGGAACGCAACGCAAGGCGGGCGATCGCTGCGCGTGCGATGAAAATCACACAGTCGCGTTCCTCGACTTCTGCGCAATGCACATGTTCGAGTGACACCCCAAAATTCTCTGCACACGGCACGCATAGAGGGTGGCGAGCTGGGCGAGAACCGGCTTGCTGCGCAGTGCCTCGACCGGATCCTTTCCATGTGCGATCCCTAGAGGCGCTCGAGGTTTGTGACGTGTACTCACCAGTCGTCGATTCCTGGTTTCCGGTGTTGGAGGAGCCCTGGGCCTCGCTGTTGCCTCCAGATCCGGATCCAGAAGCGGTTGCTGCTGCGTACGCTGCGTACGCCTGCTGTTGCTGTTGAGCTTGCGAAGGCTGGGACTGCTGGACGTAGGTGTCGGCGCTGATTGTCAGCAAAAGTTTGCACAGGAGGGGGTTCCGGCTTGGCTATCTTATAGCACGGGTTGGGGATTGCATAAGCTTTCAGTAGGGAGCTTGCAGGCACAGAAAAGTTACCGAGGACTGCCGAGGGTATGCAGAAATCCCCAGCTGGCCCAGGGCCTGGACGGATTTAACCTGAGTGGGCTGGGCTGGCGCAGCAGCGGCCCAAGGTCCAGAATGCAGAGCATCGTTGCCCTCGTGCTCGTTCCAGCCGATTCTGGGCGATGCTTATCCCTTGACCTGTGCAAGATGGAGATAGAACGTGGCAACTCTGCAGCAACATGCACAAAGCCTTGGCAGGTGCCGGGCCCGCCGGAATGGAAGCGGCAAGCCAAGGTCCGCTGCACGTCCGTCATCGGTCACTGCTGATTTCGTTTTGGGTACGATTTCAAGCAGGCGACAGGCGACGTATCTCTTCCCGGTGCTTCCGGTCGTCCCGGTTGTGCAAGCGCGTCTCATGCTTCAACACCTCGCTGATTTTCTCGCCATGACCGAAGAACTGCAGAAAAAGACACTCACGGAGCGGCCTGCTGTCCACCACCCTCGGCGCGCTGAGCGTACTGGGGGTCCTGGTTGTTAGTTAACCCTCGAGATAGAACAACTCACGGGGCTCGAGCCGCCGCCGTATCCACCGCCGCCGCCGTCTTCCATGGTTGTCGCTGTTGTGGTCGCGCGAGTGCGAGTCGGTGTCGTCAGACGAGAGGGAAAGTCGAAGGGGAGGAAGGGGGAAGGTCACGCGTGTATCGAAGAAAAGCAGTCAAGTAAGAAAGAGGTGGAGTGTGTTCAGTGAAGAATGGAGGAGAGAGCAAGAGTGACGAGGTGAGCACGAGCTTGGCTTGGACGGATGGCTCTTAGCGCGAGAGGGGGAGTGGATCCGGAGATCAAGTGTGGAGCAGCAGTCGGACGGAGGAGGCGACTGTGCGACGGCGGGGGTCGGCGTTCCAAGTGTTCCAAGTTTTGCAAAAAATGCTTATCCTGGCATCCCGACCCTGGAATCTCTCTTCCCTGTTGCCTGTGGGCCCTGGCGGCTGTGCGCGTGCCCACGCCAGGGATAATCCAAGGACTTCAATGCAAAGGACCAGCGAGAGACTGGAAGCTGTAAGCCTGATGCTTAGTGTCAGGTGGGTGGGCCAGCTGGCCAGCTGGGAGACATCATGATGGCATGCTGGCATGCACAGTAGTCCATACCCATCCGCTGCTGCCAGAGATAGAACACGATCCGAAAGGCATTCGCTGCGCCGTCAGTAACGGGAGATAAGTCAGTCGCTCATGCTCATGCTCAGTGCTGAGCAAGGGGTAAGGGGAAGGCAGCACCCTAATCTGCACTTGTGTTCGGCAGCACCTCAGCACCTCAGTACCTCACTCTGCCCTGTGCCCGTGCTATGCGAGCCGAGCCTCGTGCAAACAAGCAGCCTTGGCTTGAGCCAGTTGGGCCAGTTTGACGTAACGGCCTGTTCCAAATGGCGAAAGAAGCATGAGTCAGAGTAAGGTCCGTTGCGTTCGGCCTCATTTGTTGCTCAGGCTGGCTTCGGGGGCTTCTGCGCAGCACAAGCCATATCGTCATTCCCCACAGTCTTTGGCTGGCCATGGCTGGGCTAGTGTCAGTGTCGTGCCCGCCCCCGCGCCCCCGGCGCCTCCATGCTGCGGACCGCCGTGTGTCCAGGAGGCCAGGAGGCCAGGAGGCCAGGAGGGGGATGTCGGAATAAGCCGACGCCGCAACTCCGCAGCAGCACTAGTGCGGTTTTAGTTCGCCGAGATGTGCTATCTGTAGTCTCATGTAGCTCGGCGCGTGACGGGCCCTCGTCGCCGTTCTGGATCTCGTTAGGCTCACGATGTGGGACACTACTGCTGACTACGGAGACACGGAGATCGAGCTCGGAGATGCGGCCTAAACGAAGAGCTGTCCTTTGGCCATGGGCGGCTGGAGATTGGACAGCCGTGGGCACACTGAAGGCGCACAGCCCTGCGTAGGGCGTTAGCGCGTATAGGGCGCTGGGTGCGGGCGAGATCGCCCATAAGTGACTCCCCGTATCACCATCGCATCTGCGCATCTGACTGGTTCAAACGTTGCTCCCATGGCGTTTTCGTTTGCGCCTCGCACATCCTCGCTTGGAACAATTTGCGCACCCAACCTCCAAGCTCCAGTACAGTACAGCGTGCACGGCGTGCACACCGGCACACCCGCACACGGGCGTTCTGGGTCCTGGGTCCACCCGATGTCCCAAGTTACTGGAAACGAGGTTGCAGTACCAAGGCCCAGAATTCGAGACGTGGAACAAGCCAGCTGGCCATGTTCCATTCTACGGACATCGCAGGTCAGACAGATGTAACAGGAGTGCACTGGCCTCTCACCCTCAAATTCGATGCTTACCCCGTGTGTTTCCGCCTCCACCTGAACGCTGCTGTACTGCAGTGCGTGCGCTGACCGGTGCATACCGCAATTCAGCCCTCTGCCTTGCTCTGCACTCTTAGCACTGGACGTTGAAACCCAATGCCGCTTGGCTTGTGGTCTAATTGGCCGCCAACATGCAGGTTCATGGGACGGCCTTGCACACTTGTGGCAAAGACAGTCGCGATAAAGTCGTCGATACGAGCAAAGTGAACACGATTTGAATGGTGCTACGGCTCTTACGAACGCGCTCCGGCTGACATCCTCCTCCGGACGACGCGAATCGAAAGGGGGCCGCAGACGAGGAAACATACGCGTGGGAATCCAGCAGACGGCACGAGGGTTAGTCACACCATGGGGTTGAGCACGCGCAGGTTCACAGAATTGTCGCAGCGAGTCCTTGGCGCATGGCGCCAATCCTTCGACGCGGGTTTGTGGAACCGAACAACCAGGTTGTGTGGCGGTACCCTCGAACTCGCTCTATCACGCGTCACACTTTCATTTGCTTTGATGATAGCGTAGGACTGATGAGGTCGAGGCAGGGTTCGGAAGCCACTCACGTCAGTCGACCGCAGGCTCCGACTGTACGACTGTCGAGAGCTGCAAATGTCCGAGTGTCATATCAGGCTCGAGGCTCCGAGGATCAACGGGCTAAGCGTAACCACTGACTGCTACTCAACCCTAACTTCTATCCTCACCATTGCCCTCTTTCCTCACTGACCATTTTCGCAGCCGGCTGATCGCAGACGTTCTGACGTTCTGACACTGCGTCATTCCCTGCCTTCCGTACTGCAGCATCATCCCCAGTCGCCCAGTCCCGTGACCGCCTTCATCGCAGCGGGGCAACACTGCCGTCATCGCGCCGCCAGGTCTGCCGGCTCTGCCGGCTTTGCAGATCTCCTCCGCCCAAAGAGCGCACCGTTCCCTCACTCACCCTATCGCTTCTCTCGTCATCATTTCAGCGTTCAGGATCGTCTCGCGTGACGTCCTCCCTACCCCCCTGCCTCCCTGCCTTTCTCGCCACGTCTGACTCACGCCGGATCTTGCGCTGCGGCCCTTCCGAGCGGACTGGGCCGTGTGCTGCGGTCGGGAGTCCCCGCAGGCGTCGGCGACTAACCACCAGCTGCAAGCCCTGACTGTCCGATGATGTAATGCCCCCTCCGCTCGCAACGGCTCCGTGTGCTGTTGCGTCTGCTCGCTCCGCTCGCCTGCTCGGTTGTTGGCCATGGCCAAAATACATTGCTACAGGGCCCATGTGCCCGGGCGAGACTGCTCGCCGTGATTGTTGTAGTCTACTATACACTGCGCCGCGCGTGCGTAGCGGCTTGTTACACTGCTCCTTCCGTCTCTCTAACCTCAAACACTGGCGTCGCTGCACTGCTCATGCTGGCTGTGCGCGGCCGTGGGGCTCGCTTCGCTCGCCCTACAGGTTTGTTAACCTCGCACCCAGCCATCCGGGCTTCTCGACCATGTTGTTGAGACGCTCGCTGTTCTGCCTCGGCTCAAGCAGCAGACTCTTGCGGTAAAGCGCGTCGAGCGAGCCCGAGCCGCGCTCCGTGAGCGCGCGCTGCAGGAAGGTCTGCACGCACTCGATCTCGCGGTATTCGAACGAGCGCTGGTAGTTCTTGAACTCGTTCGCGATGCGGCCCAGCTTGGCGTACTTGTCCGTGTTGATGAGCTGGAGCTCGGGCGACAGCGTGCTCGGCCGCGTGTTCGGGTTGCCCTCCTGCGTGAAAGTGATGTCCGTCAGGATCAGACCCAGGAACGGAAGTACGGGCTCGTCCTTTGCCGTCGCGGCGCGCAGCGCCTCGCGGTATGCGCGGTGGTTCTTCGTGTGATCGATGACCGCGCGCAGCTTCTCCATCACATTGCGGTACTTGACGTTGAGCGCGTCCCACGTCTTCTTCAGACGCAAGATTGTCGCGCTGTTCAGGCCGCCAAGCACCGCGAACATGGTCGAAAAGTTGTTCAGCGATAAGCACTTGTCCGCGAGCTTGATGTAGAACTTGAGTAACGCCGCACGGTGCTTTGCGTCCTGCTCGTTCAGGATGCCGTCCGTGACCCATCCGATGATCTGGTTGCTGACCGTCGACAGCGCCTTGAGCGCAGGCACCTGCTTGCGTCCAGACATGAGCAGGTCCTCGGGCGCGATTGCCTGGAACAGCTTGCTCTCCATGATGCAGAATTGGCGCGCAAGCTCGAGCGTGTCAAAGTCCGTCAAAGACACAGCCGTCGGCGCCGGGTTCTTCATGAGCGTGTTCATGAGCGCCTTGGAGATGTTCGAGTTCGGCATCGTGCTGACCGCGGGCGTCGTGAAACGGCCAGGGAAGGCGCTGTTGCGGATGCGGTCAAACGAAGTCTGCTTCGTACCTGGGGCGTTGCTAGCCGAGTCGGACGACGTCGCCGAAGGCTCCTTGCGCTTGCGCACGAGCTCGGCGACGCGTCCGCCGGGTGCCGCCAGAGAGGGGGTGACCTGGTCGTTCGCGCGCTTGAGGAAGAACTCCTCCATCGTGTCGAGCACCGCATTGTCAGAGTCGGGTCGCCAGTGCTGGTCGAGCCAGACCTTGAGCACATTGCAGACACGGATGCGCACGGGCTTGAGCTTGCGCTCGACCCACATGTGGTACTGCTCGTGCCCAACCCCCTGCAGCGCAGGAGGAGGCTTGAGGTCGTAGCGAGCGATGAGCGCGTTGAGGAACTCGGTAGGGTTCGAGAACAGACGGAACGTGTACCAGAACGTCGACATGAAGTTGTGGTCGGTCGGGCCATCGTGCGGCGTGAGCTTCTCGACGAGAACACGCAGAGTACCACCGACAAGGATGCCATCCGAATTGTAAGCAACCTCGACGGGATCGTAGTCGTGTGATACGACCCAGAAGCGAACATCACCACCGGCCGGGTCGTTGGCGTCAATGGACTGTCCGGTGCGAGGCGTCGGTGGCGTGTGGCGGGTGACCGCCTTGCCATCGGCATCCTTTGGCGAGTCAACCTGGGTCGTGCCAGACTCGGAAAGTGAAGGCGTCGTGGTGATCTCGCTGAGACCGGTCGAGCTGGCAGACTGCAGAAGCGAAGAGGCGACGTGCGAGGTGGTGGAAGTACGGACCGAAGCGTGGACAGAGTCGCGGTGCGAGATGGCAGTCGTCTCCCTTTCCTCCGTCTTGAGCTCGCCGGTGTAGGTTGTGTCCATCGAGCGCCTGTCGCCGAGAACCTGCGAGGAGCGGATGCTGCTTGAACGCGAGCGGGGGTGGCCCGAGTCCATGCTGCGGCGCTGGACGTGGCCAACGGCGGGTTGCGAGGGGTGAGAGATGGGACGCATGCCCCGGCGGCCGGTGGACGCGGTCTCAGTAGACTCGTCCGCCTCCTCGTCCGAACTGCTCGCGTCCTCAACAATCTCCTCCTCGCCTTCCTCGTCCTCGTCGCCCTTGGCGGGAGGCATGCTAACGCGGCCGGCGCCGTCGTGGTTGTAGCGGCGGTGCAGCTGGCCGAGGCTGGTCGCACGACGTGTGAGGCTCTGCAGCGAGCCCGGGCCGCTCCGGATGCCGAGACCAATGGCAGCATAGCCCTTCCGGGGCGAGTAGCCGACGCCAGCCATATTGAGGTCGGGCGAGTCAAAGTCGGGCTCTGTGTTGTCCTCCGGTACTATCCGTTTGACGACTTCGGAGCATTCGGTGCCTGCCTTGAGCGTCTTGGTCGTGCGGACGAGCAGCTGCGCCTTCTCCGCCTCGTACGCCTCTTCCCCGAGATGCTGGTTGAACGTCCGAGACACGGATTCGGCCGACTCGACGAGCTGCTCTGCAGCCTCGTACAGGCTTTCGCGAGCGCTGCGGAGAGTCGGAATCTCGCGCTGGTGCATCCCCAGCAGGGACGCCTGTTGCCCCGCAACTTCGACAATCGTGAGCAGGTCTCGGACGCGGTCAACGGTTTCCCGAGTGAGCTCGATCAGGTATGCGTGTGTTGATGGGTGAGAATCGAAATGGTGAGAGTGGATGTGGCCGATGAAACTCGCAATGATAGACAATAAGGCGTCCTCGGCTGCAGTGATAGCCTCGTGCACGGCGCGTCCTGTCGAGTATTGTTTGTAGAGTGCCTCGCCCTCGGTCGCCCTGGCGGCGGGGTTGACCATCGGGGTGACATGCGTCTGGTGCGTGCTGTGCGTTCCGTGCGTGCTTTGAGAAGCGCTTTCGATGTCGGTCTCGGTATTGTCCTGCTCAAAGTCAAAGGACTGGGAGCGGTGGTGTCGCACCCGCGACGTACGGCGTGCCCGTCCTGGAGACGACCTGCCAGACGTCGTGGACGGAGACCTCCCAGAGAACCGCGAAGCGGAGGGCGGTCCGGCAGACATGCTCGCGTTCGGCATAGGCGGCGGTGGGCTCGAGTTTGACGCCTGTCGCCGCGCAGAACCGCGCAGGTCGCTGACACTTGCGGACTTTAACCGCATCGACTCGCTTGCCGGTATCCTGCTTCCTCGAGAGCCAGATCCCGACGGCGCGCGGGCTCGCGATAGTCGCCTGCTGCTACTGGGGCCAGCCGGGTCCGAACCCTGTCGGTCTCCATCGGTTGCTAATGGCAGCACCGACACGCCCATCTCGCCGGCGCACTGCAGGAAGCCCCGGATCGAGTTGAACACGCGGTCAGCCGCTCGGGACGTAGCTTCAAGGGACGCATCGTCGTCAGGCCGCGTTTCCTCGCTGCCTGCTTGCTTGGCGGCAGATACGAGCTTGCTAAGCTCGGCGAGGACATCTCGTCGTTGCTGTCCCAGTGCCGGGTGTGCCGCCAGCGTTGCCGAGTCCTTGCTGAGACAGTCCATGCGAAGCAGCGTCTGTCGGATCGCCGCGATAACTTGCGCAGCGGAGGGTGTGATGTGTCGTCGTCTGTCTGCAGACACGGAAGAGTGGAGGAGCGATAGCGTTTGCATGACGGGCTGCAGGAGCGCTTGCAGCGCCGGCGGTAGTGAGCCATCGAGTAAAGGAGTCGTTAGTCGGGAGGAAGAACTGTGAGATTGGTGAGAGGTCGTCGGCGATTCATGTGACGCAACTGAGCCTCGCCTGCTTCGAAGGATTCCGGCGGGCTCGGCAGCTGGTCGTTCCGGTCGACGCAGAAGCTGTTGTTCATCAGCAACATGCAGGGTCTTGTAACTCACCTCGTCCCACTCGAGCTCTCGCACGTAATTGCTCGGGAACCAGCCTCTGCGGGATTTCCTAATCCCATCTTCCTCAAAGGCTACCTCGCCGTCCCACCACCCAGACGGGTCGCGGCCGTGTACGCGGATAACCTCGCCTGCCTTGAAGGACAGGTACATGTTGTGTGCTAAGGAGGCGCCTGCGGGCATTATCCGGTGATCAAAGTCGTGGATCGCGGCGACATGGCTCGTCTGCTGTCTCCTTTCGCCAAGGAACGATGACGTGCGGGTCGGGGGAGAGTCTGGTGACCGTGGTCTCGAGTGCCTTTCGTATCGGTCGTGTCTGTGGTGATGTGAGCCAGAAGCGGATGCCGGGTTGGCTGTTGACGTCGACGAGGAAGCCATGGAAGACGAGCTCGCCATGGACATGGAGAGATGTGTCGGGACGCTGCCCGAGGAAGCCGCTCTCGTGCTCGCCATGGATATCGGTCGACTTGAAGCGGCCGAGGTGGACGCCGCCGTCGGTGTCGAGGATGACGAGGCATATGACGAGTACGCGCTCGCGCTTGCGCCCGGGGTCGAAGTCGAAGTCGAGGTTGAACTAGTGGAGGTCGACATTGGGTGGCCGCCCGATTGTCCCGGCGGGCCCGAAGGTACCCCTGTTGTTCGTTGACTCTGACTGTGCCCGTTGCCCGTGCCCGCGAGCACGCGCTGGGCGGAGGCGCGCTGCATTGGTGCGGTACCCGGGTTGGGGAGTCGAGTCGAGTGTGCGACTGTGCACGGGGAGTCTTGTGGGGGGGTTGTGGTTACGATATGGTGATGATGGGGGAGGAGGAAGGGTTGTGCTCGAAGGAAGGGACCGAGTGGTGATGTCCTGGCGTGGCTGGGGGCGCGGGTGCAGGTGGTCGGTCGTCGGTCAGATGTGAGTGTCGCGGGTCGCTGGAATAAAGGCGGTTTGGTGCTGGGTAATGAATGAGATGGGTATGGATGTCGTCGTTGAAGGGGTGATGAGCAGTGATGACAGCGAGCGAGAGGGGTCGTCAGCCCAAGCGAGTGAGAGAGGCCGGCCGGCTGAAGGACGAGTGGATTGCGGCAGGAGGTGCGGAGGAGGGGGTCTTGAGTGCACTTTGGGAGCAGCAGCAAGGAGGAAGAGAAGGGCAAGCCGCACTGCAGCGGGCGGGGGGGGTCGCGGGGGTGATGAGCGTGAGTGAGAGTAAGGGTGAAGGCGCGGTCACCCACCCAGTCTGCTGCAGGCAATCGCGCACCGACCCTGGGACACCAGGGTGCGACCCAGCAATACCCAGTCTCCAGTGAACCGTAATCACCTCACATTACTCGACATTACCCCAGCAGGCACACCGATTACAACAACATTACCAACTACCTGTCTAATGGACACGTGCCGGTGACTGTGACGGGTTGCTGCTGCTCGCGCTCTGTTGTGCTCTCCTGCGCGATCCCGATCGTAGGGTCTGAGGGTCCTCAGGATCAACCCTTCCTAGGCTTCGTCCGAGCAGACCTCCAGAGCGTAGCGCGTAACCTCCAGCCGCAACCCCGAGCACCACCATCTCTCATCTCTCAGCTTGCAGCAGAGCAGGAACCCAAGCAAAAATGCGAAAAGCGGGACGGTAGCCCACGACACCCTGGTGGCCCTGGCGACCCTTTGCCTCCTGTCCAAATCCCTACAATGCGGCGCGAAGCCACTTGTTTGCGGCAACTGCTGCCATGCATGCATCTCTCCCTCGCTCTGCAGTTCTACGGATGCGTCGGGCCCTGCTGCACCCTTCCCCGGCCCGAGCGCCGAGCATCCCGAGAGGCCGAGCACGAGTACGTCGCAGGTTGAATTCAGCCCTCTGCGTCACCGCGCCGAATGGCTGCAATTGTACCCCGCCGAGTGCTCCGTTTCCAGCAGACCGGGCCCGCATCGTATTGCGCATCATGCTGACCTCACCATCCGGCATGGCCGAACCTGGGACCGACCTGGGGAGCCTGGGGCCGACCTTAACGATGGGAGTGCGTGTGCTGCTTGCTCCACAACGCTGAGCAGAAGCAGGGCAGAATCCCAGCGGCAGCAGGCGGCACAAGCGGCAGAAGCTTGCGAAGCTTGTTTATTCCCGAACCAAGCGTTCGTCCCGTACTTCCTCGAGTTCCACAGACCAGCCCGTGCAGCCGTGCGCAGAAGGTGGAACCCGCGTCCCAGTTCCCGGGCAACGGATCCGCACGGCACGCACGGCGTGCACGGCACTCGGTCTCAACGGGCGTTCCTGCGTTGCCCGTCTGCGAGCTTCCCGCACCTTTTGGCTTCGCGGCCAGAACCGGGGGAACATCCCTCATGGATTCCAGTGCGCGGATGGACGTCTCGCTCAGGTTGGCGGCGTACGTTCCAGTGCTTCTTTCCCAGCACTGGCTTGATTCCAGTGCTGCACCGGTCGGTCTGGCCTCGGGTACCGGTGCACTGATGTGCCACCCGCCAGCGACGCCGTAAGCCAGCGCCGACACGCAGCTCTCGGACCTGCTACACCCGGCGCATCGGGCGCGTGCTATACACGCCAGACAAGCGTCCACTGCACACAGCAGCCTAAACTTAAACACGCCAGACGCGCCAGTGCCCATGGGTGACTATCAACAGTGGGGCTCATGTTCGGTTCAGCTCGCAGGTCTCGGGACACGGTACGCGTGCTGTAAGCAAGCACGCGTCGTGCACGCTCACTCATGAGCGAGTCGCAAACCAATGAGAGGTGACAGAAGATAACTGCGCAAAAGGTCCAAAAGGACAAAAGGACAATGAATGAATGCGCTCGGCCCATCAAACTCAAACTTTACTCTCAAAGCTTGTTCTGCTCTCCATTGTCCAAGGGGAGGCGTATCTTCTTTGCGGCGCGGCGCGGAGGAGACGAGGACCCATTGTCCATTGGCGTTGCACGCGGCGTTCCTCGCCATCTCGCCGTCGCGCCGTCCAATATTGTCATCGCCCAACACACAGACACAAGGGTTCGGAAGTGGAGGCACTGGCTTGAACTTTGTGCAGACCGCTGCCCGCTCAGCTGTGCGCGCCGGTGCTCTCCGATGTGCGGCGTGTACAGGACATGCACGCGGCGCAGACTTTGATGAACCTTGGTCGTCCCACCTGTTCCTCGCCGTCACCGTCCACCAGTCAGACCGCGAAGCGAAGAACAGCAGTGGGCTCCAGCAACTCTACCGCCAAACTCTGTCCCCATTCAGTCCGCGAGGAACCCTCTCTGTCCCTCTCCGGCCCTCGCGTACCCGATTCGTGGGTCTGACCAGCTCTGCTCAAGCTCCACAGGACGCGTACGTGTGTGCGTTCGTCCGACACGAGCGATATGAGCAATTGTGCATTTGTCCCAGACTCATGTCGCCACATGAATCATGGGTGTGAGCGCGTGTACCAGGCAGGGGCCGCAAACCCGATCCGGGCTACTACTGACCCGAACATGACCACACTGGCCAAGACGGCGGTACGCTCTCGTCACCCCTTCGCCCAGAAAGCTCATCCGGCTCTTCCGCCTCTGTCCGCTTCATGTAAGGCAAGTCAGTTGGCGCGAGCAGTGACAACCTGCGACTGGTCTTGCGTAAGATTCCAGCGGCGTACGTGCATGCGCATATGCGTATGCTTCCCACTCTTACTCGTATGCCTGACAAGCGTCCCAGTGTCAAGGTTCGCTTCGGGTGGGTATTGTTGGGGTAGTGGGTCCGACCTCCCCGCAAACGCCACCAGAGGGGGACGATAAGATTCCAGCGGGTCGTCTGCGGGTCGTCTGCGGGTCGTCTGTGGGCGTCCACGGCCTCCTCTTCTATTCATCGGACCTCATTTGCCTCCCTCTTGTCCACGTTGGACACAGAGTGGAGAATACCAGATCCCAATTCCAGTACCGCTAAGGTTCGTTTAGACCAGTTCCGAACTCGTTCCGAGATCGCGCAGAGGGGCCTGTGCCCCTCCCCCTCTGTTCCACTCTGCTCCACCCATGATCTATGTCGGCGCATGCGTCGCCCACTGTGGGTCACTCCAGTGGGACAACAGGCACTGCAAATGTCGAGGGCGAAAGCGTAAACCTTCCTGGCCCGGACCACGCTTCTCCGTCCTCTGCTCGACGTCAGATCTACGGCGGAATAGACTGGTCGACAGCTGCTGAAGTGCGTTGAGCACGCGATGTGAGAGTGACAGGAAACGGCCTTGCCCGCATCCATATGGGATGATCGACTGACGACGCGCTGCGCTCCAGGAGGCGGAGGGGTCGAGTGGGTGCGGCGGCGGGCGACGAGGCTGGCGGGGCTGGCGGGGCTGTGGAGGGCTTGCGGAATGCCCACTCTTCCAGCCTGGGTTTCTCATCTTCGTCCGCTTTCCCTTTCTTGCCTTACCCCCTAAACCTATCCTCTTAGTGTGCCACGTCTGATCGCCACGAGTACTAACCAGCAAGTGGTGTGAACCAACTCGCTCGGAGGCAGGGTGGTGCTGGAGCGGTGAGACACCCGACGCAC
This sequence comes from Trichosporon asahii var. asahii CBS 2479, assembly GCF_000293215.1. Lineage (NCBI taxonomy): Eukaryota > Fungi > Basidiomycota > Tremellomycetes > Trichosporonales > Trichosporonaceae > Trichosporon > Trichosporon asahii. The sequence goes on from NW_014040854.1 coordinate 400,701, forward strand.
CCGACACCGAGCACCGAGCGCATCGAGCGCACCGAACGCGCCTCGCGCCGGTATGCGGCATCCGGAAACGCGCAAGGCACAGCAGCACAGCCCTCTGTCCCCGGCGTGTCCTTCGTGTATCCTTAGAGCGTGCCTGAATGTGTTCCTGGAACCACCGCGTTGGGTCATTTTTCAGACAATCCATCAATTCATCAAGTCATTTCGCACCCCCGTCCTCCGAGCCTCCGAGCTATGGTCTTCTCCGAGCGAGGCAGACTAGCCAGAGCGAGCTTCCGCTCTTCGCCCCCGGTCGCTGATGGCGGACCCCGCCGCCGCAGCAACGCTTCGCACTTGCGATCTGAGGGATGTGAGACAGCACCAGGACTTCGATAGGAAATCGACAACATATGAATGGTTCCAGGCAACGTAATGTCACTCCGGACGGGCCGGACATTGCACACTAGCTTGGGCACGAGCAGTCGCATTAGGAAACTGACAGACCGATATATGAATAGCCAAAGTGATGAAGTGTCCGCGTCCGCGCGTCATATGATGATGATAGCTTGCGAATATGGCAGAAGTAGGAGGAGCACGGCGAAGGGGCCCTTTAGGCACACCGAGATGTCACGCTGCGCCTTCTCTCGTACACATTCTCAATTCTGCTGCGCTCGCTTGCGTCCTCTTCTGCCCGCTGCGCGTACATGGCGCAGTTCTCGCTTGCACACCTCTGCTCCGTACTAAGTCCTCCATCCTCCAGTCTTCCATACTGCGAGCGCTTCTGAACCAGATACATCACTGCACGTCATACGCCCCTCGGCCCTCAAGTCTACTTCGCCTTCGTCTCCCTGACCACCTCGCCCGCACGCCTCTGCGCCGTGCGCAGCGCGAGCCGGTCGTCTCGGTCCCTCAGCAGCGCCGCTGCGGCCCCGACGGGGCCACCGAGGGGGATCCACGTTCCGAGGATCTTGAGCCTGCTCGCGAGGCTAGCGTTGGGCACGGCACGGCGGTGCTGGTGCAGGGCCCAGATCAGCAGCGCCGTGTTCCCAGTCAACATGTCCCACTGCAGGAACAGCCTGCTCAGGTCCGCGAGCCCGTTGCCGTTGATGAGGGCCGAGGGGCCGACAGCGGGCGAGTTCCACGGCCAGAAGGGCGCGAACACATTCGCAAACGTGCTGTCTGCGACCCATGGCCTGATTGCCTCCGGCACAGCCTTGGCGGGCAGAACACACGCGGCGATGGCGATCAGCTGCGAGGCGGTCGCGACGAAGAGGGAGTAGTCGTACGCCTTGCGCGAGTTCTTCAGGTAGTGTTGCCCGCCTGCTTGCGCCTTCAGCACACGCTTCAGGATGAACTTGCACACGAGCGCGATCGCGTACTCCCGTACAGGGAAGATCTGCCACGTAAAGTCCCAGCCGTAGTGCGAGTAGGCAGGCAGGCCGGGGTACCACATCATGATCGCCGGGACGATGAAGGCGATGATGCTGCAGAATGGGAGCAGGAGCAGGTCGACGGGGTCAGCCGCTACGGCCACGAAGGAAGGTCCGACCTCCGGGTTCGAGATTGGAGAGGTGTACAGCTGCACCAGCAGGTAGAGCGGGATGGTGATCGCCCACGGCGTGGTCATCTGCATGAACAGGCCGATCGCCGTTGTCCTGGCGTTAGCTACCAGCAGCTGTAGCCTAGCTACTGCACTCCCAGTGGAGAGCACTCAAACACCCACCATGCAATCAGCTTCTGCTTGTTGCCGAGTCGCCATCCCTCGAAGCGAATGAGCGCCCAGCCGGCGCAGAAGTGGGCCATGACGACCAGGCTCGTCACATCCACATCCTTCGTATGGGGAGGGTCAATGGCATAGCTGAAGAAGGAAATGAGGACTGTAATGTGCTTGTCAATCACCGGAGACGCAACGTAGCGTGTGCGCAACGGCGAGACACCGCCGGGCACATATGGGTTCTCGACGTCGAGACTCGCGTGGATCGTGTCGAACAGCCCATTCTGAGCACCGAGGCCGTAGGTCGCGTACGCGCCCCAGGCGGCGAGGAAGAGAAGAGCTGCGGCCGTCACATTCCGTCGGAACTGCGGGGAGGCCATTTTGTCAGTCGATGTTGTGATCGCTAGCTGAAGGAAGCCTGCAATGTCGATCGTTCCCAGTGCACCTGCGTCATGCATTCCAGACAGAGTGCTTGGCTGATGAGAGGTGGAGGCCTAAGGGCGGAAACAGAGCCACGAGACTTCTGCGTGGATTGCACGTGCAAACAGCCACAGCCTCTAACGCCGTGACTCCGCTGAGGAACCCCCGCGTGTGGATTCGCTGAGGGCCTGCGAGCTCGCGGCGCTCGACGGCTCAACGCAGGCATCAGTAGCGAGCTCGCCGTTCCCGACAGCTAGCACACCAGCACCATGCGCGCCGCCGTCGTCCAAGGCCGGCCAGTCCGCAGCCGCCTCGGGCAAGACCGCGCCCATGTCCGCCGACCAGTCGCTGTACCACCTCGAGCCTGAGGTGAGTCATTGCTCCGCTGGATGTTGTTCTCAGGCCCGCCCGGCACCTCCGATCCGAGCCGGACCCGAGAGGCATGAGATCGCCAGCTTCGTGTAGGGAGACAGCTAGCTAACGTGCACAGGGATTCTGGAAGAAGTTCCGTACGTCGATCACGCCGCGCCGACAGCGCGTAGAACCCGAGATGTGTTGCTGACCCTCCGATAGACGATGCTGTTGTCGTCAACCCCAAGATCTCGTCTGGTCTGCCCCTCCCCCTCAAGAACCGCTACCCTCCCCCCGCCTCGCGCCCCGAGCGTTACGCTACCCCCGCCACCAAGGCCTCGGACGTTGCCTTCAACCCGGTATGTTTGTCGAAGGCGGGAGGACAGGGGAACACTTGCGGAGATGGATTCGGAGGATCGGAGCATGGCAGATGTCCCCGCCGGAGACGTCTGCACCAAACTGAGCGGAATGGAGCTTCCCTGCTGCTTCAGTGGGGGTTGATCTTGGGAGCCAGCGTTGCTGTTGTGTTGACCCACCACGAGATGGCATCGCTTCAGATCTCCGTCGTCGGGCCCATACCGGCTTGTCTTCCTGCATCTCAGGCTGTAGGAGTCCAGGTCAATTAGCTGACATCACAGTACTACAAGCGCGACACCCGCCGGGCGTACCCCCAGACCTCCGTCGTCACCCAGGCTGAGCTCTCCGCCCTCCTGATTGCTGGACCGGCTCAGGCTGCTCTCCCCTCTGGCACGACGTCGACCGAGCTTACCGAGTCGAACACGCCGGATCTCACCGTCGCCATCGCCGCCATCCCCCAGAACTCCTTCGTCGCCGCCGGCATCAACACCGGCAAGACCGCCGGCCTCCCCCCTACCCCTCCCCCCGCCAACCCCAAGGGCAAGTGGCAGCCCAAGCAGGGCGAGTACATCCCCCGCTTCAAGCACCAGTACTTCCCCATCGAGAACTACGTTTAATACGACTACAGCTAAGAAGTCTAGAACAGGGGAATCAAAACGCATTGGAAGAACATAGAGACTCTGCCGCGGCGAGCAGAGAGCTTAAAATATAGCCGGCACATGCACACATTGCTTCGACTTGCGACGAGCGACTCGCAACTTGGGTGATGCGCGACCCTGGACCGATGCCACGCCAGACTGATCACAGGGGTTTCGGAACGCTCGCTTGACATGATTTGCTCATAAATTGTACTGCTAACTACAACTACTGCTACAGACTCTACGCGATCGTCGGCTTCTGGTTCGCGTGCTCGTAATATTCGACCTCTGCCTTCTCCTTCTCGAGCTTGTCGTCGTCAATGTCGTCCTCCTCGGCGGCGTCGGCGTCATCCGCAGCCTTGTTGCCGTAGCGGCCGATCTTGTACCAGGGCAGCTCGAAGAGCTTGTCCATGTCCTCGAGCGACCGGCCAGCGGTCTCAGGCACGAAGAACCACACCCAGATACCGCCGATGATGGTAATGGCAGCGAAGGACCAGAAGGTACCGCACGGCGTGATGCCTCCGTGGCTCGTGGGAAGGAGAAGGTTGGGCACAGCGCGTGCGTTACCGTACTGGTTCGCGAAGTGCAGCGCCATAGCCCACGAGGTGCCGATCGCACGGATGCGAAGCGGGAAGAGCTCGGCGGAGAGCAGGTATTGCCTGGACGGTCAGCGCTATCCTCAAACTACTAATGCTATACTCACATACTGTTCCAGCCAAGAGCCCAGCCGAAGCCGGAAAGGTAGATCATCGCCACAGCGCCCTCACTCACGCCCTTGAGCGACTCGGGTAGGACGTAGCTCTCATCGACGCCCATCTTGGGTACACTGGTCAGGAAGCCGGCAATGTACGTCATGGCGATGCTCTGGAGGGTGATGCCGATGAGCAGCGAGCGTTTCCTTCCGATGAAGTCTACGAGGAAGAGGGCGCAGATCAGCGCAGCGCCGAGCTTGACGCAGCCGAAGACGGCGGAGACGAGCAGACCCTGCTCCTGGCCCTTGATGCCGAGGAGATCGAAGAAGTCGGGGGCGTAGATGGTGATGGAGCCAGTGCCGGACCACTGGGACAGGAACTGGCAAGAGGTGACGAGGTACAGGCGGAAAAGCGTAGACTTGTTCGTGAGACTCGCCTTGATAGCCTGCCAGAGGCTCATGCCGCGGGTCGCTTCGACCTCATAGTCGTGTGCGGCCTGGATGCGCGCAATCTCCTCGCGAATGTACGGGTGCTCGGCACTGAGCTGGCGCAGGCGACACATGACCTTGGTCGCCTTCTCAGTCTTGCCGCGCTTGATGAGGTATCGCGGCGACTCGACCTGGAACCAGGACAGGAGGAAGATGAGCGTGGCAAACATGAGGTGCAGCGAGGTGGGCACGAGCCAGCGCTGCGGCTCGACGGTCCAGGTCTTGCTGGCGCCAAAGTTCGACCAGTACGCGAGGTTCACGCCAAAGTACACCATGCCCGTGAAGATGCAGGTGCACAGGCCACGGACGCTAGAGGGAGAGATCTCGGCAAGGTAGATGGGACCGACGACGGGGGTCTGGCCAATCCCAAACCCGGCGATGAATCGGCCAGCGTAGACTGCGGACAGACTGCCGCGGCAGCCCATGAAGATCGCAATGCCGAGGGCCCACCACATGCACAGCTGGCGCGTGGCCCAGAGACGGCCGATACGGTCACAGATGAGGAAGGCGCTAAAGCAGTCAGCCAGACGTCCTTGGTGGCCTGGGTGGTGGAAAGGAAGGGCAACCAGATGTCCGGTGAGGGATGTAAATAGGGACCAGTGTGGCGTGGCGGAATACTCACAAGAGGGAGCCGGGAACCGAACCGATGAGGACCATGGAGGAGACGTTGCCCTTGATGTTGGCCTGCTCGACCTTGGAGTACTGGTCAAAGTTGATGAGGTTCTTGAACGCGGGTGACTCGAACGAGCCCGATATCAGGCCCTCGTCAATACCGCGCGCAGCGCCCAGGAGACCGAACGAGAGCACGGCGAACCAAAGGCGCCAGTTGAAGACGCCCTTGGGCTCGCCCAGCTTGCCGAGGCGGAAGACGTTGACGGGTTTCTTGACACCTCCGGCCATTGCTACTACCCTGCTAGTACAGATGAAGAGGAAGAGAGAAGGGTGATGGGGAGGTGAGCATTGTCGTGAAGAGTGTTCTTTATATATCACTAGAAGCGCACGCGGGACGTAGGTGTGGGACCGTTGCTATTTCGAACTCTGCTGGAGTGTCTAGAGGCTGGAGACCGGGGCCCTCGGGCGTCGCCGCTAGTTCTGTTGTTGGGTCGCCGTTGTCGTGCGAGGGGCCACTAGCGCGAGACGATCACGGCCGTAGCCCCAGCTGCCCCGGACAGCCCAGCTCCGCGGGCATCCGGAGAGCAGCAGACCTAGCACGAAAGTCCGAGTCAGCCGAGCTCGAGTGTGGGGTACCGAGTGAGCGTGCGAGCTGGCATCAGGCGAGGTAGCGAGGTCCCCGAGGCTCGCAGCAGGTCACTCGACATCAAGATCTACTGCAGGCGCGGCAGCGGCGACGATGTGCTCGTATATCCAGCGAGAGCGGGGGCGGGGGCGGGCATTGGCCACAGACGGCAGGCAGGCGGCAGAGGGCAGGGCCATTAGTGCCCATGTGATGCGTTTCAATTCTGGGCCGGCAACACTTACCCCACATGCCACAATCGAAGCCCCCACATGCCTCCTTCCTCCCTTGCGATCCCTCGTCTAGACCGTCGCCAATTCCGGATCCCGTACCCCGCACATCCCACATCCCGGACTCTTCCTGGATCCTGGATGCTTGTCTGGGCAACAGTTCCAGGTTCGAAAATAAAATCGGGCCAAGTGCACAGGAAGAAACGTGCTTGCCGCTCGGTGAGGATGCCATATCGCGGCACTTTGATTGGGAGGCGAGACCGACTGCGGGTCCATGTGGGGCCGGGCTTGCATCCTCCTGACGTCGCCGCCCGCGGGGCTGGGAGCGTCACCCCGCCGTGGAGGTCGCCGGCGTGGGGAGGGGGAAGACTGGCGACGCCCACTCGCACACCTCGGAGGAGTGTGGTTGGGAGGATCTGCAGAACTGGTGATCAACGGAAATCCCGCATTGACGACACTCGGTGGCGCGTGGGGTACGTGCCTGTGCCTCCCCACTTATCAACGATGCTCCCACCACTTAGCGGGCCCGTGCCGCATGTGCCGCTCGTGCCGGTCAGTAAGCCGATGCCATCCTCCCCCTTGTTGATGTCAGTCTGTATCTCGTCAGAGACGATTCGAAATACCAGCTCTCGCTTCGGAGAGCGAGCGGGGGAGCGCGGGGACGATCACCGCTCTCGAGGTGAGGTCGGGTGGGCAAGCGCGTGACCTTGTCGTTTGACGAAGGGCCCCCGTATTCCGCCTTGCCGTAGCGTGGTATTTCGTGAGCATATCTTGCTGTGGGGTACACTAAGGAGGACCGAGAAGGCGATAGCGTTCGCAGCTTCGCACGCGATGCCATTCAGTCCGCACCGGGTGGTGACGAGGAAGGTGTGGGAGGAAGGTAAGAGAGAAGTGACGGTGCGGACCGCAGTTGCCTCGGAATCGCCTCCGGGGCCTGGAGGGGCCTGGCGGATGATCGGACTGCGGCCTGACACGGCACGAGGGTGCGGCTCCCGGACCGAGAGCCGGAGTTGAGATCGCCCCGCAGGCATTGGGACAGAGCGTCAAGCTGTCGCTCACAACGAGCTAGCGGTGTCGTGTGCCTGGTCTTCCAAGTGTAGCATGCGGAGCAGCGGGTCACTGTTACGGACGACCTATGTCTGCGCTCACTCTCCGAGACGGAGCAGCAACTACACAGGTGCACAGGTACGCCCCTCTCGCCTCAACCTCGCCTGTTCGTGCTGGTCAGCACGTTTGTTCTCACCATGCCATGGCCGTCTTATTCCACTGCCTGACCTCGCAGTCCTTAGCCCCAGCTTCCCCAACCGTTTCCAACTTTTCAGCAGACGTTAAGCTCGCGGCAAAGAGGAGACTGGAAAGTGGACGCCGATTGCCGAGCACAAGGGAGCCTGGCATGCCACATCATGTCATGTCATGCCGGGGCATGCCGCAGTGGGTCCTCCGATTGCCAGTTCCAGCTGCCTCTTGGAGCTATTCCCGTCCGTGGGGGCGTCTTGGCACCGAGCATGTTTGCTGCTGGATTTCGAATCCAACTGCCAGAGCGGGAACCTGGCCGTGGCCGTGGGGCTGGAGAGCGTGATGTCATGCTGATCGCTAACGAGGCGATTCGATAATGCCGCTCAGCACTGTGCGATGTGAGTGGACACCAGAGGTGTGGATTGCGGCACATGTGTCCGTGTTCCGCCGGGATGTACCCCACCGAGCGAGGAGAAGAGATAACGTGCGCAGTATCCGCATATCCGCCGGATGTCCACTTTCACTTCATCATCTGCGGGTGCACGCATATGCGGGCGAGCGCGGGCGCTCTACCACTTGTGCGCCCGTCTCATTTCCGCCAGCGCTGGGTCTTCGGAAGAACCACGGGGCAGTAGGCCGTCGTCATGCTTGGTTGAGGCTTGTTGGGGTCCCATCCAGCCAGGAGCGCGTGCATGATCCAGCCCCCCGCAACCTGCAATGGTTGGGACACAGCCATGACCTTCGCCGGCCACGAACGAAAACCACCTGCTTTGCTCCGCGCAAGCCACTTAGCCACACTGACTCTCCGAACGGTGACTTCCCCACACTTTGAAGCTAGTCGATCACCCACTCCCAACACTAGTTCGATCTCAACAGACTCCGAGGCATGCGAGGCATCCGGGGCATCCTCGTCGTCATCCCCGTCTATTTTCGATTAGTGCGAACACATATATAGAAGTCCACACCGCTTAACTCAACCTGCGGAGTGGAGTAACTCGTCCCGCTTCCATGTATAGATGCCACCATCGCAGCCATGCCGTGGGAGTGAACACGTGTGCGGAGGCGTGATCAGCTCGTTCTTCGTCATGGAAGTAAGTGGACAGACCGGAGCCGACTGAAGCGACGCTGCCGGGGGATGTCTGGGAATACGAGGGATTGGTGAGAGAGAGATATCCGGAGGGTACATCGTCCGCACAATCCTTCCGCAGACGCTGGAAAACACCGCGACCATGGGGGAGTGCTCTTTCTGTCCCAATCACGTCTCCAAGCTGGCGTATGGCGAACGATGACAGTGCTGTGAGAGCCCAGATCAATCAGGAGGCGGGCACCTGCCTGTTTCAGTTCACCATTGACGGATAGCGGCCCCGTACTCACCCCTCACTGCCCCTCACAGCTCCTTTCCGACCATGCGTGCCCGGCACACCTTGCGGGGAGGCTGATCCCAGCACCAAGAGCGATGGGCATGGATCCGTCGTGGTGCATGATAATATGGCGTTCACTCGTGGCAGGGTCGGTGACGGCGTGACCTGCGATCGGGCAGTGTAGCATGTGCAGCCATGTGCTCGCCTCGCACAGTTGACGATCGTTTCGGCTGTCTTGCCGTGATCCTGGCCAGATGCGAAGAGCTCGTGGTACAGCAAAAGTGGCCGTGAGTGTGCTGAGGTGCCGTGACTCACGGAGACCCAACGACGTGCGAACCAAACAAGCTCAAGGGCATGACGAGACCCCGTTTCCTGAACAGCGCATGCGTACTCTCCCACATGCACACTGGCTCCTTTGCCCGCTGCTTTATTCAGGTTAAAGCGTTACACAATCTTTGATGCGTAAGGAGAACGTGTTGCGTGTTGCGGGACCCGCCATACATCTTCCCCCTCATATCTTGGCATCGCGACATGGTCTGCGGGTCTAATGCCAGCACGCGTCAGGAGTGCGGAATGTGAACGCGCGCGCTATTCGCATCGTGACGCGGCTGATTTTTGAGTTGGTCAATTGAGTCCTGGCCCAGTTTTGGTCCAGTGACTCTTACGTGACCTTGATGTCTCGACCAAGACCAGGCTTCCCTGGGGCTCGTGTCGTTGGGCTTGTCTTGCGCTGAGCGCGACCACTGCGCCATTTCTTTGCACGTTGCACAGCAGTCTACAAAATTGTCTCGCTGAGTGAACGCGCAAGCAGGCAGTGATCAGGACTCTACGGTCCCTGGAGACCAGGTGTGAGAAATGTTTACGCTCACGACGGACGTAAACAGATCTTCTCCCCAACGACCCTCCATTTCGCCTTCCTTCCCCTTGCTCTGCATCATGCTGGTCGGAATCAGACAAGCCGGATGGACTACTGCTCTGAATGGACCCAGGAGAGGACCAGGAGAAGACCAGGAGGGGCCCGGTGTTTCACTGCGAGCTATTGAGCGGACCCGAGGGACCGGATGGCCCGGCGGGGGCACGCGTCAATCAGTGCCTGGACTGGGCCACCCTTTGGTTGTTGTCTTTACATCTGAATTCCTTGCTTGCTCGACGTGAATGACCGCGGTTGATGATAGGACGAGGATGGACTCGTGTGCATCGGAGGCATGCAAGAGGCGCAAAGCTAAGAGACGGAGTGCTGCTCGGCGGCTGAGGCAAATGAGGAGGATGGCTGAGGGGTTGTCCTGAGGCGTGAGGAACGGTGCTTAGGAACTGGTCGGTTCGTGCCGTGTATGGTTCAACGCATTCGCTGCTGCGGCGCTGCGGTACGCCCTGCGGCGATCTCTGAATGGGAATCAGACATGAGCACATTTCCCAGGAGGAAGAGGAAGGGAGATCCGAGCGTTTGCCCAGCCAGGCTCACGCCGCCCATCGACTGCGCTCATTGCTCGACCCAGCTGACGCCCCTCGACAAATGTTTGGTTTGCTCAATTCACACCGCATCCCTCACTCAATCATCTCCCAATAACAACAAACACCACATTGCACCCTCCCTCTCTCTTACCCTGCTCGCGCTATAACACCTAGTCCATCTCTTGTCGTGTTATCTGTTCATCCTTCGCCCTTCACTCTCATTCCGCACGCACGCCCTTTCCAACCTTCGACTTGTCATCCTTCTTCTTCGAACCAAAGGTACACCCCCATCGACTGGGACACCCTTCTTCCCCTCCCCTTCGGCCCTTCTTCGCCCTCTCCGTCTCGCCTGCACGCGCGTACACACGGACACATTCGCTTTCATCTATCACGCACACGCACTGACGGCTGCGTCTTCCTCGCCACTCGACAATCAAAGGAAGCAGCCCCCAGTGCCCACACAAACACGTAGCCGTCTGTCACCGACAAAGCCCACACACGGCCCACATCGTCCGGCCGCCCTCACGATCCCAACATGCTGAACCAGACACGTCGCCCGCGCCCCCCAGGCTCACGCCGCTCGTCTGCTGCACACACGACAACTCTGCGCACGCCTGCCGCTGAAGCGCCCTCATTACCGACCAAGCGTTATACGCCGCGAAGCAGGGCCATTCCTGGAGTTACGACTGCTGCGTCACTGATCGAGCCAGAAGACACCCCGTCCCGGTCACGAGCTCGGCCCTCCTCCCTCCTGTCCGACTCATCGTTACCCTCGCCACCGCCGCCGTATCGCGGTCTTCCTCCCCTGTTCGCCATTCCGCCGCCGCCCCAAGTCCTAGAGTCTGGGCCTTCCTCGGTCCGGTCGAGTATGCTGGAGGGCGAGGAGCATGAGGCCGATTGGGTCGACGAGGAGGCTGCGCAGAGCACGTTAACGCTGCAGGGTCTTCGGCGCCTTATCGCGGAACAGGAGAGGGAAGAGGAGAACGGTCTGGACCCGCTCGTCGCGGCGCTCGGCAGGCTCGAGTCGGGAAGTTTGCGTCATAATAGGTCGCCAGCCGCCGCCATGCCAGGTATGATCGACTTAGGATCGTCCCAGCCTTCGCCGCCCATCAGCCGTCGTTCCACCGTTAGGGCGTTCACGGCACCGACCCCCAAGCCACGCATCATCAGCAACGGAGAGCTCCGCCAGTCGCTTGCTCGCGCCGAGGCCCAGGCTGACGATGATGAGGCCCGGATAGCAGCCCTGGAGGCGGCCCTCGCCGAGGCTCGCGAGAGTGAGGACGCCCAGCGCAAAGCCGCCGCCCGTCTTCGTCGCGACCTGTCTACCGTCAAACGCCAGCTGCAGTACGCCGAGGACATCGCCGCTGAGCAGAAGACACTACCGCAGGCGCCGCGCTTCCGCGTCGCATCTCGCAACAGCACACCCGTGCTTGCTCGCAAACTACAGCGCCGGCAGAAGCGCCTCTCGGCTGATGAGCGATTAGGCTGGGGCGTTTCGTCTTTCCCCGAATTCCCGAGCCGGCTGCAGGAGAGTGACACGAGCGTTGTCTCACAAGACGAAGTGTCTCAGGTCCTGGGTGAGACGCTTGATCAGCTCTCCGAGCTCGACTCGTGCAAGCACGAGCGCTCGCTTGTCATGGAAGTCAACGATGCCGAAAAGTCGGACAGCAAGTCTGATATCAAGTCTGAATCGGACACAAACCAGGCTACGTTACGTGGCAAACCCCCGATGCTCTCGGATGCGGACGCCGAGCCAGAGGCTGCCCAGGACGGTCCGCTACCCAGGATCACGAGCGGAGAGGAGGCGTCAGAGTCGTCGCCTGACTCGGCAGACGAGTACTCCGCCAAGAAGAGGAGCGGGACGCCTGGCAAGCTCGGCGTGGAGCGTCACCGCGTCCGCCCTGCGCTCAAGTCGAGCACCTTTTTAACACCAGCCAAGTCGCCGCGACACCCCTTCACTCCGGTCCGCCAGGTCATGGGCTCCTCCGATTACTCGAGCCCCTTCGGAGGCAGCACGGGTTCTAACAAATCCCTGAAGTCGGCGTCGCAGCGACAGTTCATCCGCCGGCATAGCCCGGTCAAGCGCGGCGGCTCTACACGCCGGCTGTACGAGCACCAGCGCTCTCCGTCTTATGCCAGCACCAGTAGCGCCGGTTACGGTGTCGGACGGTATGGCACTATCAGCCGACTAAACCACGCTCGTAACGACAGCGTGCGCTCGATCGCGTCTGACTTCCTAAACCTGAATGAACAGCGGACGCTTGACGCCGAGCTCGGCAGCAACTTCAACATCTCGCCTGCCACCTATGACATCCCGCGCATGCCCGACTCGTCGTTGCAGGAGGACTCGCTGCTGTTAAAGTCTTTACAGCCGTCGCCGATGCGCTCCGACGCCGGCCGAGGTGCGACGTCAGGCTCGCTAACCCCGCTGCATGGCAAGGCGCACGCCACCTCCAGCTCGTTATTCACGCCGTCGGGCTCGATGCGTATCGTGTCATCGTCCTCCACTGCGTCGCCTGCCAAGTTTGTGCTCGCCGGCAAGCTCGCTGCTCCCGAGGACTCGGACCCGTACGACACGTTCTCGGACGGCTACACGCGACGCATGCGCCTCCGCTGGTCCAAGAACCTGGAGGAGTCGCGGTCCCCGGAGAAATCGCTGGCGGCAGAGGTGGACCAGTCGCTGGGCACGCCGTGGGAGGGAGACGCAACGGCCGACGAGAGTCGGCTGGCGGTGCCCACGCTCGAGTTCTCTGCTCCGACGCCGAGCGACACACTCAGCAGCCTGGACATGTCGGTCATGGTGCAGGACCCGTGGGACGAGTACAGCGACCGGGCGACACCCTCGCCGCGCGGCCGCAACCTCAAGCCGTTAATCTTATGCAACCGGCCGGAGCACGCGCGCCGCTCGTCACTAGCCATGAAGCGGCTGTCAGCCGCTGCCAACGGCAACTCGATCGCGGTCGCGGCTGCTGAACGCAGTGAACGCAGCGGCCGCAGCGAGCGCGAGCGCGCACAGTCAAAGCATGCGAGTGCCGTCGTGAAGGATGCTACGAGCATCCCCGGCCGCGTTATGCACGACTTCATCTGCTGGATGCTCATCCTGCTCGATTACATCGAGTGGGCCATCATCCTCCTGTACCGCCTTGCGGTGGACGTCGCCGCGGGCCCGGAGCGCCGCCGCCCGCGCGCGAAGAGGTACTACCTCTAGTCCCTCAGCTTTATAGACTTGCCGAATCCTAGGTTGTATATGCATCAGTAATCATTGTGGCGAGGGTCAAGGTGAGGATGGTGTCAGCCCTCGCTCGACAGTGCTGGCGCTCAGTGCGAATGGGGCGCAGAGGGCTTTGCGCCCCAGCTCGAAACGAGTGGCTTGTTCGTAGGCGCGCACATGACGCTCCACATGCTCTCAGGACGAGCTCGAGCGTTTGTCGCCTGTGCGCCGGGCAGATGGAAACTAATGCATTAGATACTTTTATGACAAGATGGTGTGTAAGGAGCCGAATTACTCGGTGAGGTTGTAGATCTTCTGAATGTCCTTGAGGACCTTTGCGTAGTCGATCTCGAGGTCCTTGAGGAGGCCGGTGCGGAAGTCGAACACCCAGCCATGGACGATGGGGTACTCGTTCTCAGCGTAGGACTGCTGAACAGCCGCGGTCTTGATGACATTGCGGCACTGCTCGACGACGTTGAGCTCGACGAGGCGCTCGTAGCGCTTCTCGTCGTCTGCAATGGCATCGAGCTCCTTCTCGTGGAGCCTGTAGACGTCGCGAATGTTGCGCAGCCAGGGGTTGAGGATACCCAGGTCCTTGGGCGTCATGGCGGCCTGCACGCCGCCGCACCCGTAGTGTCCGCAGACAATGATGTGCTTGACCTTCAGGTGGCGCACGGCATAGTTGATCACGGCCATCGCACTCAGGTCCAGGTTGTTGACCATGTTGGCAATGTTGCGGTGGATGAACGCCTCCCCCGGCTCGAGGCCCGTGATCATCTCGGCCGGCATGCGCGAGTCACTGCACCCGATCCACAGGTACTCGGGCGACTGGCCCGCAGCCAGGCGCGTGAAGAACTCGGGGTCCTTGGCACGCTGCTTTGCGGCCCACTCCTTGTTCTGCGCAAACACGCGGTCGTGCGTCTCCTGCAGGTAGTTGGACATTTTGGCGGGGTTCGTGTCGTCGGCGGCGGGCGCGGTCGGCTTGGATGTGGAAGTGGAGGAGGAAGAGGAAGAGCAGAAACGAGTCGAGGCGATCGAGGTTCTGGCAAGGGGCGCGAGAGGTCTGGAGATGCGGGGGGCAGACACGAGTCGCAGACCAAGGCGGGCGTTCATGAGTTAAGAAGAGGAAAGGAGATGAGAACGGAGGAACAGCGATAAGCTTTTTGGCCTGTTGCGAGCTTGAGTCTGGGGCAAGCGAGTGGACAAGGGGAGGATTTAGCACGGGTTGGGGGCTGGGGAGTTACCGACCACTCGTACACCTGACGTGCTTAAACCTGGGGCCTGAACTTGACTCTTGTGGCCAGAGATCCCGAGGTGGAGTTCACATTCTCGACTTCTCACTGGATGACAACGGACCATGGGGCGATTTACGTAACGCACAACACAACCTTTGCCGCACAAAATTCCGACGGTGAGTCACCCCACGCGAAATCAGGCGACGCTAGTCTCACCCTTGGTGAATGTTCATTGGCTGCGGGCAGAGAGATATGGCGCCCGCTCACGGGGTGTCCACGGGCGCACCCGAGTGACCCGGCCTCGCGGCTGGCGATGACGATGGTCCGTCCCGATCGGTTCCCCACACGGTGCACCGTCGCCGTGTTTTTTTCTTTCGACGGGTGATCGCGGGTGAGTCGCGCGTACCTGTTGTGTACCGCATAGGAGTGCCTTGACATGTGCTTCGCTTCGCGCTGCCTCGAGCTTCTCTTGCTTCGCGCGTTCGCGGTTCGGCATTCACGCTCACGTAGCGCGTCACAAGTCACCCGTTAGTCACGGCGGGCATGGGGGTCGATCCCGTGGGCGGAAGGAGGGCAAAGAGGCGGAGGTGAGCTGCTCCGGTTCTGGCTCCTGCGTGTCACGTGATCAACGAGGTTGGTTACTTCTACCTGCGAAGACGGGAGATAACGAAGGTCAGCAGATGGAGTGCAGGGTCATGAGATTAGCAGCTGCGATCGAGAAGTCTTGGATCGCTGGAGTCCATGGGGTTGAACGCTGGATACCTGCACGTGATGCACTCAAGTTCGTCGATCAGGAACTGAAATCGTAGCTGGATTCTTGCGTTCGCTGCTGTATGACGGGAGTGGTAAGGAAGACCAGAAGCGAGGAGGTTGCGGTGACAGCTTCTGCTGCATGCTGCATGCGTGGGTTGCGGTGCAGTAACTGCCGTGCTTAACACCAGTCACGGCTGCCGTCAAGTTGGGTGCCCATACACCCACCTCTGATCTCGGTGTCAACGTCGTACCTGGGAAGTGCTCTGGGAGTAAGGGCGCTGCAAAGGGTTGAGAGAGTGAGAAAGAAACGAGAGCTGAGTGACCCCATCATTGACTTCCTCTCATCGTGCGCAGAGCAAGAAGACGACGGAATCATCCAACTAGCCAGTAGAGGGGAAGGCTGCCTTTCTCACCCTACCCTCGGCGCTGTTGGAAGCAGCGGTACAGCAGACCTCCGTTCTGGGTCGGAACAAGCCGCCCAGCGCACCTCTCCGCACCGTCAATATCGAATGCTTGAGTCGAGGGAGACATTCACGACCCAAGTGCAAGGCGTGCGAGTTATGGTGGAGATCTGGGACGACTCCGAATTTTGAAGGGCGGCCATGACCATCAGTCCTATCACACATGCCCAGAGGGGACGTGTGCTGTGGAGAGAGCCCGTAACACACCTGAGCGGCCTCTTCGTGCGGTGCAAGCTGCAAGCGGCAACGAGGCGGGCAGCAAGCAGCCCAAGGGCAGCCCAAGGCAGCCACTGACAAGCCGTGGCTTAGCTAGCCTTCGTTGGCTGATCCGCTGACGCGCAAAAGGTCGGCGCATTCGGGCTTGCACTCGGTGCGCTCGGTCGCGTATCCTAGGTGCCGAGGAATGTAGAGTACTTTCGGTACGTTCGGCGCGCCGCGATAGGCTGAGAGTTCGAATTGGCGGATCAACCCTTGCATCCCCGTGCTTCATTTGCGTTGAGCTGCCGGCGGAAGTGGGATATCGACGGGCCTGATTTTCCAAGAATCTCAATGAGCCCATGCATGAGCGATTCGAAAAGATCTAAGGAGGGGTGCACGCCACACCTTGTCCTACACTGCTGGCCGTTTGCTTGGCCCGGCCCATGCGACAGATGCTGGATCTGACAAGACGAGTCAGAAGCAAGAGGGAAAGAGCGGAGAGCGCACTTGTCCACCGCTCGAAGACGCCATCGGTCAATCACTCGAGATCAGATTGCCAGGATAGGGCAAGGACGCACAGGTGCACAGGTGCAAGCGAGTGAGAGGCCGCGACTGCCCTGCCATTCTTTGCATGCCCGCAGGTTCCTTCCGCCGGCACTGGTCGCGGGCACATGCGTTCTGCGGGCGTCCACAAGCGCGATTAATACCTCACTTTGATGTCCATTGATTGGGCAATCTCATGCATCATCGCCAGACAACGCCACGCAGACGCATGCAGCTTGCCGCAGCACCGTGTACAGCGACGTAGTGCGTAGCGAGCGCAATCTGGCTTTGACTCGATGCCCTGAGGGCCATGCTGGTGCCCTGGATTTCTGTTCTGATTACAGCCTCGAACTATGCGCCGCGCTACAATGGCCCAGTAGCGTAGTGGGCACGCGCTGCTGCGTGTTCGTTTAGGTGGAGAAGATCGGACGGTCTACGAAGACCCAGACCTTGCGTTGGGCCCATTGGAAATGAGAGGGGCATGTGGATCCAATGATTTCTGCAGAAGCAAGCATCGCGACTTCCGACTTGCAGACAAGGGACAATTGCCGTGTTTCCGTACGCCGACCAGCTGACTGAGCGCTCCAAACCGTAATGTCAGGCCCTTCCACCCTCCACCGACATGCATAGACGCCCAGGCTGGGCAGAGACTGGGCAGACCTCTGGGCACGCACTCCACGCCCCTGCATGAGCCCTGGGCACGCCTCGGCCCTGGGTGGTGACCCCCCACTTGGTGCACGAGAGTTATTCTCACTCAACCTCAGCCTCGGAGTATAGTGCAACCTCCACTTCGGATCCCCGGATCTGCTCGGTTGACACAAGGCCACCTCACCACTAGCGCCAAACCACGCTGACTTAACTTGTCCACCTCTCTCGACTTTTTCCTCTTCAACCCCTTCCATCTCTCTTTCTCTCTCTTCTTCTCCCACCCACTCTCCCATCTCACCCAGCCACCATGTCCGCCTCCGAGCCCCGCATCGTCGACAGCCACGGCCAGACCCTCGCCCCCGGCTCCGGCGCTAACACCGGCTCTGCCACCCCTTCGACCGCTGTTCCGCGTCCTGCGGGAGGAGCTGCTGGTGGTGCCGGTGGAACCTTTGGCGTCAAGACGGGTCTTGCTCAGATGCTGAAGGGAGGAGTTATCATGGACGTCATGAACGTTGAGCAGGCCAAGATCGCTGAGGAGGCCGGCGCTGCTGCCGTCATGGCTCTCGAGCGTATCCCGGCCAACATTCGTCGTGACGGCGGTGTCGCCCGTATGGTGAGTCTCTCAGCTATCGGTGAGCCTGCGATCGGTCCCCGCGCAGGCTATCGGTCACTCCTCCGTGCTCTGTAGGGGCGGAGTAGCTCGGGACTAACAACTTCGAGGCCGCTGTCTTCGTCCTCAACGGTCAGCTAACACCAGTCCGACCCTGCCATGATCAAGGAGATCATCGACGCCGTCTCGATCCCCGTCATGGCCAAGTGCCGTATCGGCCATTCTGTCGAGGCCCAGATCCTGCAGGCTGTTGGCGTCGACTACATTGACGAGTCCGAGGTCCTCACGATGGCCGACGACCAGCACCACATTGGCAAGCACGCCTTCAAGGTCCCCTTCGTGTGTGGCTGCAAGAACCTCGGCGAGGCGCTCCGCCGTATCTCTGAGGGAGCTGCGTGAGTTTTCTGGGCCGAGCGTGTAGCGCGAGGTTCTCTATCATCTGTCTCTTCTCCCCCGGCCTGCGCTCTCTTTTACCAGCCCCTCCCCGCCTCTTACATCGACCCCCCAGTTTCCAGGACTAGGAGCGAACTGACTCCAGGATGATCCGCACCAAGGGCGAGGCCGGCACCGGCGACGTCGTCGAGGCCGTCAAGCACCAGCGCGCCGTCATGGCCGACATCCGCCGCGCGGCTGCCATGAGCGATGAGGAGCTCTACGCCTTCGCCAAGGAGATCCAGGCCCCCTACCACCTCCTCAAGGAGACTGCGCGCCTCAAGCGCCTCCCCGTCGTCTCGTTCGCGGCCGGCGGTATCGCCACCCCCGCCGACGCCGCGCTCATGATGCAGCTCGGCTGTGACGGAGTCTTCGTCGGAAGCGGTATCTGTGAGTGTCTCTCTACTCGGCGGCAGCCAAGACGACCCGGAGACGCCGAGTCGATGCCGGGCTGAGCACGCGCTGGAACACTTGGATACTCTGTGTGCTTGCATGAGTGCCACCCTCGCAAGCGGGTCTGGCCTTCAGCGTCCGTGCGACGCTCTTTGCCCCGCACCCCTCTCCTATCATCGCCCGCAATAGCTAACCCCAGTCCTCTCCGGCGACCCCGCCAAGCGCGCCCGCGCCATCGTCCAGGCCGTGACGCACTACAACAACCCGCAGGTGCTCGCCGACGTCTCGTCCAACCTCGGCGAGGCCATGGTCGGTATCTCCGTCGCGAACGAGATCAAGACGGGCAAGGAGCAGGCCCTGTCGCAACGCGGCAACTAACAACAAAACACTTTGTACTTTGGGAATCGATCGTAGATGGGCTGTGGCCGTGAGGATTGTATGCAGGCAGATTTCATCACACTTCTTCTTTGCAGGTGCAGTGGTTTCCCGTGAGGGCCGGGAGGGCCGGGAGGGCGGGGTCGTAGCTGAAGAGCTGGTGAGGAGGTAGCGGGGCGAGCAGACGTGTGAGGAGGAGCAAGGGCTGAGCAAAGGCTGCGTTCCACCGACCCGCGGACGAGTCGAGTCAAGTCACATACGAGCTTGGGGTAGCTTGGGGTTACCGAGATTATCGAATCCTTCGTTCTTGGCACGGAAAGCCCCCGGCGCTGCCGGCGTACCCGTTCCGTGCGCGGTGTGTGGACTCTGATGTCCGCAGGTAACCAGTTGCGTAGCGTGCGTTGCGTGCGCGTGTGGGGAAACCAAATCGCCGCACGCGCCGCACGCGCCGCACGAACATGTGCTTTGTGCCCGTGGACAACTCTACATTCCTCGCTCAATCTTAGTAGCCGAGTGAGGTTTGCGCGAGCTTTCTCCGATCATATCACGTCCCGTCCCCCCGGCCCGGACCGGGGGTTTAATCTCCGGCCTAGCCTCCTCTGTTACCGGCGGTACGATGTGATCACGGAGATAGGGATGCATGAGCGACTGGGCACACAAGCGGAATACAATGCATATGTCTATCTTTGTCTAGTCGTCGTCGTCCATGACCATGTCGCTTGAGGGGGAGCGAGCCCCACGATCGGGAGATGGAGACGCCCGGCGAGCCGCGTTCCACGCCGACGCACGCTGCTCCTTCCCCTCGGCCGGCTCGGCGGGCTTCTCCTCGTAGTTCAGCGAGATGCGCTCCGCGAGGCTCTTGTCCAGGTCCTGGTCCAGCTTCTTCCTCTCCTCCTCCTCGCGCCTGTCGTCACGCTTGTCATCGCGTTCATCGCGGCCACGACGCCCGTGGTCCCACCGATCGAACCGCTCCCTGCTGTCCCTGCCGCCTCGATCTCCGCGCTCCCTCTCAAAGCGGTCCGCGCGCACGTCCATCCCCCTCTCCCACCTGTCGCCGCCACCATCACGCCGGCGGAAGCGGGACCGCGTGTCCTGTCCCCGAGCGTTGTAGTTCTCCGGCCGGCCCCAGGTATCCCACCTAGCATCTGGGTCGCGGTATCGCATAGTTCCGCGGCCCTTGTACACGATACCGCCTGATTCCTTGGCGCGCTCGCGCTCGGCGGCGATACGGGCGCGTTTCTCCTCTTCCCTCGCCTTGCGCTCGGCCTCGAGACGTTCCGTCTCCTCGCGCAGGAGGCGGGCATCGAGCTCAGAGAGGGTCTCGAACGGCGAGCGGGAGCGCGAGTCGCGCGAGTCACGAGAGTCAGATCGCCGGCGACCGGAACGACGCTCCTTCTTATCCTTCCTGTCCTTGCGGTCGCGGCGGTCGCTACGGTCCCGGTCCTCGCGATCTTCCGTGTCTCGCCGGGAGGGGGAGCGAGAACGGTCCCGCCGCCGCTCCTTCCGCTCCCGCCTGCGCTCCTCCCTCTCCTTCTCCTTGCGCTCACGGCGCTCCCGTTTCCGCCGGCGGTACTCCTCCTCCGAGTCCTCGGACGGTGTCGGGCTCGGAGTACGTGCCCTCCTACGCAACTCGAGCTCGCCGCAGTGAGAGACGATGACGGGCGACAGCGGGCGGTCACGCTCGTCCGTGTCCAGCTTGCCGATAGTTGCGATGTACTCCATGCCTGAAACGACGCGGCCAAAGACACTGCGGGTTAACTGGGGCCTAGTTGAGACGGCTTACACATGCTTCCCGGTTAGGTGGGGAGAGGGCGCAAGGGTGACGAAGTACTGCGACCCGTTCGTGTCGGGACCGCGGTTGGCCATGACGAGGAGCCTGACGTCAGCTTCGCTCCAAGGCTTGCAGATCCTGAAAGACGACTCACCCCTCCTTGTCGACCTCCGTTCCAGGACCCTCGAGACGCTCGTCCTTGAACATCCCGCCGTAGATGCTCGCTCCGCCAGTACCGTTCCGTTTCGTGTAGTCACCGCCTTGGATCATGAACCCGTCGATGACGCGGTGAATCGGGCTGCCCTTGTAGCCTTGCAGCCCATCGGGGCCTTGATGACCGACGCAGAGAGCACGGAAGCTGCTGTTAGCTTGACGTCTGCGTAACAGCTTACTTCTCTGCTGTTTTCGGGACGCTGACGGTTAGCACTCAGACTGCACTCCCAGGCGGACGTACACATCGGCAAAGAGTTCGAACTGTCGTCAGCTGAGCACAGCGGATCGTTGAGCTTACCACAACGCGCCCCAGGGGCTTGTCGCTGACCGTAAGGTCGAAGAAGGTGCGCGGGTTCGGCATGGTGGATGGTGTGGAGGACGCCGGTCGCGTTCATGAAATCGGGTCATGTTCCTGGCCTTCCTCGCGCGATTGTTTTGGCGGGAGCAGAATTTTGGATGCACACTGGTCCACCCTTCAGATAATCGGCGAATTCTGACGTCCTGCATCGCTCCTTCCCTCACACACGACCGCACACGACCGGCACCACTCGACATGGGCAAGGGAGGAAGACTTAAGGGAGCACTGGGCTCTTACCAGGCCGCTGCTGCGAAGAAGGCCGCCGAGGCGAAGAAGGCTGCGAATGCGAAGGCCAAGGCGAACGCGCCCCAGATGAACGAGAAGGCGAAACGGGCTGCGAAGCGTCAGCGCCGTGAGCGCGAGGTGGCTGAGGCTGCAGCTCGTGCCGAAGCACGCAATGCGAAGGACAAGGCTGCGGCTGCGCGAGCTGGAGCTGCCGCATCCACCGCAACGGCGGAAAGCTCGAACGCTGTGCTTCGCAAAGCTATCATCCCCATCAAGTCGGACGACACCGTTCTCCTCCTCGGCGAGGCCAACTTCTCCTTCGCCCTTGCGCTCGTTAAGGGACGAGGACACGCTGGACACCTCGTCTGCGCAACGAGCTACGACTCCGAGGCGCAGTGCTACGAGAAGTACCCGGACGGCAAGGAGAACGTCGATGCTCTGCGCGAGGCTGGCGCTCGCGTTGTCTTCAACGTCGACGCGGGAGCGCTCGAGAAGAGCAAAGCGATCGGCAAGGGACGCCGCTGGTCTCGCGTCATTTTTAACTTTCCCCACTGCGGAAGCGGCATGACGGACCAGAACCGCAACATCCGCGAGAACCAGGTCATGCTCCTGCGCTCGCTGCGGAGAGTCTCGAACGTGCTCAGCGACGGACCGCCAGAGGTTGAGGAGAAGAAGAAGCGGAAACGGAAGCCGCAGGAGTCTGACTCCGAGTCGGAAGCCGAGGACGACTTTGAGGGTTTCGATGACGACGAAGACAACATGCCGAAGACGAAGGGCTATGCGCCGAGCTCGTTCACGACGCCGAATCGCCAGGGCTCTTTCCTCATCACACTCCTGTCGCAGCCGCCATACAGCCTGTGGGACGTCAAGGGTCTCGCGACCCGACCGCCGCCCGTCTGCCCCGGTACGCGCGAAGCTCAGCCACGTTACACCCTTAAGCGCAGCTTCGAGTTCGTTCCCGCCGTTTGGCCAGGTTACGCACACCGTCGCACGATCGGCTGGCGCGAGGGACTCAGCAAGGATGACAACGAGGAGATTGTCGGTCGCATCGGCAAAGCCCGCACGTGGGAGTTCGTCCTTCGTGAGGAGGCAGAGTAGGCAGAGCATGGCCGTCTCTTTTCCCACTTCAAGTGGGATTAGCACACTCCGGATCTCGCAGTATACATGAGGTGAACAAGACTGTCATCGGCTGTCCCGATCATCACTTGTCCAACTCAGGAGAGTCGTAGACGCCTCCATGCACCTGCAGGATTGTCGAGATCGACTTTGGGCTCCCGCTTCTGACAATCGTGACAAACTACGCTCATCGGCGTTCTCAATGCATTCTTCTGATCATTGTTGTACAATACCCCTTGCGAGGGACAGCACTGCCGGACCTGGAGATCGGCAAGCTTCGCAGCGCTCGGCGAACGGGCGTGGCCGACGCCCTCGGCCGCCGGCCTCGCCATGAATTGCGGATTCAACTGCACGCCTCCATGAATGTCCGTTGACTGCTTCGGGGTGTGGTAGATAAGGCACTGTCTCCTCCCAGTGGGTTGCCGTGGGATGCTGCCCCACTTGGTGGGAAACCTTGACAGTCCAGGCCCCAGTCTCGCAGACTGGAATGCCATGACATCAACCTCAGTCGCTCGTCCTCTCAGCGCCTGTGCAGCCCGATACTGCAGTGCTTTCGGGGTTAGGGAGCGAGCGCGATCTACCTCGCTCCATACAGGAACCGTTACGGACTGACGTGCATCGAACGACGAATCCTCAGCAGTTGTTGGAGTCTGCCATTGTCAGAAGAACCGAGATCTGCGTGCTCAGGAGAAGTCTAGCGTACGACTATGCATGCTATGAATCAGCATTCGTCAGCCGCATGGCTAGTCCGGGGGTCCAGAACCGGGCCGACTGAAGCAGAATCTCGGGCCCTCGGGGCATGTGGAGAAGTGGTGTAGTGACTTCAAAGCGACGTCATCTGTGTGGGGAAATGCGCCTGTTCGTCATTTTCAGTTTCCGTCTCCAAGAAGCCGAGCGACCGGGGTACCGGTACACATATAAACTGGTCGCCGCTATCAAGCTCCATCCTGTTGACCTCTGCATCGTTCCATCGCACACCCAGATCACGACTATCCCGGGCACCCCTGCATCTCTGTCGCATTGTCTGCCTCGACGCATCGACTGGGCAATTTTCTCTCACATCGGCGTTCTAAACATCTCTCCCCGCCCTTATCATGCTTTGGCGCGATTCCCTTACAGTCCCGAACAGCAACGGGCTTCTCTCGGCATCGTCGAGCAGCGAAGCGCTCATTGGCGGTGCTGCGATCCCCACTCTTTCGCCAACAGGAGAGCAGATTCAGGCAGTTCGCCAGCACGCCGTGCTGAGGAAGAAGCGTCGCGAGGTGTCCACTGAGTGGCGACGACGAGCGGAGCTCCAGGGCCGTCCATATGATACCGCTGAGCCTCATCGTACCGCCGGACCCCGCAGTGGAAGCTTTTCGGCATCTGAGACGCAGGCTCGCCAGCGACGTGCCTCGCTTGTGCAACTTGTCGTGCCCCGCCGCCCTGGCAAGAGCGCGACGACCTCGAGCCCGTCGGACTCGTCCGAGGAGTCGGAGCCCAACTGTCCCGCCAGGCCACTCCGGCGGTCTGACAACGCCAACCCGTTCGAGCAGGACGACACAGATGAGGAGGAGACGGATGAACATGGCCGCCGCGTCGTGAGCTTCCCGCTTACCGTTAACGTAGGAGCACCTGAAGCCGAGCTGGCAACCGGTGTCGAACCGAAGCCTAAGCGCCGTCTCAGCGATATCTGGAAGGGTCTCGGATGTGAGTTCACTTTTGTCTCCTGGGAATCAGAGTCCGGTGCTAACAACCTCGCAGTCAAGTGAGACACTCTCCTTCCACGCTCCGTTCGCAGCACATTGTGCTGGCTGTGATAGCGCGCAGCTTGTAAGATCAGCCGTCAACCATTGTACATTCACATTGTCTGAACACCGCCAATCGCTTGTATCGACCATAATGGCTTATGTATGCCCCAGTGTATACGCCCCTGTCCGTCTTATCGACAGCAACGGTACAACGATCGAAGGTCTCGACTGTGTCGGAGCGCGGGCCGACGCGCAGTCTGTTGTGTGTGCGCCCTGTCAGGGTCACCCAAGAATTACGTAAACGGGATGATAGCTCAGTTGGGAGAGCGCGAGAGTGAAGCTTCAGAAGTCAATTCTTGAGGTCGGGCGTTCGATCCGCCCTCGTCCCATCTTTTTCTCGTCGTCCTTGGACGAGGCGTGGGGCAGGTCTGCCCTTCTTACCCTAGTCAGCCCAAAGGAGGGAAAAGGCGCCCGCTGCCCGCGTTGGAGATCGTAAGCGAGCTGCTGACCCTTTTGTCCTCGATCTTGGCGTCACAGAAAGTTGGCGCTTGCGATAGGTCGCCTGGAGTATTTTCGGACTCTGCCAAGCCGCCATCGTGGTGCCTTCGGCCGGCTTGTCTTATCTGATAGGTTTCGTTCCAATGTCGGAGAGAAGAAAAAGTTGGACCAGACGGTGGGCAACGAGCCGTCTGCGGACGTGCGCGCCCAACGTTTCCTCTTAATAACGCTGAGCGACACTGGTCTGCTTGCTTACCCGCCTACTGACCACTTTGACGACGATCGCAATGAAGGTCTTTGGTTTGTTGGCTGCGTTGGCGCTCACGCTACCCGCCGAAGCGTCCGACCCGGTGAAGCTGCGTCGGCTTATGAGCGACTCGCGCTTCCTGTCCATGGTCTCGCCGTGTACCATGGGAGGCAAGACCCGCTCGTCGCCAGCCGAGTGGTTACGCACGGCTTTCCACGACGCCGCGGACCACAACGCTGCGCAGGGTACCGGTGGTGTTGATGCGTCTATCCAGTTTGAGCTGAATGAGTGAGTTACACAGGAGCCGACTCATGCACTGCTGACGTTAGCCCAGCCAACGCCGGTGCTACCTTCCCATCGGTGATGACGCAACTGTCCTTCTACCTGATGGAGGATATTACGCTGGCCGACCTTGTAGCCCTTGGGGCGACACTAGCAGTCGGGTCATGCTCCGGCCCCACGATCCCGTACTACTACGGTCGCGAAACGGCCGCCGGGCCGTCGGCGGAGGGCATGGTACCCGAGCCTCAGCACTCAACGGAGTCGCACATCGAGAAGTTTGCACGCATGGGCTTCACCACTACGGAGATGATCGAGGCTGTCGCTTGCGGCCATACAATCGGCGGTGTGCATGCCGCAGCCAATCCTACGATTACAAACGAGACATTCCACCACTTCGACAGCACTCGGAGCTACTTCGACAACAACGTCGCGACTGAGTACATCCAAGACGTGCGTCTGAACCCGCTTGCGCAGCCCGAGTCCGACGGCCTCGCACGTAGCTCGGACACTCGCGTATTCAGCGTGGACAAGAATGCGACGATGCAGGCAATGGCGAACGATAACCAGGACTTCCTCGACCGGTGCGAGGCGGTCTTTGGCAAGATGTTCGGCATGGTTCCCGCGGGTGTGCAGCTGCAGGGTCCCATCACGCCGTACAAAATCTCGGGCAGCTTCTGGCCCAACACGCGTAACGGTAACTTTGTCCTCCCGTCGAACACGGGAAGTGCTCGCCTCTACGGACAGAAGGGGCAGTGGGCCAGCTTCGAGCTCGGGTACACCAACCGTGACGGATCTGTTGGGACCGATTCGAGCCTGCTCGTCGTTGACCCCGTGCGCGAGATGTTCAACGGCATGGTTGAGGTGCGCGACTTCAGCTCGAAGATGGTCCCGATCCCCCCTGCGACTGGTCTCGGCAGTATCACAATCAACGTGGTTATGAACGACGGTTCGGTGCTGAGGGACGAGGGTGAAGAGGTCATCGCTTTCGACGACACGATTCTCATGGACATCGGCAACGAGTACACTTGCAAGTACGGGGAGACTGGTCTCAACATGTCCGCACACGTCCTTGGCCCCTACGACCCCAACGACAAGGTCGAGTTCCTCCTCCGCAACGGTGTGGCTGAGGTCACCGCCGTACCTGCCACGTACCGCGGTGCTCGCGACGAATACTACAACGTGTACAACATCTTCATCCCCGACTGGACCAAGTACGACCTGAAGAACAACGCTGGAGGCTTTGGAGCGCGCCTGACTCGTGCCAACGGTGAGGTCCACAAGGATCTGAAGGCCGACGCCTTCTACCGCATGAGCGTTATCCAAAAGTGTGTCGAGGGTGCGGAGATTCCGAGCACGACTGCGGTACCCTCTGGGGTTATTGCGCGCCGTTCGAGGCAGACTCAGGCTCCGTGCCCGCCAGGAAAGGAGGCGTGCGATGGCCGCTGCGTCAACACCCAGACCGATCTGGAGCACTGTGGTGGCTGCGACAATGACTGCTCTGCTCTCAGCGATGGGTACGTTCAGTGCATCAAGGGCCGTTGTGTGCTCGGAGAGAACCTTCCCTAGACTTCATTAGATAACTTCCGGTTCCAATGCATATACCTTCTAGCAACCGTAGCACGTCAACGGCGAGCCAAATCGGAAGACGCAAGGACCGCTCGGAGGCTGTCCATCGTTTGCACGAGCCAATCGGCGTCGGCGCTCGTGTTCGGCGTCGGAGAAAGGTAAACGTGTTCTGCCCTATGGCTCAGTTGGCTAGCGCGTGGAGCTGTTACTCTTAACATACTCCGAGGTCCACGGTTCGAGCCCGTGTGGGGCAGTTCTTTTGCCATTCTACGCTCCTGAGCGTGTCCTTTTGCGTTTCCTGTGGGCGGAGAGAACGAGGGTGGAAGGTCCAACGAGAGTTTGACGTTTCATTGATTGTGGTGGAGGTCTGGTACTCAGGCACGGTTGTTTGCACGAGTCACGTGCTGCCCTATGGCTCAGTTGGCTAGCGCGTGGAGCTGTTATTCGTAGCATACTCCGAGGTCCACGGTTCGAGCCCGTGTGGGGCAGTCTTTTGCTTGTCTGAAGCTCCCAGGAGCTTGTCATTCTTTTTGGGAAGTTTGATGGAAAGAAAGTTGACAGTTTGGCAACGGTTTCAGCTGGCAGATTGGGACTGCCACCTTCAGGCACCACTGTTGGAGTCCATCACGTGATGCCCTATGGCTCAGTTGGCTAGCGCGTGGAGCTGTTATCAGTAACATACTCCGAGGTCCACGGTTCGAGCCCGTGTGGGGCAGCTTTTTGGCACTTCTTGGCAGCCATAGTAGTGAAGAACGACCTGGAGTGGTGATTTGAAGAGGAGGTATAAGCGGAGGCCAGTTGCAGAGGTCGCCTCGCCAGGGTGCCACACCAGGCACGGTTTCAGGAACAGTCCCACGTGCGTTGCACATGGCTGATTTCGGCTCGATCCGCTTGATTACCTCGAAATCTCGAGGTCTGCACAAAGTCAACCTCACATTACAGAAAAACGAAGGCCATGCTCGCTGCCGCTTGTCGCGCTCGCCGGGCGGTTCCCGTTGTTCGCCAGCTGACGCGCTCCGCCGTTCGCGCTCGTGCGCCGGTCGCCCGTGCCATTGCGGGCCCCGCAGCTCTCGGCTCGATCCGTTTCCAGAGCAATGTCGGCTGTGAGCTTCATGGCTATAATGCGAGCTGACCACAGTCGCGGGACAGCCCGTCACGCTCTTTGGAAAGGAGTACCCCGCGGACGGCAATACGAACACGCCGCCTTCGATCCAGGCCAAGGTCGGGCGCAACCTGCACCTGCAGAAGGACCACCCGCTGGCTACTCTGCGCGAGATCATCGAGACGCACTTCAAGGGTTTCACGCGTATCCAGCCCGAGTCGCCTGTCGTCACTGTGTTCCAGAACTTTGACGAGCTCGGCTTCGCCCCCGACCATCCCGGCCGCTCGCTCACCGACTCCTACTACCTGAACAAGGAGCACATGCTGCGCACGCATACGAGCGCCCACGAGGTCGAGGCTTACAAGACTGGCGCGGACGCGTTCCTCATCGCCGCGGACGTGTACCGTCGTGACGAGATTGACAGCTCGCACTACCCCGTCTTCCACCAGATGGAGGGTATGCGCCACTGGGACGTCACGGACGTGAAGCAGCTCACGGAGCAGCTGCGTGCGGAGAACGCCAAGCTCGCCGAGGAGCTCGCCGCGTGCCCGATTGAGATCACCGACATCAGCAATGTCGGCCCTGAGAACCCGCTGCAAGAGTGCCACGACCCCGAGCTTGCGACCGAGATGGCTCAGAACCTCAAGCACTCGCTGAATGGAATGATCTTCAAGCTCTTCGGTCACATCACCGCGGACGGGCAGCCGCTGAAGGTCCGCTGGATCGATGCCTTCTTCCCCTGGACATCGCCGTCGTTCGAGGTCGAGGTTTGGTACAACGACGAGTGGCTTGAGATTCTCGGCTGTGGTGTTGTTGTCCAGAAGACGCTGGAACGCGGAGGCGTCGGCCACAAGAGCGGCTGGGCTTTCGGCCTCGGTCTCGAGCGCATCGCGATGGTCCTCTTCGACATTCCCGACATCCGCCTGTTCTGGTCCCAGGACCCGCGCTTCCTCTCCCAGTTCAAGCAGGGAGAGATCACCGCCTTCAAGCCCTACTCCAAGTACCCGCCGTGCTACAAGGACATGAGCTTCTGGCTCCCGGAGGAGACGCAGGAGGGCATCAAGCCGTGGCACGAGAATGACTACTGCGAGGTCGTCCGTGACGTTGCGGGAGACCTCGTCGAGAACGTCACCCTTATCGACGATTTCACGCACCCCAAGACCGGCAAGAGGAGTCTCTGCTACCGACTCAACTACAGGAGCATGGACCGCTCCCTCAACAATGAGGAGGTCAACGCCCTTCAGGACAAGGTCGTTGGCCGCGTTGTGAAGGAGATGGGCATTGAGATGCGATAAGAGGCGGTCATCATCATTTGTAATTCTATAGGGAACATGAAGCAACATCTCAAAACATCTTGAATGGCCGCGGATCGCAAGAAAGGAGATGCGAGTGATACATGCTAATACCGTATGCTAGATTTCTATGCTGAGGGAGGAGGACAACGTCTTAACCCTGGCGCTGCTTGTGCTTGGGGTTCTTCGAGCAGACGATGTAGATTCTTCCCTTACTGCCAAAGTCAGCGGCTGTCAAAGACGTATGGATAGCCAGTGTCACTAATTGAAGGCCGCCAAGGAGTTCTTGAGCGTACACCTTGAGTACATCACACGCCATCGTCGGCGCGCAAGGTATGCAGTGCAAATAGTACTCAATGTGGCCGCTACAAGGCATACCCACGGCACCAACGTCGCGTGACTGGCGTAGCTACTCACCGGCGGACAACGCTGCAGCCATCGCAGAACTTCTTGACACTGCTCCTGACCTTCATGCCGCGAATCTGGCCGACAGCCTTGAGGGCCTGGGGGGCGGCAATCGGAGGCGCCATGGGGCGGGCGAGGGGAAGGCGGGCGGCGACGGCAGCCATGCGGGGCATGGCGCGTGCGTGCGTGCTGCACTGGCGCGAGGAGCCGGCAAGGAGGCGGACGAAGCCGAACATAGTGGTCGACGTTGCTTTGGGGTTTTTGAACGCTAATGAAAGCGAGCTCGGAAAGTTCAAAGGAGACATGTCGAGTGTGTGTGCCTGACAATTTTGGAAGGTGAGGCTGACAATGCCACGTGGTCGTCTTCCATCACTAGACATGAGCGAGAGGGCGAGCGAACGGGGCGAGGATTGGCGGGACCAAACTCCGGCCAGGCTCAGCGTCCATAAATTCTTGAACGCGCTGCATCCTGGAGTTCTTCTTTGAACAAAATCCTTGGGTGAGTTTTGACCTATGTGGTCGGCACTGGGGATGCAGCTGACAACGCAGAAACATAAAAGTTCGATTCCCTTCTCTTCGGTGTTGGGTCTCGCGTTCCCGTTTCCTAGAATGAACCGAGGGGGGCTTCGCAGCCCTCTGTGTCTGCACCGTCTAAACGGCTGCGTCTTCATGCCAAGTTAATACTGCACTAGGCGCCCGCCTTCGGGTGTGAGGCGCGATGACCTGTGGAATTGCTTGGTCCGAGGCGTTGGCAGACCGACATTTGTAACCTTTGTACCACTGTTTTTCTTGCTACATGTATTCAGTTCTGTGACTTTTGCTGCGTCCGTTTCGAAAGCTGTTGCACACATGAGATCAGCGTACGCCGGTGGCTGCCGTTTCGGCTGACAGGAACGAGTGATTGACGGGCGCGGTATGTGGGAGGAGCGGACAAGGTGCGGTGGAGGTCCGGATGACGGCCTGACGTGACGATGGTGCACCGCTGCTGCTGGTGCTCGGCGTTGACTGCCTTCAGCTATCCTGACAGTCACCTCATCACAAACAACTGCCCAACATGTCGCGCGCCGGTGCCCTTGATGACTCTGAGATCCAGTCCGAGATGAACAAGATGGTGAGTTCTCTGCTGTCTAGCTGAAGTGTACGCCCCTCGTGCCACCGTAAGCCGGCGGCCCATCGCTGGTGATCGTGTTCAGCATGCTAACTGTCCCAGGTGGCTTTCATCTCGCAGGAGGCTCGGGACAAGGCTCGTGAGATTCAGATCAAGGCCGACGAGGAGTTTGCAATCGAGAAGGTGAGCTTGCTTCATCGAGATATCGAGAGCGGAGCTGACGTCGATCCTCTGTTGACATTCCACGACCAATCGCGAATTGTGAATACAGGCCAAGATCGTCCGTCAGGAGTCTCTCGCCATCGACGCCCAGTACGAGAAGAAGCGCAAGCAGGCCGAGGTTGGATGGAAGATGTAAGCTGTCCATACAATGGAGAAGCTGACCGTAAGCGCCCAGTCGACTGCTCTCAACCAGTCTCGACTCGAGGTTCTCCGCAAGCGCGAGGAGCACCTCCAGCAGCTCTTCGACGAGGCCGGAAAGAAGGTCAAGGCGCTCTCTGACAGTGACAAGTACCCTGAGGCCATGGAGTCGCTGGTTCTCGAGGTGGGTGCAGCTTTGCAGGTGGTGCTGACCGCAGGTCCTTCTTCTCCTCCTCGGCGAGGACGTCCTCATCGAGCACCGTCCGAAGGACAAGGATCTCGTGAAGAAGGCTTCGGACGCCGCCGTCAAGAAGTACAAGGACATGTCTGGACGTACATCAACCGTCGAGTACAAGGACTCGCTTCCTGACGACTCCGCTGGTGGAGTTATCGGCTCCTCCATGCAGGGACGTATCAAGGTCGACAACACCCTCGCCGAGCGTGTCAAGATCCTCGAGGAGAAGATGCTTCCCGAGCTCCGTGAGGACCTGTTCGGCAAGAACCCTAACCGCAAGTTCTACACCGTGAGTATCCCTTCGCATCTCAGTGACTGACGACCAGTAAATGCGAGTTTATGAAGTTGTTTAGTCCCCGTTAGATGCACTGAATAGGTCTGTCGTTCTGGTGCACATGCGACGTGCAGGTGTTATTCGCCGCCTCAGAAGCTGCATGCTGCAGTTTCCCCAGAGGCTGCGTTCGGCTGCGGTGACGATGGGGCGCACGTAGCAAGGACGCTTGCGGCCGTGCTGCCGATCGAGGTGACTCATCACAGACCTTGTTGCGCCCTCATCCTTTGGCACTGCGGCCCTCCTTCCTTGCGCAGCGACATGCCTTCCCTCTTCATCGTTGCTCATATTTACGCTCACTCTCTTTCCACTTACCTCTAACCGGCGCATCCACCCCATTCTATCGCATCACCATGGACGCCAAGCCCGACGAACTCGTGATCTCGCTCGGTTCGAGCCATGTTGCCCGTATCCTCGAGCACCTCCACGAACACGCCCTCAACACTGACGTGGACTTTGAGGACGTTGTGCCGGGTCTCTCGAGCGAAATGTGCATGAAGGTCTGGGAGTGAGTTACCTTGCTTCTTGGAAACTCTGACATTGCAGGAAGCTCAAGGCGGATGCCTCAGCTACTTCCGTGACAATCAAATCTCAGTCGCAGTCCATCGAGACCGTCCCCGCCATTCCTGACAAGAACACGTCCCAGGTTCTGGACTCGAGCCCCAGCTCCTCGACCGGCATCCACGACTCTGAACATGATGACGACTCGGGTACCACCATTCCTCGCCCTCGCGCTTTAGTCTATGATACCGAGGACAGCGACGCCGAAGGTGCGGGTGGCGAGCACGAGTCGGATATCGAATCCATGCGCTCGCCGTCCCCCTTCCTGGCTGAATCCGACGATGACGAGCTGTCCCTGCAGATCGCCCGCAAGGCTCGTGCGGCATTTGCTGAAGCTACGACCAAAGGTTCCAGTGCCTCGCAGCCGCCTGCCCAGAATGGAGCCTCCAAGTCCGTCCAGCCCACTGACAAGAACGCGATGCAGACTCCCGCCAAAGTTGATGCCCAGGCCTTTGACTGGATGCCCATCAACCAGCAGCCTCCTGTCTCCACGCCCAACCAGGCGCAGCAGGCTCCCAAGCGCAGGATCAGCGAGGGCCGCGAGGCAATCCCCCAGTCCCCCTTCAGTGCAACCTACAAGCGCCCCAAGACCGCGGCTGCGCGCCTCGCCGCGACCCCAAAGCTTAAGAGCACCTCTGGCTGCAAGCACAACATCTGCCTTGGCCTCGACAAGTGCCTCGTCCCTTCTTCCCCTGCCGTCTAGGTGGTCGGGGACATCCTAGCCTAGCGCATGGGCGGCGTAAGACATCCAAGAAGTCGTCTGCGTTCAGCCCCTATCCATCATGCGGGCCTTAGTTCCTCACGCCGTAAGCCTTTGTGTAGCCTCCATCACGTCAGCATCCAGTCTCGTCAGCGGTGCTCTTGTACATCCTCACCATGCAGATTCTGTGCTTTACATCGAACCGGCTGTCCAGATGACTCGCAGGTTGACCATGCCTTCAGACCTGCGTCTGGAATGAAGCAGCAGCCAGGCTCATCAGATGTCGCTTGAGTCGACTCGTGCCTTCATCGCAAGGGCCGGTGTCAAAACCTCGCTTAGATATTGAGATATTGTGGGCATGGGCCTGCCCACGAGGATCAACCGGTGCTGCGACCTACCCACCTGAACTTTTAATCAACCGATGAGATCTGGATGCGGACCTATCCCACCTCATGCTGAGCTTCTCGGTGGGCCGGCGCGGACATATGGACCCGGGAGACTGGTAAGAGATCTGCATCTGTAATGGGTTTCGGCCCAGCCAGACCAATCTGGCCAGCCAAGGAACCCGGTGGCACGACGCCGACCTCCGGTGATGTGCCACTCGGTCCAGTGTCCTATTTACTGAGACGCAGACCCGTCCCAGATCTCAGCTGCACAGGTCGCAGTTCCGCGATCCCGCGATGGAGGTAGGCGACAGTGTTTCAGTCTCGCAGAAGTCTTTCACCGCAGATCTGCGATCTGCGAGGTGGAGGTGATGCGGCCGGCGAGGGCAGTGTGAGGATTGTCACCTTGGGGAGAGGTTCGAAACGAGCTCACCCTCACCGAGGCGCAGGACCTGTCCTGCTCACCTTGCCATCTCCATCTTGCTCGCTCCAGAGTGGCCAGACTCCGTTATGGGCGTCTGGTCATGCACGACCTGTCAGCTCTCTGTCATGCACACGGCTTGCACATTCTCGCAGTGGTGCCGAGATCAACGACAATGTCTCTTCGAAGCGGGCGCCGACTGCTTTGGCGCCGCTGACCTTCCGATGCATCCCCGGTATTTCTGCCAGAACTGTCCAACTTGGCAGCGAGAAGGCGGAGACAGGTCCACTCGTATCCACTAATATCAGAGATTGTTAACCGCATGCATTCCGTCTTATCGTCGTGGTACGGCTGTTGACGAGCAGCTGTGGTGGAATGAAGCAGAGGATACAGGACGGTCGGCGGGGGGCGGCTGAACTGCCGCCCTGGGTGTGGAATGTGGAACGGAGCGCTGGAGCACTAAAGGTACGTGATAGGTACGCCGTCACAGCGCTGCACTCTGAGAGAGTTGAGAAAGCTACGAGAGCTCAGAGCGTGCGCAGGCAGGCAGCCGGGCAGCCTATCAGCCCGCTGCGCCTCGCGAAAGTCGGCAAGAACTGCGACACCAACTGGTTCCAGACCCGCCAGCAGGGGCGGCACGCGGCACGGCTGCGGCATCGCTGCCTCCGACGAGCCTGCCGCGGCTACGTAGTGGAGCAACGGAGCAGCTAGACATGGCTATGTGCGGAGCAGCGATACCGCAGTCGTCTCCTGCATTCGTACGCGCGCGGATATCGGACTCGCTTCTTGCGAGAGTTTATCCAGGCAGCGCTCGACGACGTTTATCGAGGATCAACTTTCGCACCGCCAGCTTGGTTTACCCGACGCCGCGGTAGCGCTCTCCTCCGCGCTTCCGGGGCTTGTTCTTGCTCCACAACCTCCAGATGCAGTGCAAACGTTTGTGCAAGATTGTGGAGCATTGGTCATGCGAGTTGCTGTGGAACAAGACAGATGATGGAAGAACGACAGGTGGGAGACTAGACGCCTGCCTCATTATTCTGAGCTTGATCCTAGTGAGGAATGGAAGCGCCTGGCCCTCCCAGTGGTAGTGCTCGGTTTTCCACTGCGACTGTGGAAGATTGAGCAGCTCAAGTCAAGCATGCCCAGGTTCTACAGAAGTCTGATCGAAACTGACATAGTGGGAGTAGGGAAGTCACCCTAATCGAGATCGAAATCGAGGTCCTCCGACGGCGAAAGCGCTGATTTCTCCTTGGTCAGCTCAGCGTTCCGGCATTCCTCCTGAGACGCTTAGCCCAAAGGATGCAGCATCGGTGATTTACAGATTCCACGGTGGGTATGGCGCCTTGTCTCCTTCGATACGGCTCTGGCACGCAAGCTCGGCTCAGCCTACGGTTCCTGCTTTGGCACGGGTTCCTCGCGCTCCCTCCTCCATGCCCTCCTTTCGGGCGTCGCACGGCGCGCAACAGTGATCTGCTGCGATCGGCTGTTGCAGGACAGGAATAACTATGCATGTGCCCAGACCTGGCCACTTCGCCGCCCGCATGGTGCGCCTGGGCACATATCTACCGACCCGCACCCGAGGGTCTGGCAGATCTTGCTTGCCGCTCGACTTTGCGGTATGCAAAGCTCGCCGTTTATAAAGCCTCCATACTCCCCGATGCAATCAGATAAACCTCGCTCCGACTGTTGCTCTCATCGACAAACAAACCACCCCCTCATCGCGTGCAAACTCACCCATCACGGCCGACAACGCGAGCACCGTCGGACCAATGCACGGGATCCCGGAACGGCATATGTCGGACACGAGCTCGGACAGCCCGTCGCCCCCTCCGCAGTGTGAGTAGACGAGCATGACAGACGATGCCAGGCAGACTTGTGCCGATGAGGTGCCGATGTGCTGCCGAACGAGCACCGAGACCATGATGCGGGAGGTCAGGTGCAAGTTGGCGCTAGGACGTCACATCCGTTGGGCCTCGTTTGGAAGAAGCAAGGTTACTCGGTGGGTTGCGGGACATGGATCATGCGTGCGCGATGTGCGCGGGCTTAGACGCCGATAACGGCGTGCAGGGCCGCTGACCCGCTGGGTGCGCTGGGTGCACTGGGCGTGCTACATTCGGTACTTCGGTACCAACCCGGGCCAACCTCGGGCCTGAAAGGGCCAAGGGTTCGCCGCCGATTGTCGATTGTCGGAAATTTAGGTGCGCCTGTGCATCCAGCGACTGCCCGCCTGTCAGCTGTCGACCACCGTCCGATCCACCGCACACGCGCACGCCGCACGGCCGATCCATCCACTCACAGGCTCAACGGCGCCGTACTTGCACCCTCACGGCGCTCAGATGGCCTGCGCCCCCGCACGCCTGTTCGTTAACAAGGCGCCACTCGACTTTGACCTTCCTCCTTCTTCTTCCTTGACAATACACTCTTACTCTTGACGAAAACAAACTGTCCACAGAAGACAGGAACGAAATTTGCTGACATGTCCGAAGCCGACGCTCTCGCCACGGTCGACACCGAGTACACCGCCGACTCGATCGAGTTCTGCCCGCACGCGGGGAACGAGCAGTACTTCACCTGCGGCACGTACCAGGTGATCCCCGTCACCAAGCCGACGAAGGCAGCGAACGGCAGCGCCTCAGAGAACGGCCAGCCCAATGGCTCCACAAACGGCACTACCACCGAGTACTCCAAAGTCGTCGACGGCGACGACTCTGAAAGCGACAGCGACGAGGCGACTCCGCCCGCGCCGCGTGTCGGTCGGCTCTATCTGTTCAAGCTTGACGGTGACACTCCGTGAGTTCCTCCTAGTGTTCGGAACATTCGGACCGGCCCCACCACCCCCTTAGGGGTCCACATTTCGTTTATCCGTATGATGATGCTAATTACAGAATCGAGGTGCAGCGGACCGAGACCGCGGCGATCCTCGACGTCAAGTGGTCGCCTACCGAGGCCGCACTCAGTGTCGCCGACGCCAAGGGTGCGATCACGCAGTTCGACTTTGCCGACGGAAAGCTCAGCGAAAAGTCCAAGGTCCAGGTCACGGACGAGAGCCGGCTCGTGCTCTCCCTCGACTATGCGAAGGATGGCAAGGGCCTGATCTCGTCGCTGTCGAACGGCGCCCTCGCGCACCTCTCTGCCCGGCCTGAAGGATGGGAGGTGACTGAGGAGTGGCATGCGCACGACTTTGAGCCCTGGATTGCGGCTTACGGAGACGACCAGAACACCGTCTGGAGCGGAGGCGACGACTGTCGTCTGAAGCGCTGGGATCTGCGTGCGCCCCAGATGGCGACGTTCATCAACAAGAGGTGAGCTAAGACATAGGTCGGCTCTAGCTGACAGTGCAGATTCGACGCTGGTGTCACTACGATCGCGCCAAGCCCTTACGCTGAGCACGTCCTTGCGGTCGGAAGTTACGACTCGAACCTGCGCATCTTTGACGCCCGTTCGCCCGGCCTTCCTCTGCTCGAGATGGAGCTTCCGGGCGGTATCTGGCGCACGCGTTGGCATCCGTCAGCTGAGCGCCGCGGCGACATTCTCAATGCGTGCATGCACGGCGGCTTCGCCGTCGTGCGTCTTCCTGACGCTCTCGCTGGCGGCGAACTCTGCCGCCGTGTCGACCAGGGCGAGATCATCTCCACCTTCCCCGGCACGCTCGGCTACGGCGCCGACTGGTGCCGCCGCAAGGAGGACGGACCGACTAGTACTGTGGCTACATGCTCGTTCTACGACCACGTCATGAACGTGTGGCGCGCCTAAGCCTCGCCGTCACCCTCGTCCTCGCCGTCCGACTGCGGTCGAACCGGCAACTCTCCCACCGGCGGAGGCCGCTCCATCTGCCGCCGGTACATCTCTGCCAGCTCCTCCGCCGTCGTCGCCTCGTCCACGCCCTTGTCCTCGCGTATCCGGATGAAGCGGGGGAAGCGTAAGCTGAGTCCGCGCTCGCCGCCGATGTAACTTGCACCCGCGGGATACACGGGCGACAGCGTGATGCTGACTCGTCAGTCTGATACCGCGCCAAGTCACTCACTCGGCACCCCGAATCTCCCACACTTCCTTGGGCTCAAACCAAATACTTGGCACGAGTCCACCCGTCTCGACGTAGCCGAGCGGCGCATCTGTCGACGTCGCGTCCGACCCTTCCGGCGGGTACCGCGCGATGAGGTTCTTGTAGAACGCATCCGTGAAGCCCGACATACCTGTTTCATCAGTATCGCATCCCACGCATCACATTATCAACCCGGCAAACTCACACTTGCACACCGCCTCGAGCGCTCCGCTCTCCGGATTCCGCGCCGCAAGCAAGATCGGACTCCACCACCCCGCCTTCCGTCCGTTGCCCCACCACGCGCCGATGGGGACGAGGTCCAGCGAGTCGCCTAGCCCTTCGAGGTAGTCCTTCTTGACCTTGAGCCAGCCAGCACTTCGCTGGTCTGGCTCGTAGGTCGCTGGGAGCGCCTTCTTGCGGCTGATCTTCTCCTCAACCTTGATTCCGTCGGCAGGCTCTTCTACCTCGATGACCTCCGTCGTCTCCGTGATGCCCGTGTCGAGGAGCTTCACCATGAGGCCCTCCGCCTTCTGCTCGACAACCTTGTCGAAGAACGACCGCAGCGCCGCCTGATCGGGCAGGTTGTTGCTGTCAATGTTCTCGATGTGGGAGAAGCGAGCGAAGTGCGGGTCCTCGGACCGCACAGGGCGGAGCAGCTGGCGCAGGAGGTGCCGTCGGTGGATCAGCGGGACAGAGAGGAGCGGCTGCGCGTCAGCCCTTTCAGTCTTCCATTCCATAGATGCTGTATTTCTAGCAATGTAGCACGTACCACATCGTTGATGAGCATGAGGTCGAACGCGCAGATATCAACCACAACCTTGATATCCTCGACGCGGACGTCCTTCTTTGCGCGGTTTGTCAGTTCCTGGAACGTGCGCTTCTCGCCTGTAACCTTGTCGATCGCGACGATCTCGGCGTCGATGATGAGTGACGTGACGCGCGGCGTCTCAAGCAGCTCCATGGCCGCCGCAGACGGCTCCGAGAAACCGTCGTCGGGGAACGGTTTCCGCTTATGCGTCAAGTCCTTCGTGAGCTCGAGAGCCGTGAGGCAGATATCGGGGTATTTCTCGGTCATGTCCTCGAGATGTCTCGAGAACAGACGGACCCACGCCCTCCGTCCATCCCTCTCGACCCACTTGCCGCCCTTCGAGTCCTGCTCCTTCGGCCCGTCGACGCGGACGTGCATTTGCAGGCGCTGACCGTCCAGCTTCGCTTCGGCGGTGAAGGGGAGCGTGCCGAGGCGATCGTACACTTCGTCCAGGGAGCGGGTAATCGAGCCGAGCATGGGCGAGATAGGGATGCCGACGCTGAGTGGCACGCATTCCTCCAGGCCCTCCAGCCCCTGCAGGACACCGGCGGAGAGGTCGCCATAGTTCGGATGCCGGACGTAGGTCCGCCTGACGAGCGCAGCTGCGTCCGCACATAGCGCTTCGACCTCTTCTCTCGCTGGGTCAACGACCTTCTTCTTCTCAGGCTGAGGTTGTACGCGACTCAGCAGCTCAGACGGAGCTTCGTGCAGCGCCGCAGCTCGCGCGAGGGCCGTGAGCAGCGTGAGACGCACGGCACCGATCTGTCGTCAGTTTTGCGCGCGGTAGCTTCAACTCACCCGTAGGTTGGATATGAGCGTCCGCACGAGATACCGTACTTCTTCACCCCTCGCTTGCACGAGCAGGCGGCGGATGATGTCCGTCTTCTGCTTCCCGCTCTGAACGCCCTTGATATCCGCTAGCCTCAGCAGACGAGCGTAGACGTCGTAAGCGATGAGAGGGGCGGGCTGCACGAGTGTGCGAACGTTCGTCTTCGCCTCGAAAGCGACGTCTCCTGGATCGCCGCTCTTGATGTACAGTCGCTTCAGATCTCGTGCCTGTAGACCTGAGACTTCCTGGATCACCTTTGTGAGAATGCTGGATCCGATGCCGAGCTCGCACGCTTCGTACGTCGGACGCAGGTGGTTGCTGAGCAGGTACATGCTGCAAGCGAGGTCTTCTGGTGATGCGTGCAGAAGCAGTCGAAGGAAGCTGGTGTTAGCTCGAGAGGGTCCATCAAAGCTCACTTGGTCAGCACCCGCACGATGATGATGCGGGAGCGCGTGCCGGCCACTTGGCAGTAGACGCCAACAAGAATGGAGTATGGCAGCCGTCCGCCCGGCCACCCCGAGGTGTCGACTGATGAGGGGTTGAAGAGAAGCGAGTCCATGTCGAAGTCGACGGGATCGACTGGCTGTGCAGGGCCAGCGCGTGGTCGTAAGGGACCGGCGATCGGCTCTTTCTTGACGCTCGTTGAGTTGCTGCCAGGCTCAGCTTTCACAGGCTTCGAGGGAGATGTTGGTATTGACCGCACGAAAATGGGGTGCACCGGCTTGAGTGGTGGTTCGACTTCCTCCTTCACGTCTGGCTTGGTGTCAGGCTTCTCGTCGACCGGCTTGTCTTCCTTCTCCTGGCTGGGCGGTGGTGGCTCTCCCGCTTCAGCAGCCCATTCTGCGGCCAACCGCCGAGCCATCTCCTCGTCGGTCTCAATCGGTATCGGCTCTTGACTCTTTTGCTTGACGTCCTTTGCTTCTTCTTTAGTCTCGACGATCTCGATCACGTCGTCGTCATCGTCCGAATCCGACAGCACAACCACGCTCGTTTCACGTTTGGCCCTCTTGCTAGGCGATAGGAAGGTCGTCAAGGAGGCCTGAACCGCCTTCCCCTTCCCTTTCGCCTTCTTTGATGGTTTTGATGGTTCTGGCGCTGTCCTCTTCGGCATGGCGGCTCGTCGTCAACGTTGGAGCAGAGGGAAGGCCCGATCGGCGCACTCCATAGCGTTTGTTTTCGTGAAACCGGTCCACTAACCTCTCCTCATATCGGCTCCGGTACGTCATATCGCGGAGATCGCACTCCGCACCACGTGGCCTCCGAATCATGATGCGTCGACGAGATGTCCAAGGTGCGTTCGACGATCGACGAGCTCAACGACATCAGCATCCTCCGCGCGAGCAGTCACACGTCATGACGATCTACTCGCTGTACATCTTCGACAGGTGAGTGACTGGGAGCTGAACCGCTTCTGGGTTGCTAAGCGCAAGCTAACATGTAGGCACTGCGACTGCGTATACTACCAGGACTGGCACCGGACACGCCCAGTGCGGCCGTCGGCGAACGACAAGCCGGACGTCCACCGGCTGCAGGCGGCGACGGCGCCGGGACAACGCGAGTCTATATTCAGTTCGTCGTCGGGGGGACAACCCAACCAGCCGGGGCAGATGGGTCAGCACCCGCAACAAGCACAGACCGGCAGCGTCGTGGCTGGCACGGCCAGGAAGTCCGGACCGGGGCTGCCGTTCGATGAGGAGGCCAAGCTTGTCTACGGTGTTGTTCTCAGCATGCGGAATCTTGTCAAGAAGCTGTCTGGAAAGTGAGTCTCAAGGCGATATCCGCCTTCATCTTATACCAGCTGTCGCGCTGCGTTCTTAGCTGACCACGCACAGAGACGAGCAGTTCACATCGTACAAGACATCACAATACGGATTGCACCTGTACGAGACGCTGACGGGGTACAAGTTTGTGCTGCTGTCTGACCCGTCAACCGATTCGCTGCGTTTCGTTTTGCGCCAGATCCACACGGGGCCGTTCGTCGACTTTGTTGTCCGGAATCCGCTCGTCGAGATGGACTCGCGCGAGCGAGGGATCGACAACGACCAGTTCCGCGCCGCCGTAGACAAGCACATCAGAAGTTTGACCATGTTCAATTAGACTTATATTCCCGGGCTCTAGACTCTGAGGTCTAGCATTCATGCACTATGCATCATTAGTACAACATACAGTCTAACCGGCGTCTCGACGCCCAACGGCGGCAGTCCAGACACCTCTATTCAATCCCACATGAAGCGTACCGTGCCATCGTTCCGGCCCATGCCCTCTGGCAGCTCCGTGTCTTCCTCTGCCGGCCACATCACACCTGGGTTCCTATCCCTGAGGTGGATCTTGAGTTCGGTCAGACTCTGCGACGTCCAGAACGGCGGCAGCTTGAAAGCCGTGACTGTGGGTGCATTGCCGGGCGCGGGCGATGGTCGTCCACTTCTCGGATTCTCTCGCGGGCTCGCGGGCGAAGGACTGAACAACTGGAGACTCGGGTCATTGGGTGGGATACTGACGATGGTGATGTACAGGTCGAGGAGAGAGTGAGCGACATCGTCCACCGCATCAGCGGCCGCAGCATACTCGTCTTCCCATGGGCCGGGGCTGCCGAGCTTCGCGACGAGGGGGTCGGGGTTGTCATGTGGGGCCGTCGATTCGGACGAGAGAAGTGCTGACGTATACAGCGCTCCCAGGGCGACGATGTGAGGAGGATAGGACAGAGGGGCCGGTGTTCGATGTGCGTCAACTGCTACGCGCCAGGCTTGCTGTATCACATCCTTGGGCACTGTCCTGTTAACCTTGATCCGCGAATTTGCGCCAGGGACTC
Organism: Trichosporon asahii var. asahii CBS 2479; assembly: GCF_000293215.1. Lineage (NCBI taxonomy): Eukaryota > Fungi > Basidiomycota > Tremellomycetes > Trichosporonales > Trichosporonaceae > Trichosporon > Trichosporon asahii. The sequence continues at coordinate 443,101 of NW_014040854.1, forward strand.
ACATGCAAGCTCCCTCCCCAGTTTGATGACCATCTCGAAAGGCACCTGGACTCCGAAGTTGAAGCAGATCGTTTCGAGGGCCAACCGCTCGATACCGAGAACGCGCTTTCGCTCGTGCTCCAGCACGTTAGAGTCGACGTTAGATACATCAACCGCAGTGCTGCCCTTGCGCACGAGCTGGGGGAATCGGATGCCATAACTCGCAATGATGATATCTCTCGGTTTCTTCAGCGTATCGTGCAATTTCGAAGAGACATAGAGGGTCGTCAGGGCAACATCCTGGACTGTCAGCTACCGAGGGAAGGGAGCAGCTTCTGGCAACTTACGACAAACTGGAACTCGGCATACGGGAAGAACAGGTGGAAGCGCATGTACAACGTCTGAGCCGAAGCAATCGTCCGTCTGGGACTGTTGAGTGTCAGTTGGACATGACCACGTTGCAACTTACAATCCGCATCGAACTCCGACCTGCTCGATGAAGGTGCACGCTTGTTGACGCAGACGCTCCTCACGCGCAACGCTTAGCTTTCCCCTCTGGCGTGCCGACAGGCTCTCGATCTCTGGCGGTCGCAGATACGGCCGGAAATGCCGTGTTGTGGGCTCCGGCATCATGGATGTAGTGAGAGATGGGGTGGAGAGTGAGGTGAAGTTGCAGGCGAAAGTCAGTTTCAGCGTTTCAAGATCGCTGGTCCGGTGTGGTGGAGGTTTTCGGCTCAACAGTGGCGACATCCGGCTGTGGTGGCATTTGTAGCGCATGTTGAAGCGGATCGTTCACTATGTGCATGCATTTAGGGGAGGAGACATACAACACCGGTAGAGCTGCAGAGTACAATCCAATCTACTGGGCTTCCACTTCTGTCGAGTTAGGCTGGGTGCCCTCCGCCTGCTGGGTATGGTCGTCTGTTCCAGCCGGGGGGTTGAAAGAGTCCAAGTTTCCAGCGGCGAGGTTATCAACGTAATCGATTACCGCCTTCACGTCCGGGTCCTCCAGTATGTTGAACCCATTCAAATTGTGGTCGTTCTGGTTGGGCTGAGCGCCGTAGTGCTGGAAGGCAGGCTGAGGATTCGAGATGCTGGAGGAGGCTGACACCATTCCGTTCCCACTCAAGTTCAACCCCAAGGCGTTGGGGTACGAGTCTTGGTTTTGACCTCGATTCGCGTGGTGGGCTGCGAACGTCGTCCAAGGGGCGAGGTTAGGGTTGGAAAGCATTGCTGGGTTGTTGACCATCTCGTCATATGAGGGAAGGTAGTGGGTGCCATACAGAGGCGGGTGCTGCCACTGTGGAAGGGCCTGGCCTTGCAGTATGGGGAAGGCAGTTAGAGGCATTGCGTCTTGGTACGTTGTGGTTGTAGCGGGGCCATACGATGAAGTGGGACTTGTCGTCGCGGAGAATTGAGCGATCACGCCTGTACGGGCAGCGTGGTGGCCGAGGACGGGGGGTGAAGCTTGCTGCTGGGCGAATGTGCCAGCGCCTACCATGGCCGGAGCGGTGAAAGGTGCGTTCACGTCTCCGATTCCTGCGTGGTTTGAGGGCGGCGGCAGTCCGAGAGGCTGGCCCCATATCATGTACCTAAGCGTCTGCTTCTGGTCGAGCGTGAGCCCGGAGTCCTGCACGCGCTGCCCGTGTGCCGGTGGGGTCAGGGCTAGAAGGGGGTTCTGGGCGTCCGCAAACTTGGCCGGCTCGAGCTGCCCGGATGAGGGGCCGGCCGCGGGCGGTGCAATGACGGGGGTGCTTGCAGGTAAAGCAGGGTACGGGAAAGTTGAAGACTTCTGGAACGCTCCTGCAACGTTCTCGCCCGAGCCAAACGCCGCAGCAGGAGTAGCGGACCCAAAGAACTGACAAGGCTGAACGGGTGCGGTCGACGGTCCGGCTGGAGCCTCCTGTGCAGAATTGATTGGTCCCAGCGTCTCCTGTCTCCTCACTGCCTTCTTCCGCTGTGGTCGCGAGGGCGTGTCCTGGTTCCCGGGGCTACTGGGGGTGCTTAGGCTTCCGAGCTGCCGCTTCTGCTTGCCTTTGGGATCGGGTAATGGTGTCGTTGTCTTGCTGCCGGAAGCTACTTCGGTGGTGACTGCCTCATAGGGAGAAGCACCTGGGGCAACGAAAGATGGGCCGGCGAGATCGTGAGTTGGCGTCGCAGTGCTGTGCTCAGTAAGCGAAAGTCTCGAAGCGTCTGCCACTTTTGGAGTAACGCGGAGGTCGTGGTTGCCAGTGCCATTTTGCTTGGGTGTAGACGGGATGGAGGGCGGGAATGAAAGCGGCTCGTCCTTGGGAGTGGCAGCAGGCGTTTGGCATACGGGCAGGCTCCGTCCGGCGGCAGTAACAACGGTTGAAGTACCGCTCCCAGGCTGTTGAGGCGGCCCAGCGCTATTGGTAGTCTCTGCAGAAACTGCCACGGAGCCAGCGGGCGAACTGGGTCCAAGGATGACACTGACGCTGCCCAAGTCCACCATGGACTCGGTTTCCACAGGTGTGGCCCTCATGAATCGACCATTTGCAGAACGGGCGGGGCCACTACCTCTTCCCCTTCCCCGGTCTCGAGGTGTGACCGAGCGGCGAGGATCACTGCGAGGCCGAGATTCGTTACCGACGACTTCCTGGGAGGAGTGTGGGGAAGCACTTTTGCTGATCGATGGCGCCTCCATCATGGCGACCGAGGGAAGAGCTTGAGCGTTAGATCGGAAAGCGTGCTGTGTCACTTACGAGTTTGACTGAATGGTCGACGAAGACGAGAACGGATCAGACCAGCATCAGTGCAGTAGAGCTTATGTATGAGACATTCAGGAGGGCATTGGGTGGTGTGCAAGATACTTGACGCCATGTAAAGCGTGAACGCGTGTTTCCGCGGACGCGTCGACGAGCTGTGTCTCTGAGGTGCGAATGGCGAGAGGGGCGACAGGCGCGACACAATGGCCTTGGCACTGGACTGTCCACACACACGCGTGGCCGTGTGCTTCTCACATTGAGGGCCATATTGTGTATCGCTCTGAAGCGACGACGCTTCCCTTCGAGGAAGTGAAGGATCAGTGAGGGGGCAACCCGCCTGTGGCGGTGTCACAAGATGACAACAGCCCACCCGGATGCATCAGCAATGCTATGTATCGGAGAGCGCTGCACAGAGACCGGGAGGCCATCAGGAGGCCGGAAGAAACAAAAAGCAAAAGAGTAACGCTGTGCGTTTGCTTGCTGCCCCACACGGGCTCGAACCGTGGACCTCGGAGTATGTTAAGAATAACAGCTCCACGCGCTAGCCAACTGAGCCATAGGGCATTTCGTGATTGCCAAAGTTCATGCAGGACTGTGACGAGAGCTTGGCCAATCGAAATGTTCGCACAGCTTCTTCGCCGCTGTATTCATCATTTGCTGCTCAAGCAGGAAACAGGAAGGCTGCACGTTTGTCAACAGTACCCCCTCATGCAGCATTTGGCTCTGCTAGAGACGGTAAGGCGATATGCATATATCTAGCCCCGCCTGTATCTCTTGGGGCGGAGGTCTCTTTCGCATTCTTCTGCGATCGTAACAGTGTTCCCGACACTCTGCGCCTTCAGCTTACACATCGTGTTCAAGTCCAGCTCGAACCTGACTGTCAGTTCATCGTTGACACGTTGACTTACGGTAATTTCACAGCCCGGCGGGATCGCGCGCAAATGTCGATGCAGCACAAGATCTTCAGCTCCTCAAGTCTGGCTGAACCCAATGATGCAAGGCGCGGGATCTTGGATGGCTTAGGCAGACTCGTCCACAGCTGTCTCAAGGCATTCATTCGCCTGAAAATCTCCGTGGAAGTTGGCTTCGACGAGTTTGTCCGTGAGGAGCTCAGAGACGATGCGATGGACGCATCGTCAGCTGCACTCTCTTGGGGCCATGCTTGACGCTGGTAGAAGCGTCCATTCTTCAGCCGCTTCATGTACGCGTCGCCCAGGTCCTCCCCTGAGAAGTAGACAAGGGGTAGGAGTTCCACACAGGCGGTGACGTGCTTATTCAAAACCGACAGCTGAAGGTTCGTCTCCTCGTCCTCCATCGACTCCCTGAACGTCGTGTACTCATCTAAGAGGCTGGAGAAGTCGTCCGGAGTCTCACGTGTTTCAAAGGCTTGAAGAACGTGAAGCTGTGCGCTCTTTGCAGCATCGTACAGCCTGTCCATCTGACCGTCAGCTCGGAAGAGACACCGCAGCATAACTCACAATGAACTCAGGCAAGTCCTTGGAGCGTTTGGCGTACGAGATGTTATACTCCCCGTCGAGCTGTCCCTTCTTGAATTTCCTCCAGAAGACTTCCTGGCTCCCGTAACGCTGAAGGTCTGCCTTCAGAACCTCCGGCTTCACCGTTAGACCTGACTTGCGCGAGTCCAGCACGAGACAGAACATGTTTGCCAGACGAACAGTCACCGGGTGAGACGGGCCGAGAGTGTAAACGGCGTAGTCGTGCATAGCGGAGTATCGGCCAGTCAGCTGCTGGTCCATGATACCTCCGAGCAAGAAGTGCTGCAGATTGATAATCATCCTGGCCTCCTCTTCCTTGCCATGCGATCTGCCTCGGACGGCGTGCAGAAAGTCAATGACAGCGACGACTTCCTTGTTAAAGTTCTCTGCTTGAAACTTCTTCTCGTCCAAGTCAGGTTCTGGTGCGTTGCGGAAGGGTTTGACGAGATCTTCGTCCCAGATCACAGTGGCCGTGTCTCCGTCATAATCGCCTCCGGCAAGCAAGCTGGCAGGGGAGGCAGTGCACATCGCGCTGTCTGCTGACATGACGATACAGTCCTGCAGATGCTTGAGCTTCGAGTGGTAAACCGCCCTCATCTTGCGAACGTCTGTCGGCAACTTGCAAGGTGAACGGAAGATCAGAACATCGCCTTCAACGCAGCTCATCGGCTGTTGCTCGTCAGCAGGAGCTTGACTAGAGCACTTACTCTCATTGTTCTAGGGTTCACCAATGTGGCCGAGGAAGGCGCTATGTAAATTTCGTTGGGCTTGAGAACACCCAAAGTATCCGGCACGATGAGCGCCGACAGGCTCTGGTCCACAGGCAGTTTGAAATCACTAACAGCCCGGTCCGTCAACGACCTGACCATGAACTTGAGTTTCTGCGACATCCACACGGACTCGTCGGGTAAGAAGCCGCTCTGCAAACAGCGGTACAACCTGCTGTCAGCTACCGTGGGTTCAATGCAGCTCACTTCTCTGCCACGGAGGTGTCTTCCTCGTGCTCATCTTGCTGGGTGCTCTCGAGCGAAAGGCCTGCCACCTTCGTTGACTTGCCAAGCTGTCGGCACCGCCGCTTCTCCCGCTCACTGCCTACGCCTCCTAAAGTGTAGACGGCGTGCAGAAGGCGCTGGCGGACATCGTCCTCGTTTTCTCCTGGATGGGGAACTGGGAGCAGATTCTCGCGAATCTTCTCGAACTCGAGCTCTGCCTTGGCGATCAGGACGTCGGGCGGAACGCCTCTATCCTCCATGATGATTATAGCTTCGCTAGAGAGGTTGCAGCCCACTTTGAGTCCGTCCACTTTGAGGACATCAAGAGTAAGAACGGAGGGATCGTCGGAGAAGCCTGCAGCTGACTTGGACTTGATCATCGACGGGCGTAAAATGACATCTGCTTCGTACTCTTCCTCCTGCTCCCTGCTCATGAGTGAGAGGACGCCCTTGGATCCACCCAAGCGCATTTGCACGGAGCATGGCGGCCAGCGAAGATCGGCAAAGAAGGGGTGGTGCAGGATCTTCTGAGCTAAGCGAGACGCTGAGGAATCAGTATGGTCAGATGTTGCGTGGGCTTACACATGAGACCGCAACCGTCGCTCAGAATCTCGCAAGCCTCTGGATCGGAAGGGTTTGTGGCAGTCAGGCAAACAATGTCCGGGATCACTTTGATCATGCCCCGCTCAATCCGCGTCACAGGAACGCTATCGGACATGACAAGCTGCAGCCGTGCCGCCCACTTGGCCATTGCCTGCGTCGGCTTGGCGCGAATGTCATTGTATGCTGGAGTCAGAAAGGCTCTTCATCTGTACTCACATCCGAGTAGCTGAAGAAATGAGAACACCTTGGGCTCTTTGAGAGCAGGGGCGCCCGGAGCCTCTTCATCAACCTGGATCGCGATCGCAGTGTCACTATCCGTGGGAATGTAGAGGACTCTGAACACCCTTCCAAACAGCACGAGACCATGACCCCGAAACAATCCGAATACGAGGTCACGCTGCTGACGTGGAACAGAGCCAAACCTCAGGTACAGGAGGCGTCGGCTGCCAAAGCGCCGAGCGAGTCTGTTGGAACGGCCCGGCATCTCGATCGGTTGAAGCTGCATGTTGAAGGGCCAAACTGGTGCGAACGGATTCCCATCGGCGAAGGAGTCGGGAGGACATGGCGGGCTGGTCGGATGAATGTCGTACTCCAGATTGACTGCAAGCATGAGCTTGCCTCCGTAAGACCAGTCCCTCGAGTCGTTCTGGACGCCGCGGAGGTCCTGATCCATGATTGACCGCTCCTCTTGGTCGATTTCGATCAGAGTGCGAGCTGGTACCGTGGACGTATCCGGCTCGACCAGCTTGGCTTCTCGGGTGCCAATCTTTTGCACGACCAGCGGCACTGATGGCATGGCTGTAACCGCCTCGCCTCGCAATACTTCGAAATCCTCGAATCGAACATTGTCCCAAGTAAGCCCGGCGAGCAGCAGTTGTCGCTCCAGCTCCCATTGAACATAGTAGGACACGTTGTTGTTCAGATAGGCCTGGTATGGGTTACGAGGGACCACCTCCAGATACTCGCTTCCGGCGGGGACGGCATTAAGGGGCGAATTCAACGACCAGTTGGCCGTAGGTTTCGGAGCCAGCTTAGGCAGCCTGACAGGGGTAGGCGCAGACGGAGGTTGCTTTACACTGACCCTCGAAAACTGAGGGGTGATACCTGTCTGAGGGGTCTTAGCCCGCGACGATTTAGCTTCGTCCCGTGGCGGAGTGATGCTTTCTTTTTTCGGAGTCGAAGGAACCGGCGTGTAGGTCCCGGCAGACGGAATGGATCTTGGCGTCTTTGCACCCGTGTAGAGAAGAGGTTGCGAAGGGGTTGCGGTTAGCTTTGCTTTCAGCAACTCGAAAGACGACTGCTGCTGTCGGAGCTTCTGAGCTGCCCATGCCGGATAATCTAGATTCGCGGTCATTGCACCGACGTCAGGCAACGGGGGGTATACCGTATCCTTGACGGGAACTGGGGGTGGGTCTGGTGAGTCACCGTCGTCGCTCGACCACCCATGGCCGTCGAGGTCAATCGGAAAGTCCCATCCCTGCGCTTCGAGCTTCATCGTCGATTATGGTTAGAAGATTGTCGTGCGGTTCGTAAGGATCGTGTGGTGTAGTTGAAATGATGGGTCGTCAGATCGTTGTCAGGTGTTGGGATATTATGCAGTTCAATGCCTTGCGGCGGAGTGTATGCGGAACTTATGAGCTGAGGGCCAAAGCTCTGGGTGAGTTCGTAGCTGAGTCGAGGTCTGTGCTTCTCAACATGATTCACAGGGTGATGTGCTCGAGTTCTGGCGTCAGCCCCGCCCTCCGTCAGTTGGATGCACCGGGAAAGTTAGCACAGAAGCGTTTGTCTGAGCCTAATGGACGCGCCCATGCGAACTCCAAGCGTTCTTCTTCTGAGAGCAGCCGCCCATCACGGAAGCGGGAGGTTGGCAACCAACTCACTGGGACAATCCCACGAGCTCATCTTGTCGTTATCAGGCGGCGATATGATTGTCGTTTTCACGAACATGCACCCCTTCACGACAACAAGACAATGGTTGTAACTTCCGGGGCACCCAGGTAACGTCAACCGGCCTCCACACTGCTGGGTTATCTTCGGATTTACCCCCGCGTGGCCGCCTAAGCTGGATCGCTGGCAACAGCCGAATTGACGCGCGTCACCGGCGTACGGCGTAATCGGCCAGCCAACTTTCAGCGAATACGGCGGTAGCGAGGATCTTTGCGGATCTGCACTCGATAAACGAAGGCAGCTTGCAACTGTCCTCCTCACTTCATCGCGACCACAACACGATCAAAGCAGGGTATCTGGCTTCTTGTTCCAACTTGAGCGCGCTTGACCTCGGCTCCCTTTCGATTTACACAACTCGACGTCGCGTGACCGACTATGGCGTCCGTCAAGATCTTTACGCTGGCGGTGAAAGTGAGTCACTGGCACACGACAGTGAGACTGACTTGAATTTCAGACCCTTGCCAAGCCCATTGCGAACACGATAAAGGCTCAAGCTACTCAGTAAGTCTGAACGAGGGTTGCAGAAAGAAGACATATCTGACCACCGCTCCGTTATCAACTTGTCGCCGCACTATCTTATCTACCGCTGTTGTGGAACACCGCCATTCAACTTGCAGACATGAGAGCTTCCGCAGACTTTGCATCGAGCTGGCGCAGGTATGTCCATGGCATTCGATGGGACTGACCGCAGCGTATGCACCGAGCCGAGGCGCGCATGCGCATGGGCCTTCTGAACGAGGAGGCCGCGAAGATCAAGCCGCTCAACGATGCCAAGTGAGCATGCTCTCCACGAAGTGATCCTGACCTTGCAGAGCCATCCAGAATGGTGCACAAACACTATCAGAAACATTCCTGTTCATGGTGGGAGCAGGCTTGATTCTAGGAGAAGCCTATCGATCAAGTCGGAAAGATACGAAACGACGAGACATGGTCGCCGATAAGATCGCCACGCTAGAGGAAGAAGTGGAGAAATTGAAGAATGTAGAAAAAGCAGAAGTATCTGTGCTAGAAGAAAGGTGAGTAGAACTTCGCTTATGCTGTGGGAGCTGCGTGCTGACACCATCGCTTTCGTGTTCGCCGTCTCGACGATGTCACTCGCGTTTTTCATTGCCTCTGGACCTTCCTCCACATTACAGGAGTGCGGGCCTTGAACGAGTCCTCTCAACGGTCATCCAGAACGGCATGCGCCAGGGCTGGATCGACCTCGGACACAAGGACAGCGAGATCAACGATCTGCTGCAGAACCTCCCAGGGCAGCCGTTCGCCTTGCGTAACCTCGACGGCTCGGAGAACGCCAAGCTCGACAGCTTCGGAACATCCTTCGACGACGACGAGAACCCAAGTGCCGTGATCAAGGAGATCAAGGACATGCGGAAGGTCGAGCCGCTGAACCCCGGCTTCGCTGCCATGAACGCGGCTGCGATGGGAGAGATCGCAAAGCAGCATGCGACGCACGGGTCCAAGCCCGCTTCCCCCGCCCGACCTGCCAGTCAGCCTCAGCCCGTCGAGAAGACGAAGGTGGCGATCCTCGAGGAGGACGACGACACGCAGCGGCCCAGCTAGATCTGCATGGCCGAGGGGCTTGGGTCCACGAGACGCGCTCGCCCTGTTCGTCAGCCAACTGCTGTGATTGGGTCAGGAGCACCGGCGCGTTCAGGCTGCGGATCAAACCTAAGGCAGAGAGCCAGCAGGGAGGGCTGCCTCGAGTTAGAGGACTGGAGAGATGAGCGCGACGGCCGGCGGACGGAGCGGGGGAGGAGGGAGCGTAAGGGCCGATGGGGGCCGCCAGGAACTGGAGACCGTTAACCTGGAATTGGACAATTGCGAGCATGCTCTCTCGAGTATCCGCATTGAAGCCCTTGGATTGTGTATTTACAACATTGGAGGCCATTTTGACGCTCGGCAATCCATGTTTTCCTTTGCATTTCACTTTCACAATCCATCACCACGAAATCATAGTATAGAGGGTATTCGAACGCTTCAACCAAGCTTTGAGTGCTTCAATCATGCCACTTGTCATCTTGAATCGAGAAAGGAGCGTCCTTTGCACTTGCACAAGAGGGTTGAGAGGCAACTAGGCAAGGCGGCGGCACGTGCACGCGTTGAGACTTTCGGACTATCGCTCCAACATTGCGGAAAGGGGACGAAGGGGGAGGCTGCCATCCAGGAAAACAGCAGAGCAGGTGCAAAGTGGCTGATGTGACTGTCTAGGCCTCGCAGCCGCACCAGCTACGTCATACACCAGTCTAGCGCCTAGCCCTGGACCACAAACCACCTGCCCAGATCCAGAAGGTACCGGCGCATCCGGCAGCAAGTGGACCGATTGGAGCTGAATCCTTCTCTTTCGTGCAACTCCGAAAGTGTTGGAGTGGGAAACAGCTTGCATACCTCCGACAAACTGAGGCCGACTCCCGGCGGGCCCGGCACGAGGTATGCGGACTTATCATGGCCGTGTGTGATCGTGCGAGGAACAACCGATACTTCTGGAACAGCTGCGTTATCGGGTCAGTTACGAGCCTTGGCGGGCGCCTGGCGTCCGCGTGAGCATAAGGTTAGTCGGTGGCCATTCACTGGACATGAGTATGCGCGCGGCGAACCCTGCCAGCGTACCGACCCTGCTTGGAGGTATGTCGGCGACTGCCAGCTGGCCAGCTGGGCAGCTGGACACTTGACGTGCATGGCGTTCGTGCGGAATGGGCATGATTGGACACGCGGCGCAGGTGGTGACGACTGGACGGATCTCGACACTACTGACCCGTCACTGCTGCGGCGCCTCGCCGTCATGGAGCGCGCTGGCGTGCTTGTAACTGACCCTTCGCGCCGAGCGCCGAGCGAGGAAGGCCGCGAACAACCCCGCGAAGGCGGGGCTGCGTCCTCTCCTAGCCCTTCCTCAGCCTCAGCCCTCTGAAATTCAGGCAAACCCGTGTTTTGAGGCGCAACACATGGAAAACGGTTAAACGGCGCTCAGCGCACTAGACGTCGCGGTTCATGTGGATTCGGCATTTCCGTTTCCAACGCCAGAAAACATGCTCGGCTTGTCCAGATGCACGGATGCACAGATGCTTGTGCCTCGCTGTTCCTTGCAGGTGTAATTGTCGCTGCTATTTCTGGTTATCTGTGGTGCGGGGGTGAGGAAGTTTGCATTAAGCGTGCCGGCAAGCCGGCCGGGGTTCACGGCGCAGGCAATAGGCGAGACCAGCAGGGGATCGTTGAAGGAGCACCTGGGCATGAATAAGCATCGTAATCGTAAACCAGGGAGAAGAGGCTAGGAAAACAGGGGGTGGAAGGACAGAAAAGAGCAAAACACCCTGTCGTGGTAGGCTGGCTGTTCGGCGGGCGACAGGGTGCAAGGCCTGGAGGAGGAAGGACAGTGATCCTGAATGTTGAAAGCTTGCGAGTCGGCTAAGGGCGTGAGTGAGTGGCCTGAGTGGACCATGGGACCTTTTTCGCCGCTCGCCTGCCTACCAGAGCGGAGTGTCCTGTGTCTCCGGACCCTGCACCGTCTCGTCTCGGCCTGGGGGACCAGACCCATGCGACTCAGACGCAGCTGTCAGCCTGCCAGCCTGCGCGCTGCGCGCCTGCCTACAGCATCCAACGACCTCTGCAAAGCGGAAGCGGGGTGCATGCTTTGCAACCCCAATCTCACCACCACCACCACTCACCCCCTCCCCAACTGCTGACTCGGCTTTGTCCACACCCCGACCCGTGTCCCCGCCAGCTGTTGACTGCGTCCACATCACATTCGTAACAGTACGCCTCACCACATACCCGGCTCTCGTTTGCGTTTCCGCTCTCTCATTCTCTCATTCCTCGACCTCCACCAGGCCTCACTCCAGAAAACTCCCAGGACCGCCCAGGCTCCCCGTGACGTCCCTGGCCTCTTTCCCAAGCCTCCTGCCTCCATCCCACTCTCCCCTTGTCCAGCAATCCAACGCTTGCTCCGACACACATCCAACACGTACTTCGTTCACTACTCCGTCGCGTTCCTCCAACCGACTGATTCTCCACCACCACACACAACCACCTCGGTCTGATCGAGCCACCACCTGCACCGCAAGCAAACAGCGAACAGCGCCCTTACCACCGAATCCGCCCCTGTTCTCCCCAGCAACCGGCACGCTTGGCACGCATACTTGGAAAACGCGCGCCTCTGTTCATTTCAGTGCCGGTGACTGACTCCGAACACGTTGTAGCAACCAGCCCGCCTGTCTCACAACACGAGTGAGTACCTCTTCTCGGAGGTGCTGGATGCCATCCCCGGCGCCCCCAACAAGTCTCAACCCCGACGTTCTTGCTGACATTGATGCGTTTCTGACACTCGCCTATTTGTTCCACTTGCTTTTCGATTTGCTTATCCATCCTCCGCTCGGCTCGGCGACGTTGTGCTCGGGTGTCATTTTACTCAATCCAGCTTCTACACACCTCCCCAACACTAGACCCCCTTCCCCCTCGTTACCATGGCCGACTTTGTCAAGCTATCGATCTTCGGAACCGTTTTCGAGGTCACCACTCGCTATGTCGACCTCCAACCCGTGGGCATGGGCGCCTTCGGCCTCGTCTGGTAAGTTGCATCGTCCAGAGCTGGCCATCTCAGGCCATGTAAACACGACGCCTGTGCACACAGCTCTACGCTCGTCCGAATAGCCCTGACCACGCGCAGTTCGGCCAAGGACCAGCTCTCGGGCACATCAGTGGCAATCAAGAAGATCATGAAGCCCTTCTCCACCCCGGTTCTGAGCAAGAGGACATACCGTGAGCTCAAGCTCCTAAAGCACCTCCGTCACGAGAACGTGAGTATAGCCGAGACCTTTCTGCGAGAAAACGTCATTCCGACGGACCTGCGGTGTTGTCTCAGGATGGAAGCTGACGCACGTCTTGCAGATCATCTCGCTCAGCGACATCTTCATCTCCCCCCTCGAGGACATCTACTTCGTCACGGAGCTGCTCGGTACGGACCTGCACCGTCTGCTGACGTCTCGGCCACTGGAGAAGCAGTTCATCCAGTACTTCCTGTACCAGATCCTCCGTGGACTGAAGTACGTGCACTCTGCCGGCGTTGTCCACCGTGACCTGAAGCCCTCAAACATCCTCGTCAATGAGAACTGCGACCTCAAGATCTGCGACTTTGGTCTCGCGCGTATCCAGGACCCCCAGATGACCGGCTACGTTTCGACGCGCTACTACCGCGCGCCGGAAATCATGTTGACCTGGCAGAAGTACGACGTCGCCGTCGACATCTGGAGCACTGGATGTATCTTCGCCGAGATGCTGGAGGGCAAGCCTCTGTTCCCCGGCAAGGACCGTGAGTTTGATCGGCTTGTCCTTATCGGGCGCCGCAGCGTCCTGATAGGGGAGGTGGCGCAAGAATGGCCCCGCTGACTACGCAGACGTCAACCAGTTCTCGATCATCACTGAGCTTCTCGGCACTCCGCCTGACGACGTTATCCAGACCATTGCGAGCGAGAACACCCTCCGATTCGTCCAGAGCCTGCCCAAGCGGGAGAAGGTGCCCTTCGCGACCAAGTTCCCCAGCGCGGACCCGCTGTCGCTCGACCTGCTGGAGAAGATGCTCGTCTTCGACCCCCGCACGCGTATTTCGGCGACGGAGGGACTGGCGCACGAGTACCTTGCCCCCTACCACGACCCCACGGACGAGCCCGTCGCTGCCGAGGTGTTCGACTGGTCGTTCAACGATGCGGACCTTCCGGTTGACACCTGGAAGGTGATGATGTACTCTGACATTCTTGGTGAGTTAGGCCTATCCTTACGATGGCGCAGTAGCTGACGTGCAGACTTCCACAACCTTGGCGACATTGCGCAGAACGACGCCGAGGGACCCGTTACCGGCGACGTTGGCACTGCTGCCGCTGCCCCGGCCGCTTAGAGGATTTGAGTCGAGGTTCTGATCACTGTCACCTACCACCACACGTCGCGAGACAATGTACAACTTTGTTCCTTATCCGTCCTCGCGTTAGAAGGCTCGCATTATTTTGGTTTAAAAACGTCTGTGTGTTTTGATGGGAGTGTCACATATTCGTTTTACATACATTTGGCAGAGGAGGCAGCAGAGTGGAAGCGAGAGTCAGAGCGTGGAGGACGGCCAGAGAGGCAAGCGTTCCTAATAGCTGTAGTAACTCTTCTACTCTCCCTCGTTTGATTGCATTACTTTCCGCATTACGATCATAGATAATCGAAGGAGGATGGAAGGAGGAGGAAGGCTTTCGTAGAGCAGGGGAGGGAGGAAGACAGGACAGGCGCAGCTGAGAAGAGTAACGAACATTGAAGAGCGATCCTGAATATGCATAGTCCGTGAATGAAGATCGAGACTGTGCGCAGAGTACGCGAGAGATGTGCAACAGGGAGCGTGGGATGTGGGAGCGAGGGAGCTTGACCACCGCCTCATGGGTGTACCGCATTTTGGGATCCGGGATACAGGTAGAGGATGTGTTGACTTGAGTGTGCACGGTGCTCGGTGCGCAAGGGCCAGGCCACACGCCATGCGGGGTCAGCTCCTGGGCGAGCGGCGACAGGCCGGGGAACGAGAGGACGCAGGTGGATCAGGAGAAATGGGACATTTTGGGAAGTGGAGGGCGAGTGGAGGTCGAGTAGGTTGCAGCCATGCTGCCAGGTCAGTGAGAGACTGAGGCTGCAATCTGTTCGTGTACCTTTCACTGAACCTTCCCCTCGGCCTGGCTTTCCACCGACTATCGCAACATGTCCACCGAGCACCTCCTCGGTGACATCAGTGTCATCCTCGATGCTCTCATCGGCGTCGACAACGCCCAGCGGCAAGAGTGAGTCGCCTGCCCGATCCGTCAATCCGTCTTATCAGCCGACAGACGGCGGGACCTGGCCTGGTGTGCCCGGAATGTGACCGAATGTAACCGCGAGATACTGATGCTGACCTCCCTCCCAACAGAGCCGAGAAGAAACTCGACCAACTCATCAAGTCGAATGCAGGCGGCGTCCTCCTCCTCCTCGCCCAGGTCGGCGCCCAGGGCGTCGGCGGCTTCCAGCTCGACGTGAGTGCCGATCCATCATTTCGACAGGGGAACCTTCCCTGATGGCCCATATCGCGGGGTCGGGGAAGAGGTACCTCTCGACCACTTGCCATCTCAAGTGATGACTTCAAGCTCCCAGGCGTGCCCTCCTCAGCTGACACCAACAGCAACGTCTACTGGCTCTGATCTTGCTACGAAGAGTGTCGTTCAAGTATAACCCGAATCCGTTCGATCAGCTTCCAGAAACAACACGGACGCGAATCGAGACAGTCCTCATCGCCGGTCTGCGTGATGAGATGGACCCGAGGCTCCGGAAGGGTCTTGGAGTCTGCGTCGCTGAATGGATCAAGGCGAGCCAAAGGAGGAACCGTGAGTGCTCTTCAAACGTCCATCACCTTGTGCGCCTCGTATCCCAGTTGTCTTCCCTAGGAGCTGCTGACGATGTGCGCCCCGCACTCACTACGCACCAGCTGCCTGTTTTGGATGGTGAAAGCTGACCACCAGGGCCTTTCACCGAGCTGCAGAACCTTCTGCTCGAGCTCGCGGTCTCACAGCACCCGTTCCACCGCTACACTCCGTTTCAGCTTCTCGACCTTGTCCCCAACCTGCTCTCAAGTGGCACAAATGATGGAACGGGACCTCGCGTGGCCGAGCTGCTCCTCGGTGGAATCCAGGATCCCAGTGTTGATGTGAAGGTAGAGGCTCTGAAGGCGACAAGAGCCGTGCTGGACTATGGGCTCAGCACGAACGAGAGGGAGGCCTTCGGTCCGGGCCTGGTCTCCAATGCCTTCGAGGTGAGCTTCTGGCTTGCGTACTCCTAGCTAACGCGCAGATTCTCCCAAACCTTCCGGACGACGTGAAGGAGCTTGCGCTGCAGCCGCTGATCGACGTTGCCTCGAACTACCCCGAGTTGTTCCAGCCGACGCTTCCGACAGCTCTTCCCTTCCTCCTGACGTGCATCTCGCCGTCGAACACGGCAGAGGGAAGCCAATTCAACTTCAGCCGGTATCACGCGCAGAAGCAGATGGACTTTGAGGTGTGGGAGGGCGTCGCGAACATGGCGTACGAGATTCTGAACAGTCTGATCGTTTCGAACCCGATCGAAGCGACGACGTGGGAGAACGGCTACCTGACGTTCGAGATTGTCAACTCGCTCATTTCGCGGCAGATCGCGAGCTTTGCGCACGACGACTGCACGGAGTGGGTCGAGGAGCAGAACCTCGACGACGAGGACGAGACGTACCCCGCGTACAGCGAGGAGATGCTCGACCGCATCGCGCAGATTCTCCAGGACTCGCTGCCGCTAAAGGCTGTTGTTGACCAGGCGAGCATCCTTCTGAAGCAGGACGATTGGAGAGCCAAGTACTGCTCTTTGACCGCTATCGGTACTGTCGCAGCGGGAACAGCAGAGTACATGAAGAGGGACGTCCGGGGCATCTTAGAGTCAGTTTGTTTTACCGAGAAGTCCAACTGACGAACAGACTCATCTCACCAGCTGTAATGGATCAGCATGCGCGAGTGCGGTATGGCTTCCTCTTCGCCATTTCGCAGCTGTGCACGCATCTGGAGGGAGTGATGCAGAACGAGTACTCTGACGCAGTGCTGGACGTCGCTCTGCGATTACTTGAGGACCCGGTAGCACGGTGAGTTCAAGCGATCGCGAACACCCCAGCTCGATGTCAGTTTCCCATAGCTAACCCATCAGAGTACGAGAGGCGGCGGCCGCGCTACTCATCCACTTCTACGACTACAACGATGCCCCTGTCTATGAGAACCGGTTGGAACAAATCCTGACGGCCCTCATGAACGCCTTCATCCAACCGGGACCGAACTACATCAAGGAGCAGATTTTGTCGGCGATCGGCTCGATTGCGACGCACTCTGGCCCGGCGTTCGTCCCGTACTACCGCAAGATAATGGATATGAACCTGCGGATTCTCACCGCTCCGCCAGAGAAGACAGCGGGCGAGCTGCAAAAGCGCCTCGTCGGACGGAGTATGCGCTGCGCGAGTCTCATTGGTAAGCTGTCGCGGATCCGACGTAGCTGACAAGCAGCCGAAGCAGTCGGCAAGGAGCACTCGTACAAGGACACGGCAGCCTTGTGCCAAGCCTTCCTCACGATCCAGAACTCTATCACGACGCCAGACGACAGCCGACGGCCATACCTCGGTGACGCGTGGCTCGGCCTGGCGCGGACGATCGGGCAAGACTTTGCGCCGTTCCTGCAGTTTGTGATTCCGCCACTGCTGCACGCGGCGTCGTACGTTCCCCCGCCGCCGCCAGAGGACGACGACGACGCGGACGCGTTCTACTACCACCAGAGTGCGGAGATGGTCGAGAAGGAGGAGTCGTTCAACGTACTCGCGTCGTACGTGCACGAGATGCGCGCCGCGTTCGCGCCCTACCTCTCGGACACGATGGCGATCACGTTAAACGCGCTGGACAGCACCATGTCGGAGGGCGTGCGCGAGTCGGCGTACTTCCTGATCCCTGGCCTGCTGCAGGTCTCAAGGACGCGCACGCCTACGTCTCGAACCAGTCCAGCCTCGAGCAGCTGTTCGCGATCCTGATCCAGTCGATCATGCACGTCGATGCCTCCTCGGCGGGGCAGATCTACCAGTCCATCGGGGACAGTATCCGAGTGCTGAACGGGCCGATCCCAGAGGTGAACCTGAAGCAGCTGATCCAGACGACGCACGCGTGGCTCGAGGCGCTCCTCCAGAAACGCCAGGACCGCATCCGGGACTACCAGGGCGGCAAGATGAACGACTTTGGGTGGATCGAGATTGAGAAGTTTGAGGAGGACATGGAGAACCAGAGCCTCCATATCATGGATAACTGCTTTGGGCGCATTGTCAAGCTCGATGGCCTTGCGCTGGGAGAGATCGGACAGGTCGTGCCCCTCGCCAACAAGGTCAAGGAGACGCTGTGCTACTTCAACTAGAAAAGTGTCGAATATTTCGGATAGAAGCTTATTTAGATGTTTCGATCAAGTTGCCGAGTATGCAAGGGATACAGTGTACAAGGCAGTCAGTGATGGGCAACAGACGAAGACTAATGCAGCGCGCAGCAGAGATGGCAAGGTGGTAATGATACATTACTACAAGAGTTGATACATTAAATGTAAGATGATGATTCTAACTTCTACTCGTCGTCCGAGTCCTCCTCGTCATCGTCGTCCTCGTCGTCGCTCTCCTCGGCCTCGACGTCAAGGAGGGCCTCGTCGTCCGAGTCGAGGGCGTCATCCTCGTCCTCGTCCTCCGAGTCCTCCTCCTCGTCGTCCTCATCGCTCGAGCCGGCCATCATGTTGATGTCCTCGACGTCCTCGTCGTCGTGGCCGTACTCGACCTCGACTTCGTCCTCGCTCTCGCCCTCGATGTAGTGCTCGCCCTCGCCGTGCTCGTCCTCGGCCTTCTCGAGCGCGAGGCGGCGCACATTGATCTGCGACAGCGCCAGGTCCAGCTTCCCGCTGAGCGAGAGGAGGGGCTGGTACAGCTCGATGCGCTGGTCGAGGATACGCTGGAGCTGGGAGAGCTGCTGCGGGAGCGACGGGAGGGTCATGAGAATGTTGCCGCGCTCGACGAGCACGCCCTTGACCCACTCGACGGTGCCGCGGCCCTGCTGCTCGTTCTGCATGTTGCCGCGGCCACCGCCGCGGCGGTTCGCGCCCTTACCCTGACCCAGGCGCTCGACGCACGCCTTGAGCAGAGGCAGAGCCATCTGCGACGGCAGCTTGCGCACCGTGTTGCGGATCAGGACCGGGTCGCGGTGCGACAGACAGAGAGTGAGGAGGGCCGGGTCCGAAGTGTGCAGCGCCTGCACGAGGAGGCGAGTGAGCGACGCAGCGTTGACGGGCCCGTCAAGCGCGGCTTGCGACTCTCCGTTGGCCTGTGCTCCGTTGGGCAGGGCAAGGAGACGCTCGCCGAGCGAGGCGTCAGCCATGTCCACGTCCGTGGGCAGGGCCGCCGCGGGCTCAGACTCGTCCTCGTCAGCAGCCTGAATAATGTTGGCCGGCGCCTTGAAGCGCTGGAGGGAGGGGCCGTCGGCGGCGCTAGTGTTGTTGACCAGGTCCTGGGCGTCACACTTGACAACAGTAGTCTGGCGGAGACCGCCCTCGGGCTGCTCAAACACAGCCTTGTACCACTTGACGCGGCCACCGCCGGCCATGCGACCACACCAGAGGGCTCCGGGAGCACCCTGCTCGACGGGGGCGAACTCGGCGCGGACAAGGTGGGCAGTGCGCTCCTCCTTGCCCTCGACGAGCTTGACGACCTTGGGCTTCGAGTCAGACTTTGGCCGGGCAAAGTCGACCTCGGAGGGCAGGTTGAAGAGGGAGATCTCGCCAGAGAAGTGCAGCACGGAAAGGAGCTCGGGCGAGACAGCCAATGAGTGCGCGGGCGAAAGCGTCGGGGAGGCGTACCGGTAGGAAAGCTTCGCGGTAGCCGTGGGGGAGGGGAAGGTGTACTGGGATACTGTCCGGTCGCCCTCCGAGACCACAAGGAAGGAGGCACCCTGCTGCGACAGAGGCAGAGGTTGTAATGAGGTGATGGCGGTGGTGGAAGCCGGGATGGGGGAAGAAGTGTGGGAGACAGAAGAAGAGGAGAGGGAGAGGTGGACAGCGGTCACTGACATGGTTCCGACAATGACGTGAAGCACCTCGGGGGTGGACGTGGGAAGGATAGCGACTGCCGACGGAGAGTTGGAGCTCGAAGGCAGGTCGAAGGTGTTCGAGATGCTCGACGCATCGGGACCGAGAACGAGCAGCTCATCGTCCGTTGCGACAATGACACCGTGCTCGTCAGACCAAGCAGCGGTAGCCTTGCCAGGCAGAGGGGATGATCGAATGACTTCTCCCTTCAGGGGAATGTAGGAGAGAAGGTTTGACGTCGTTCCCTTGTTGGTGGCGATGAGGAGGACGTCCTCATCACCACCGTCACCGGGAAGCGACTTCCGCCGTCTCCGCTTCTTGGCAGCACCAGAGGAAGCAACGGACGCCCAGCAGAGGGCAGAGACCTGGGCAGCGCCCGGAACCTCCCACTCGGCGACGACAGCGTCGGCAGCGACGTCCCAAACTTGAACCTTGTCCGCCGATCCGAGAACCGGGAGGGCGAGGGCAAAGTGCGTCCTCGAGGGGTTGAAGCCCGAGACGGATGGGGAGGGAGGGGGAGCCTGGGCGGCGCTCTTCTGAGAGCGAGAGGGGCCCGCCTGGGCAGACCTAGGTGCCATAGCTAGAATAACGTCAGCCTGTGTCTCGAATCAAACAAGGATGTGTGATTAGATGGCTCAGATTGGGTGCCCGGGATACAATTTAATGTATTGGGTTTCGGGCCTTTTCACCAGGAATGTGTAAGTAGACCGTCGTGATGTGATCATCATTTATTGCCAGGTTTAGGGGTTAGGAGAACAAACACTCACTTGATATACGGTCTAGGTCAAGAGGAAATGGAAGGGTCGGACAACTCTAACCAAACTACGTCTGTTAGCCATGGCCAAACTCAAGAATATCCAATCATATGATCGAGATCAGTAAAAATAAAACAGCCATGTTTTGTCTACAATGCCCAACCGCGACAACCGGCAATTAAGACGGCCATCGCAGCGGACTCAGGCGGTAATTCCCATATGGGACATCTTGTAAGGAGGAAAGGACAGACACTTACGAGTCAATCCTTTTGATCGTAGGTAAAGTCGAGCGGAGTGTCAAGCGATGACGATCGTCGAGCTTCGCGAGGTCAGCATCCAGAACGCGCGCAAACGGATTCATTGTGGGGTGCTCAGAGTGTGCGTTTCAGTGTCTTCGGCGCTTGGCCATAACAGACTCTAGTTTGAAATGTGTTACACAGTGGTCATCCTTGCTGGTGCCGGGTGCTGTCCACCTCGAGCTGAAATTCTCGGCAGGCAGCTGCCGGAGGAATCGCGGAGAACAACGGTCGATGGAAGTGACGCTTACCTCTTGGGAATGTGTCCTTTCAAGACTCTCTTGATCGCGAGTCTCAGAGACTCTGTTCGCTGTTCAGCAGCCGGAGTAAGAGGTGGTGGTGGGATAAAGTCTTGAGATGGATGTCACTTGCGCGTTTATCAGTAGAAATTATTCACCACCCTGGTGCGAGCGATGACGGAACCAAAAGCGATAAAATATTATTTCGGCAGACTTCTTCCACCTTTTCTCCCAGAATTTCAATCTGCTGAAGGGGGAGATCGATAGCCTGGGTCTGACGAAATGACCGACTGCAAATCTGCTTAGCACAACAACAGCAGCATGTCCGCCGCCCAAGTCAAGGTCGACAAAACGAAGAAGCGCAAGCGCTCGTCGAAGGGAGCCGCCGACGAGCAGCCCGCAGCCGATGTCGAGGTCGACGCCCAGGCTCCCGAGCAGGACACCGACGAGTCTCCTGAGCCCTCTTCGTCGAAGGTCAAGCTCGACGACGCCCCCAACGGCGCGTCCAATGAGTACGAGCGTGTCCCCTTCTCGTCGCTCCAGCTCTCAAGACCGACGATCGACTCCATTGCTCGTATGGGTTTCGAGACCATGACCGAGGTTCAGGCGCGCACCATCCCCCCTCTCCTTGCCGGCAAGGATGTCCTCGGCGCCGCGCGTACCGGTTCCGGTAAGACGATGGCCTTCCTTGTCCCTGCTGTCGAGATGCTCCACCAGCTCCGCTTCAAGCCTGCGAACGGAACCGGTGTTATCATCATTTCGCCCACGCGTGAGCTCGCGCTCCAGATTCTCGGTGTCGTCAAGGACCTCATGCAGGGCCACAGCCAGACGTTCGGTATCGTCATGGGTGGTGCCAACCGCAAGGCTGAGGCCGACAAGCTGGTCAAGGGTGTCAACCTTCTCGTTGCTACCCCCGGTCGTCTTCTTGACCACCTGCAGAACACCAAGGGCTTCATCTTCAAGAACCTGAAGGCTCTCGTTATTGACGAGGCGGACCGTATCCTCGAGGTCGGTTTCGAGGATGAGATGCGCCAGATCATCAAGATCCTGCCCGATGACAACCGTCAGTCGATGCTCTTTTCCGCCACCCAGACGACCAAGGTCACGGACCTTGCCCGTATCTCGCTCCGACCGGGCCCTCTCTACATCAACGTTGACGAGAAGAAGGACACCTCCACCGCCCAGTTCCTCGAGCAGGGATATGTCGTGTGCGACAGCGACCGACGATTCCTCCTCCTCTTCACCTTCCTGAAGCGCAACCTGAAGAAGAAGGTCATCGTCTTCTTCTCGTCTTGTAACTCGGTCAAGTACCACGCCGAGCTGCTCAACTACATCGACGTTCCGGTGCTCGACCTTCACGGCAAGCAGAAGCAGCAGAAGCGCACGAACACGTTCTTCGAGTTCTGCAACGCCCCCAACGGTATCCTTCTCTGCACGGACGTCGCTGCTCGTGGTCTCGACATCCCGAAGGTCGACTGGATCATCCAGTTCGACCCTCCTGATGACCCGCGAGACTACATTCACCGTGTCGGCCGAACGGCGCGTGCTGGCAAGTCTGGCAAGTCCCTCCTCTTCCTCCTTCCCTCTGAGCTTGGCTTCCTCCGTTTCCTCAAAGTCGCCAAGGTGCCTCTGAACGAGTACCAGTTCCCGCAGAAGAAGATTGCGGACGTGCAGAAGCAGCTCGAGAGCCTGATCTCGAAGAACCACTACCTGAACACCTCGGCGCGCGACGGCTTCAGGAGTTACCTGCAGGCGTACGCTTCATACTCGCTCAAGAAGATCTTTGACGTCAACAAGCTCGACCTCGCCAAGGTGGCCAAGGCGTTCGGATTCTCCGTTCCGCCAAAGGTCAACATCAGCGTGGGATCGGTCAAGGCGAAGAAGTCGGCGGACGACAGCGATGACGACGAGCCTCCCTCCAAGGCTCACAAGGGAGACGGGGAGATCAAGAAGGCGTACTACCGCAACCGCGGCCACAAGAAGGGCGGCCGCTCATAGGTTTGACATCTGCTTCAGTTTATTGTTTGTATTTGGCATGCTACTAGATTCTCATTATTGCCGGGATGCTGCACTGCCGAGCTAACTGACCGGCTTTTGGAGCCATGGCCCTAGCGCCCTCTACGATGCGCGCGCTCTGTGTTTGACATAGTTATACATCTGCAATGTAATGTAAAATGCTCTCTACCTAACCTACATACGTAAGACTCAACATTAACGACCGCCGCCGCCGCGCAGGCCGCCGCGGTCTCCGGGGACGGCATCGTTCGGGCACTGGTTCGCAAAGTGTCCGTACTGGTTACACCTGAAGCAAAGGATAGTGCTGAGGTCCTTGACCCATCCTCCTCTGCGTCCGCCATCCTCACCGCCGCCGTCGCGGTCGCGGTGATCTCCTCGTCGGGCGTGGCCAGACAGGAAGCCACCAGCACGCCATCCCTGTAGACTTCCACCCTCGGTCCAGGCGGGCGCGGGGACAACAACGGCGTTCGGGTCATACTTGTACTCTCTCCATCGTCCGTATCCAGCGGGAAGCTGGGGCGGAGGTCCGGACTGCTTCGGGTCCGGCACGGGCGGGTTGACATAAGACTCGGGATCGGGAAGCTTGGGCGAAGGGCTGTTCGTTAGCTAACGACAACCTGAATGATAGCAGACACTTACTGAGCTTGCTTGCAGTCTGGTCCGTCGGGACAGAATCCAGCGAGATACGCCTGGCACAGTGTTCGCCGAACGTGCCGCCGCGGGCACTCAGGGCCCAGCCTGCAGAAACCTCTGTTGTAGTCGGGGCACTCGACGCGCCGGTCTTTCGGGTGGTAGTAGAGGCACTCGCCACCGAGCTCGCACTTGCCGAGCTTGACGAACCAGACACACGTCGGCATCGTGCGCAAGTTCCAGTCATGTGTGTACTCGCAGTTGTCGCCGACCTTGCACAGGTTACGGAGGTAGTGCTTGCACACGGTCGTCTTCTTCTCGCGCTCACGCGGGTGCGTCGGGAGCGGCGGCTGCGGCTTGAAGTTGATCGGGGCCGGCTGCGTGTGTCGCAGGGGACAGTTGTGCTCAAAGATGCAGCCCTCTGGCTGCAGATTCATTCGACAGATCTGCTCATCTGAAGGTTAGTTTGAGAAACAGAAGTAGATGGCAACGGCCAAGAACAACATACCGGAATCGAGCTTGAAGTTGCGCTCCTGCTTGAGGTAGTTCTCGATGTTTAGGTTGACCTGGTGGAAGTCTGGCCTCACAAAGTCGGCGGCGGGACCAAGGTTCTCGGTCGGCAATGGTATCGTGGTCATTGTGAGTGTTGTACAAGTCAGAATAAGGTCGCGATTGAGTTCAGAGTGACATCAAGATCGGAGACTGGATCGCTGATCTTAGGATCCACCAGCAGTCTTTCATTTATACCTAAGGGATTAGCGGAAGTATTTCCACCTTATCGCCTCAGCGACTTGCTTACTAATCAGCTTACTCATGAGGATAAGCAGGAGGGAGAGTACAAGTGGCAGTCTATGCATGCATTCTACATGTGTCTATGGGACGTCAGTCGTCGTGCTCGTGGTCGTACTCAGGGGCCTTCCCCTTCCCCTTGTCCTGCTTGACCTCCACGAGAGCCTTCGTCAAGATCTCGAGCATTTCGCCCTGCTTGTCTATCGTCTTCCTCAGAGACTCGATCTGCTCAAGCAGCACATACTGGTTCTTAGCCAGCTTCGTATTCGTCAGATCCCGAGTATCACGGGCCGGTGCTGATCGTCCTGCTGATGCGTCTCCTGCCCACATCGGCATCTGCATTGGATGGCCATCGTGGAACCCACTGCCGGGCGCCGGGGAGCGATCCCTGCTGCTGCTGTTGGACTGCGCCGATCGCGCAGATAACGGCAACAGAGGAGCAGACGAGCTCTCCGCTTCTTCGATGGGAGTCAACGAGGATTGGATCGGTGTCCCCGCCTCCGAAATAGAGTCGCGGGGGCTTCTCTGCGTGATCTGGGCATTAGTAGGCAGTCTCTCCGCGACAACTTACATGTTTTGCAGAAGCCACCATGGCATCGTGCACGATGGCGAAGTTGCGCCCCAAAACGAAGGAGGGCAGTGCAATGAGCAGCAGGCCGAACAAAAGCAGAGGGACTGCCAAGATCTTGCCGAGGGCGGTCTTGGGCGTCACGTCACCATACCCTGTCGTGCTCATGGTCACCAGGCAGAACCAGGTCGTCTCCGGAATACTGGAGAATGGTGATACCTCTCCGTCCGAGTCGACGAAAGCGCCCAGGGTTGGATCCCAAGTTCCGCGCTCCGCGAAGTAGATCAATGTCGAGAAGAGCACCAGCACGAGAACAATGAAGTACGAGATAGCGATGAGGGCGTCCTTGGAGCGCCTCACTGCCACGTACATGACCTCAATTGTCAGGAGCATCTGGTTTTGGTAGCGGAATGCGCGGAACACGCGCAGCAGACGAAATGTACGCAGAATCGAGAAGCGGAACAGTGTCGATGTGTCATCCTGGCGCGCCAGCTCAATGTAATAGGGCAGAATCGACAGCAGATCGAGGATCGCGAAGAACGAAGTCACCCAGTTGTAGTACATCGACCATGAGTCGCTGTGCGCCAAAGATCGTGCGATGTACTCGATCGTGAAGAGGACGACCAGCGCCGTGTCGAGTCCGAAGAGAGCCTTGATCGCACCTGGGTTCGTGTTGAACACCGGCAGAGTCAACATGGTCGTGAGCGCAACACTAAGCAGTGTCAGCTATCAGATGCAGATGTCATGAGTCTACTGACCTGAAAAGAATCGCGCCAGTGACAGTGACGTGGATGAAGAACGCTTCCCGGCCGCTGCTCGGATCCTCCATGAGAAGATACAGTTTCCTCTTCCATCTGCTCCTCATGTTCGACGCAATGTTGAACGAGTCCTCTCCGGGGTCATGCAAACCCAGGATATGAGCGAAATCCGGCACGTGAACCTCCTCGGTTGCCCCTTGGTCGAGGTCATCTTGCAGGAAGTGATTTCGGCTGTACACCCTAGACCCCTCAGAATCGGCTCCAGACTTGATAGGGTTCGAGCTAGTCCGCCTCGGCCGTCTGTGCGCCGTGGTAGGGGCAGCGGAGAACAGGAGAGTCGACGACGAGTTCGGGTTGAGCGTCAAGGTCTTCTGTCGAGGGGTGCGTGATGTCGTCGGTGCGAGGGCCGGTCCCGTTAACTCGAACTCCTCCGCAGGGATGGAGGAGCTGGGCGGATAGGAGGTCATTGCTGGGTGTCGACAGACAACATGTACTGGGCGGTGAATGGATCCCAATCAAAAGTCCAGCGCGGCCAGCAACATTTCGGAATCCAGTGCCTTGACAACAACAGCTGGTTCCCGAACCCTGGCCGGCTACTGCTCTTGCGGGACTCCAGGTTACGTAAGGCGCTGGCGGCATTGTGTGTGACGCCGGCTCCTTCTCTGTTCACCAGGTGCTACTTACTCGCGAATGTCTTCATGCCTTTGACATGGCGCGCCAGGTGTGGCGTAGAGGTACTCGGTGAAAGCGCGCTCCACCACAACCTCGAACAGCCTCTCCTGTCAGTCAGGAACCGCATCAGACAAGCTGCGCTGGCTGTTATCAGATAGTGCAGCCTGACAGGTTCCGGCTGAATTGAAGGCTCCCAGGTTCATGAACACCCCGTTATATGAGCCCAGGAACCTTCCATATGATTTTCGCCCATCGCAGGGAGTCACCGACAGCACGTAGTATGTATGTCGCATGCTTCAACGACGTTCATGTTCAATTCTACTCGAGACGTCAACGATGTCGAGATGCCTGAAAACACAATCGTTGAGAAGAGAGGGGCGCCAGGCACGATCAACTTTCGATCTCTTTCATAACGACTATCTCAAATGACTATAAGCCCGAAGGGGAAAACCCCCTGAGACGTCCTTCTCGGAGAGGGGGGCCCCCACCCCACCCCTCCCCTCACTTTCCCATCACCATAGGGCTACTACTCATTTCCGCCATTCACTGCCCAAATCCTTCCAATCAACCAGTATAAATGTTTTATAACTAATTGCTCAATCCAATTTCGTTCAAGAACGTTAGGTACCGGCATGTCATCTGGAATCAACGCCAACCAGTACAAGTTGTGTCCCTGGAACCACCCATGGCCATCTTCAAACAGTGTCTCCAACCACCGTTTCAGCGCCGGATACCGTGCCAGTTGTCGCTGTAAGAGCCCCTCTACTTCTCCTATCCACTGTCTCTTCCACTGTGCCCACCGTAAGCAGTCAAGGAATATGTGGCGCTCATCCGTGTCTTTCTCCGGTAGGCCACACCCCCTACACACATTTGTAAGAAGGCCCCTCTCCCACAGACGTTTCGGAGTAGGTAATTGCCTCGCCCTTGTCAGCGCCACCGTCATGATGGCCCAATGTGTTGACGTCCGTGAGAACCAAGTCGTCGGCTGGTTATTCAATGCCCCGACATGTTTATCGTACCACACCCAATCTTTTCTGGCCACCTCCTCACTGAGTTCGATCCTCGTCTCCCTGGTCACGGTGTTAACCGAGCTATGCGCCATGTTCAGCCCGTGTCTCTGCATCGTCCAATGGTCGGGCACTCCTTCTATTACCACTCTCTCCGGTCGCTCATGCGCTGCCGCTGCGAGATGATCAGCCCGAGCATTCATCATAGCTTCTTCCGTTCTACTATTCGTATGTGCCTTCTGGAAGTCAATGCTAAGGTACGGTTTGTCCCTCAGGAAGGCCTCTCTCCACCTCGAGAAGTTCCTCTGAGCCCCTGACCTCACTTCTTTAGGTGTCAAAGGAATTGACCTAGTCAGGGCTTTGTGATCCGTGATGAAACGCGACTTGCCTGCAAAACCCGACCTCCTTCTGAGTTCACTGTCCGCCACGAGCGCCCATTGCAACGCCGCCGCTTCTCCATCCGCAATACTGGCATATGGGGTTGACAAAGCGGTGGCATACTCTACAGGCCCCGTGACTGCAATGGTCACCTTCGCGTCGTGTCGCAAGGCAGCAGTGGCTGGCTTCCTGCTGGCGTCCGTGGCCCATTTCCATTCCAACCTTGTAGCATCCGGTGTCCGGTTCGCCGAAACCACATGTCTAAGCGTCGGTTGGTAAAAGTTGTCTGTGTACTTGTTCGGTCCCCACGTCAGGTGTCTTTCGCGTAGACCGTCTTCAACTCTGCTGAACAGTGGATAATCTTTCCGGTCTTTGGCGGACGGCGCCCTGCCCGTTCCGAGGTCTGTCACTCGTCGCTGTTCCATCCATCCATCCAGCGCCTTTCTAGTTATAAGCCTAATCGGCGGCACGTCGCAGTGTATCATCGCATGTAACAGACCCATCGCCCAGTCATCAGCCATGGCATCGAGGTCGACAAAATTCAAACCCCCGGACGTCAATGGTGCCATGTATTGTCGGCGGCTTATGGGAAAGAACATGCCATAATATTCATTCAGTCTTCCCGCGAGCTCGCCGCTCAAGTTGCGTTGTTGCGGGAAGTGGATTAGCATTCTGGCTTTGATCTTGCACACCAACGTAGTCTTGAGGACCTGATTCAGCACGTGTGGGGTCAGTCTCCCCCCTACCATCGGTAGGACCGCTGCTCTCACCAGTGCTTGCAGGGACTTCGCCTGTGGGCCCTCGGTGATGTTCGCTCCCAGGAAGATCAGACAGTCGTGTTTGACCATTCTTTTGGGGCCGTCGCGTGTCGCAATCACGCATTCATGCACTAGGCCGTTGTCTTTGCCGAGGACCGTGAGGGTCGTTTTCTCGTCGTTTTCCCAGTCCGTCTGCATGCCGTATTGGGATTGGAAGTATTCTAGAGAGTCTACTTTTCGTTTTAACTCTTGTAAGGATCTGGCGAAAGTCAGTGTATCATCCATCCCCGCCGCCATGTGCATGTATAGCGTCATCTCTCTCTGGGCCTGACTTTCCTGTATCCAGTGTTGTCCCATGGCCGCTGCGAGGACAAAGATGATCGGAGATAGAGCATTTCCCTGTGCAGTAATCCCCGGCACTGCGAACGTGGCGACCTCCCTTCCCGCCACGCAGAGTGTGACCCGAATGTGACGTTTTCTCGCCTTGTCAAAAGCTACAAGAGTCTGCGGTAGGCCGTAGAAACGCGCCACATCTTCGATGATGTCCGATGGCAAATAGTCAAAACCCTTCTTCTGGTCGCGTTTCATCACGAACACCTTTGTTCGCCGTTGGTATTCCAAGGCGTGCCACAATTGCAACGCGTTGGTTAGCAAGTGCGGGCCAACACCCACATGCGTGGCCACCTGTGTCTGGGGAATCCACCCACCCTTGTTTGCATGATGCTGTAATAGCTTGGCCGTCCACGCAGCAGTCAGGCTCACCAGGTGATTGGCCAGCATGATGCCCCTGTAATTGTCTGGGCGAAAGGGATCCCCCTTTTTTGGGATCGGGATGAGGAGATGCGTATTGAGATAGGGGGGGAAGTAATCATGGGTAATGATGTAGTTCGCGAGTGCCAGCACTTCGGTTTTCGCCTTCCGACCCAGTCTAGCCATGCACCACTTCTCCCATCCATCCGGGCCCGGTGCCGGGGATGGATTCCCTGCACGCAGCACTCCGTCAAGGTCGCTTATTGTCATTGGCTGCGGCCATGCGAAAGGTCGCTGTCCGGATGCCTGTCGGAAAGCTTCGGCGACGCGACTTTGCATCCAAGGTTTCGGGCCTTGCACAACCTTTTCCCTGTGGAACAGCTTTCGAAAGTGCTGTTCCCATGCGCGGTCGAATTCAGGTTGGCCTTGTCGCCACTGTGTACCGTCTGTGTCCCGAACTACCTCCGGAACTCCTTGCGTAGGCTTTGGGTAGATGCGCGCTGTCGAGCCCGTCTTCCTCAGTTGTTGTAATATCTCGTCTTTCTTCTTGTTCAACCAATCCCTGTCTGTCTTCTCCTGGCTCCGGACAACCTCCTTCCGTATCCCGTCAGCTTGTCTGCGGAGTCGACGCGCCGTTTCCGCCCACGTTTCGCCCTGGAGTTGTCTCGTCCACCGGGTCTGTTGAGCTGTCCAGTCGCGTCGCCCCTCTCCACTTGCGTTGGTCGGGCCCAGTCTCGCCGCCGTCCGCAAGGTCCTCATTTTAAAGATGAGTCGCTGGATGTGGATCTGAATTGTCTTCTGTTTGTGCTGCAGATTCACCCATTGGTACGCTGTTTGTGTTGCTGCGCTCAGCGTTTTATCAAACGTTTCGTAGCGGTTGTCGAACTGAGTGTCTTCTGTTATCTCCGTGATTGGATTGTCGAAGGCGTTTTCCATCAATTCTCTGAACGCGTCGTTTCTCGCGTCTGTGTAAGAGGGTTTGAGGGGGCGGCGACGCAAGAGGGGTGTGTTGCCAGGGGAGGGCATCCAGCCCTCCACTCGTATCGGTCTATGGTCCGAGTCAGTTCGTGGAGTGCTCACCGTCTGAATGTCACATGTGGGGGTTGGCCAGGAGACCGTCGCCCTGTCGATTATCGATCTCGACGTCGCGTTCGCCCACGTATATTCCTGGGCCAGGTCAATATGTTGGCGCTCCGTCCACAGGTCGCGTCCCGCGGTCTTCTGCAGAAAATCACGGTAAGGTGGGCAGCCGTTTGCTCCGGCGTGACCGTCACAGGCCTCTCTCGCGTCACAAAGCGCATTGAAGTCCCCCAGGATCATCCATCTGTGGCAATCGTTTGTCAGATCTTGGAGTTCCCCCCAGAAGTCTTTCAGCCTTGGGTCTGACAATTGCGGGGCATAGATAACGATGAGCCGAGTGTCGTGCGGCATCGTGGAGTTCCTGCGGATGTCCACGGTGAGAATGTTATCTCTCCAGCAGTCTTTGGTGGGCACAACCAATGCGTGTAAACGTTTGTCCAGGCCGACGACGATGCCCTTTTTGCCTTCAGTCCCTTGTGTCCAGTATGTTCTGTATCGGGGGGTCATCGCCGTTTGGAGTATGGCATCCGGTCCTCGGCACGTCTGCGCTTCCGTCAATGCCCAGACCATCGGGGTTAGGGACCGAATCAGAGCAATGATCTGTGTGATCTTCGTGGATGATCCCATGCCATTTGTGTTCAAGTGCAGGGCGACTGGCTGTCCTCCTGTTGCCTTGACGCATTCGACCATGTACAGAAGTATGCATAATCGGGCTATGTATGTTTTATGTGTTGCGGTAGCGAGAATGAAAATGAGTACAAAGATTGTGATGTCAGGGTTATCGGAGGTAGCCGCGTCCAAACGTGTAAATTTCAGTCGTCGATCTGCAAGATCAGTTATGTCTGGCCGCGGTTTGCTTACGTGTTCGATCCTTGGCCATTGATCGGCGTTGCCCGGTTCCGGCGTGTCGAGATTCATCTGTTCACCGGCGATCGCCGCCCGTGCATCGTCCGTGGTGAGGAGGGGTTCGAGTTCGATGCCGGCCGGCGCTTGGGTCGATGTGTTCTCGAGCCAGCTGTCCTTTACTGTCTTGGTGTGTTCGGCGATTTGCGCTTCAATCTTTCCTGCTTCCATTTGCTTCTTCTGTAGGCGTGCCTGCATAGCTGGCGTGCCTTGTCCTTCTTCGACGCGCTCCTCAATGCGATCTATGTCGGCCTTCAGACGATCGAGTTGGGCGTGGAGCGGCTGCATGAGGGTGAGCGCCACGAGGCTGCGCTGCGTCGCTTGCTTGTCCTGAATCGCCTGTGTCTGCAGAGCCATAATCTGGTTCTGATGTGCCGACATCTGCTCCCTGACCTCCCTCATCTCTTGACGGAACATGCGACGGTCTTCGCTCATCTCTTCGTGCACTGTTTTGACCATAGCCGTAATGCCCTCCGTCGCCCCCACAAGTTGCGCAGTGTTGTCGACCACTGATGCCACGCGGCCGTTGTTACGGCGGTTTGCGGCAGTCTCCATTTCCTCCTTCGTCCGTAGGTTGTTGTGGTTGAACCGCCACAGGAACAGGGGTGTGTCTACGCCTGCGGGGGCTTGGAACATACACAAGAACTTTGAGAACTCCATCGAGTTGGTGGTTATCACGGCCACCGTGTCCGACTTGTAACGGTACATCTTGATGGCATAGCCCTCTCGATTAGGGAATTTCTCCGCGTATTCATGGCGGGCGTCTTCCACCCACTCTTCGAGGCTCTCGTCCTCGAGGTCCGCGACGTTCTTGAGCACAATGGACGTCGGACAGGTCGTGGGAATGTGGCCTTGATGATGCTCCACGGTGAAGGACCACGGCACTATAGCAGGTTTGAACGGGTTGAGTTTGACTGCGGCGTCGATCTCGGGGGGGTATGTGAAAGTACCATTAGCCGCTGTGTCCGTGCCCAGCGATGAAGCCGGCCATGTCGCTTGGCATCTCATGCCTCGTGCCTTGAGCGTCGCTTGCACTGCCTTGTGGAAGTCCGCTGGAGGAGTTTGAGGCCCGGTGTCACCCGGGATGAACGCGACCCTGAACATGTTCCGCCTGTCTCCTCCCGATCCACCGTTCGCGTAGTACGAGTGGGCGCCCTTGCTGTGGAGTTCGGTGTTAAAACGGCGCAGGTTGTCGAGAGTGGCTTGGTTCTTCATTATAGCCGTCGTGGTGAAGGCCATGCGCACCGTAGTCTGGTTGCCTCGCGCGCTGGGGTTCCCGCAGAGAGCTCTGAACCACTTGGCGGTCTCGCTCCCTTCGTCTCTCATAGTAGTGACGAGGCGTTCTCCCCATTTGAGTGCTGAGTCCTCCGAATCATCTGGGCCCTGCGGGGCACCGAATACCGTGAGCGCCAGGCATTCGAGAATGTCGTTGTCCCTGGCCGAGTCCGTGCGACGGTCTGTCCTGGGTTTTTTAGGCGGGGGCAGGTGTTGGGTCTCGTGCGCCGCTGCCTGTCCGGCTTGCTCGAGGTAGTTCGCGAGGTCGTCAGGCTTCTCTGTGTCCATCTCGGCTGAATCGTGGGAAAGGTGTTGTTCGCGGGCTCGGTGGGGTCCGTGCTGAGATGGGTGGTAGGGGGGGGGTGTGGGATTGCCAGTCTGCAGCGCGTCCCCTCCGTTTATGTGACTGTCCATGCCGTCCATATCTTCTGACGAGTAGCAGACGCCCTCCGTATCGCGTTCCGGTTCGGCTCGGCGCTGTCCTGGTATCGGTCCCCCCTGGGGGTATGATGTTTTGGACTGTGTGCCAGTCCTTCGGTGACGGGGGCACCTTTTGTTCTGAACTCTGACTCGTGTGGACTCGTTCCGGGCGCCATGCAGCGGGCCGTGTTCCATCTCCCACTGACTTGTCTTCCCCCTCGCTATTCGCGCGCCCCTTGTATCTTCGTCAGCCTGTCGAGTCCTAAGGACTTCCTCCTGCTCCAAGGCGTGTCTCACTTGTGTGGCCCGGTCCGGGCGGTGTGTGGAGTCAGTCTCCATTCTATCCGGCGCAGCGTCTGCTTCCCTCTGGTGCGGCCATCTATGGAGAGTGGTTAGAGTAGAGTAGATTGGGGGGTCCTGCACACGGCCACAGGGGCGTGCATGCGGATAGGTCATCAACCTGGTAGTCCGTTCACCATCCTTCAGGTTCGCGGTATACTGTAGAGTAGAGTAGAGCGGAGGGTCCCGCACACGGCCACGGGGGCATGCATGCGGATGGGTCATCAACCAGGTACTTGTTGGGCAGGCGTGGAGATCGGGCCTGAAGATAGCGTCCCCGCGCAACGGGGCCGCCTCGGTCCTAGCAGGTCCATTGTGTGGTCCCGGCGAGGGTGCGTGTACTGCTGGGCGGACGTATCGCCAGAGAGCTGCGTATGCTGCGGCTGTGATCGCGAGTGCAGTCACGAGCGTCCATTTCGACCAGAGCGTCCAGTTGTTTTCTCCGCTCCTTCGTGACCGTCGCTTTGCCTGATGGGGGTTTTGCTGCTGTTGTGTCTGGCTGGTGTAGTGCATGTTGTTGTCCGGAATGATTTTAACCTGGTCGAGCAGGGTAGAGTAGAGTAGAGTAGAGTAGAGTAGAGTAGAGTAGAGTAGAGTAGAGTAGAGTAGAGTAGAGTAGATCAGTTCAAGATGGCGCCACGTGCGCCACAAGCTATATACCCGTATCGCCGTGAGTGAGGCATACAGAGTTCTGAGGTCACTGTCGCGCAGGAGTGATGTAGGACAGCATAGAGGGCACCGCTACTCACTCCATCGCCACCCTTCCACTCCATCTCGCAACTCGCCACCCGACTCTCGATCGACTCGCGCAGCTCGTCGGCAGAGAAACGTAGGGCGGCTTTAACTCGGAGCGAGAAGAATCTTTCGTCGCCTGGATCGATTCGACAGCCTTCAAGATGTTTGGGTCGACTTGGGGCCAGAACAATCAACAGAAGCCGGGCGGCCTCTTTGGCAGCGGTACCTCTGGAGGCTTCGGTCAATCTAGCGGTGAGCTATTGGGGAGACTGAACGCGTGCGCTGACAATTCAGGCGGCTTCGGACAGCAGCAGAACACGGGAGGTTTCGGCCAACAGCAGCAGCAGCAGAACACTGGTGGCGGCTTGTTTGGGTCGACCTCCAACCAGACCTCTGGGTTTGGCAGCGGTGGATTTGGACAGCAGAACAACCAGCAGACCAGCTCGTTTGGCGCTCGTCCTACCTTCGGTGCCACCGGCTCATCGCCCTTCGGTGGTGCGGCTACCAACACCGGCGGTGGCCTGTTCGGAAGCAACAACAACACATCAACTTTCGGAAGCAACACTGGAGCTACCTCTTCCTTTGGAAACAATAATGCGTCCAGCGGCGGTCTGTTTGGCAGCAAGCCTGCGACCGGATTCGGTTCGACGACGTCCTCCGGTGGTCTCTTTGGTCAGCCCCAGACCAGCACTTTCGGCTCTACTCAGAATGCTGCTGGTCCCAGCAATCAGGTGCACAACTACACCCCCGGCCCCCTCCCTCCATGCCCTCAAACCGGCACTGCGGCTCCTCCTTACCAGCCCACCTGGCAGCGTGACCCGTCAGGACCGCTCAACAAGGACCCATTGCCGCCTCACCTGTTTCATGTGATCACTGCGATGGACGCCTACAAGGGTGGCAGCTTCGAGGAGCTGCGCATGCTCGACTACCAGCAGAACCGCAAAGAGCCGACTGCACAGCCTGCTGCGGCAACGGGTGGTTTCGGTCAGACCACAAGCACCACGGGTGGTTTCGGTTCGACGGGCTCGACGTTCGGACAGCCTGCACAGCAAAATACGGGCTTCGGCGCTAAGCCCGCGGGCGGTCTCTTCGGCAGCACCTCTGGGACCACGAGCGGCTTTGGCAACACCAGCGGTGGCTTTGGTAGCACGTCTGGCGGATTCGGTCAGCAGAACAACACCGGCAGTGTGTTCGGTCAACAGCAGAACGCGAACACCGGCGGCTTTGGGCAGGCTGCCAATACCAACACTGGTGGTGGCCTGTTCGGCCAGCAGCAGAACAACACCTCATCTGGTGGTCTTTTCGGCAGTGCGAACAACAACACCACCTCCGGCTTTGGCCAGAACAACCAGCAGCAGGGTACCACCACCGGATTCGGTGGATTCGGCGCCAAGCCTGCCTTTGGCTCGACGTCGACGACCTCGACTGGTTTTGGCCAAACCAACAACGCGACTGGTTTCGGCCAGACCAACACCGGGTCTACTGGGTTCGGATTCGGTCAGCAGAACCAGCAGCAACAGCAGCAGCCTCAGCAAAGCACCGGAGGTCTCTTCGGCAGCACAACCAACAACGCCTTCGGTCAGAACAACGCCCAGCAGAACAACACGCTTGGTGGAGGCACGTCGCTCTTTGGTCAGAACAACCAGCAGCAGACCAATACCACTGGTGGCCTGTTCGGAAACACCGCTAACAAGCCTGCCGGTGGACTGTTCGGATCGACGCCCGCTGCTACGACTGGCACCACGGGAGGTTTCGGCGGCTTTGGACAGAACAACACCACCACCACTACCCAGCCGGCTACCGGCGGACTCTTTGGCAACAATGCGGCGACGACGACTGGCACGACTGGCGGCGGTCTGTTCGGCAACACCACCAATACCACGACGACCCAACCTGCAGCCACTGGCGGTCTGTTCGGTAACACCACCAACACTGCGTCCACCGGAGGAGGTCTTTTCGGCGCCAAGCCCGCCACCACTACAGGCGGCCTGTTCGGATCTACAACCACCACGCAGCCTGCCACTACCGGCACCGGCTTTGGCGGCTTCGGTCAGCAGCAGAACAACGCCACGACTGGTGGCGGCTTGTTCGGTAATACGGCTGCAAACAACCAGGCCCAGGCCAAGCCTGCTGGCAGCCTCTTTGGCGGGGGTGGCTCGTCCCTCTTCGGCGCTCAGAACAACCAACAGACCACACAACCTGCTGCTGGTGGCAGTCTTTTCGGTGGTCTCAACCAATCTCAGCCGGCCGCGACGGGTGGTCTGTTTGGCAGCACTGCCTCGACTACTCAGCCTGCTGCTGGCCAGACTGGTGGCCTATTTGGCAGCACTCTGGGCCAGTCGACTGCTCAGCAGCCGTCCCTCACGGCGTCTGTTGACCAGAACCCGTATGGCAAGAACGAGCTCTTCGCTTATTCCGGACAGAAGCTTGAGGTCGGCAGCACCAACAAGAAGCCTGCCCTGCCTCCTTTGACCGCCTCTTCGTACCGTGTCACCCCCAGCAAGGGCCGCGTAGTGAAGCTTCGTGGGTTCGCCTCACCGCTCAACGCTTCTCAGTCATCGGGTCGCGCCTCCAGCCCCTCGCTTGCCTCCCCCAGCCGTTCCGTCATTGGTTCCCCCGCTCCTTCCGACCGTTACAACGGTCTGACTGACGCTGCACTCTCGCCCAACGCTTTCATTCCCCGCCCCAACGTTAAGAAGATCACAGTTACCCCCAAGGCCAACGCAGTGAACAGCGAGGACCCGCTGGAGTCTGTTCTGGGCAAGTCTCAGCTGCGCGGTTCTGTCAATGGAAACGGCACGCCTGCAACTCCCGACCAAGGTTCCAAGAGCCCCACCCTGTCCATCAGCAACGGACGGGCACTGACCGGTGACGACACGCCTACTCGCCGCTCTCAGCCTATTGCGCAGGAGTCCATCCGCGCCGTTACCGCTGAGCGACCGCTGAAACGTGGTGACTACTGGTGCCGCCCGAAGCTCGAGAAGCTGCGATCCCTTTCTCACCAGGAACTCTCCAAGCTCGAGAACTTCACCGTGGGTCGCAAGGGTTATGGTGAGGTTACGTTCCTCCAGCCCGTGGACCTCACGGATCTGCCCTCGCTTCAGGACCTCTTTGGCAAGACCGTCATCGTCGAGGATCTCGAGCTCACAGTCTACCCTGACGACAGCAACAAGCCCCCTCGCGGTCAGGGCCTCAACGTTCCCGCCCAGATCTCTCTGGAGAATTGCTTTGCCCGTGACAAGGCCACTCGACAGCCCATCACAGACCCCAACGACCCTCGCTACCGCCGCCAGATCAAGCGCGTGAAGGCTGTTCAGGGAACCGAGTTCGTCGACTTCTCTGATGACGGTATCTGGACGTTCACTGTTGAGCACTTCTCCCGCTATGGTCTTGCCGATAGTGACGAGGAGTCTGACGAGGGCATGAATGACTCGCCTTCGACTGGGAAGGGCAAGCAGCTGTCACCCGACTCCACGATTGAGGGGGAGACTGAGTCGGAGGAAGATGATTTCCTTCCGCCCACCAAGTCTATGCACGATCGCGACGTCGACATGAACCACGACAGCGGACTCGAGGAGACCGGCGACTCCTATGACGAAGCGGACGAGGAGGAAGATGATGAGAGCTTCGTCTCGGAGAGGCGTTGGGAGAACCCTGTCACCAATAATTTGGATAGCCCGGGCATTCGGAGAGTTCGTCTGATGCAGTCGAACTTCTTCGCCAATCAGGAAGTCGCCGCTCCGGCCGTTAGCGCGGCGGAAGCTCAGCGTACGCGGGCTCTCGAGGCTGCACGAGCGCTGCAGCGTGGGCGTGCCGAGGCGGGTTTTGGTGAAGCCGAGGAGGACATGAACGAGCTTGACGACCGGGCCGTC
Source organism: Trichosporon asahii var. asahii CBS 2479 (assembly GCF_000293215.1). NCBI lineage: Eukaryota > Fungi > Basidiomycota > Tremellomycetes > Trichosporonales > Trichosporonaceae > Trichosporon > Trichosporon asahii. Next base: position 480,733 of record NW_014040854.1, read on the forward strand.
AAGCGCGCCTCTTTCGGCGAGCTTGCGAGCCCGCCTCCCCGCCAACCAAGAAAGTACGCCAAGGTTCCCTTGGCCGAAAGTTCTGTCAACGGCAATGAGGGTGTCCGCCCTGATACGGGTTTGGCTCTCGGCCGCTCGTTCAGGTGCAGCTGGGGACCCAACGGAGAACTTGTCCACTTCGGCAAGATCTGTGCTCCGAAGGAAGAGTACAAATCGCCTTCGGACGCGACTGTGTTCGTCCAGCAGGTGGACCTGCTCGCCGACTCTCCAGAGATTGAGCGACCAAAGGCTGACCGCCTTCTTTCGCTTCTCCTCGACAACTCCCAGATTGAGCAGGTTGACGGCACGCCCATGGCCATGACGTCTACTGAGATCCGCTTCAAGGAGTTTGCGCGACTTTTCGACGAGGGAGACCGCTCACATGAGGCCACCATCTGGCGATTGGGCAAGGCTCTTTTCGACGAGATCGACCTGCGCCTACCCGCCGATACTCCCGACGATGTCCGGGAGCGGGTCTTCCAGGTTCGACGGAAGCTTGCGTTGTCCAAGTGGCTGGAGGACGCAGTAGCACCTGCCGTTGATGGAGATTTGGCGGCGGCTGGTGACAACCGACCCGCTAAGCTGTTCAGCCTACTCACCGGCAATCAAACCGATCGTGCTGTCCAATCAGCACTGGACGGAAAGGACATGCGTCTTGCCACTCTGGTGTCTCAGGCTGGCGGCCCTGAGGTCTTCCGCTCAGAGGTTCTTCGCCAGCTCGACGACTGGACCAAGTTCAAGGCGAACTCTGTCATTGGGTACGACTACCGTCGGCTCTACGCTCTCCTGGCCGGTATCACGGACGTCTCGAAGGGCGACTCTAGTCGTGGAGCTGACGCCGCTCCCGACGTTCTCGTCGCTGAGGGTCTGGACTGGAAGCGTGCCTTCGGCCTGTACCTGTGGCACGGGCGCCCGTTCGAGGAGACGATCGGACAAGTGTTCGAGGCCTACACCCATGCACTTGACGACGCTCACCCCCCTGCGAAGCCTATCCCGCCATACCTCGAGAAGCCGGACGGGGAGCGGGAGTGGAACATGGCCACCAAGCCCACGGACGTGCTGTGTAACTTGATTCGCATGTTTGTCGATCTGACGGTTCCCCTTGAGGAGGTCCTTTCGGCGCGCGGCTGCTCTCCCAGCCCCACAGACTTGCGACTTCCCTGGCACCTTTACCTCCTTCTCACTCAGGCGCTGGAGGCTCGAGACTTCTCTGATCGCGAGGAGCCCAATGCCGAAGGCATTGCGTTCAGTGCTAGTGCGAACGAGCTGACGCGCTCTTACGCCGCTCAGCTGGAGGAGGAAGGCCAGTGGACGTGGGCGGCCTTTGTGCTTCTGCACCTCGAGCTTCCCGAGGCGCGTCGCAACGCGGTTCGCGAGCTGCTGTTCCGACACCCGAACCCGAATAACTCTGAGCGCATGTTCCTCGTGAACACCCTCAGGATCCCTCCAGCGTGGCTGCACGAGGTTAAAGCCGCTGAGTTCGCCACCGAGAACGACCCGTACCGCGAGTACTTCGAGCTCATCCGTGCTGGTCTCGCCGACCGTGCTCAGCGCCTTCTCATCACGAAGCTCGCTCCCGAGGCTATCCTGCGCGACAGCCAGTCACTCCTGCGTAGACTTTGCGAGGCGCTCGAGCCCCTCCATCCTACTGGCTGGGAATACGGTGGCAAGCTGTTCCTCGACTACCTGAACATCATCAACGACACCAAGCCGCTGCTGGCCTCTGTTCTTCGCGCCGGCCTGCATCCTGATCCCGTCGAGGATGCGGAGCTCAACCGTCTGTGCAAGAGCGTGCCGCGCGTCATCCAACTTCTGCCCGCGCTCTTCCCGAACAAGGACGACGTGCAGCAGGTCGCCAGTCTGAGCGAGATGCTTAGCAACCTCCAGAACCTGGGCGCTGTTCTCCACATGAACAACCGCATCGAGCGGCCGCCAATCTCTGACCTCCTTGTCGACAAGGACCGCCTCCACCTCCTTCAGGGCGCTGCCACCGAGTCTTTCGAGCGCTCTCTCTCCGCCATCATGGCCTAATACTCTGATTCGTGACGTGACTCCCTTCCCGTTTGCCTCTTCATATAGCATGGTTGCCCATGGTGTCCCTATATCTTCCGTAGATAGTCTATAGTGCCATAGGTTGCCCCCAATGATGCATCAATTACAAGCTTGCCCTGCGTCGCACTGTTCGTATCCAAAGATGGTTCCGCCACTCTGTCTCACCGGACCGCGTCCTCAAGCCATTGACCGGCGGAGGCGAAGACCTCTCTTCTGAATTGAGAGGACTATCAACGTTGCTGACTACAGAGGCACCTCATAGGCTCTGAGCGCTGCGATAACGAAATTTCCGTGTTCTATCCGCTCTACTCATGTGCGGAACGCGCGAGCGGCAAACAGATGTCTGTTCTCGTCCTCTTCCTGATCGTATAACGGCTAGTATGCTCGCTTGTCACGCGGGAGATCGGAGTTCGATTCTCCGTCAGGAAGCTTAACCTTTTGCCATCTGTGCACTTGCATGCATGCATGACCACGTTTGTTTTGAGGAGATGGTTGATGATGAGTCGAGTGGTGGTGGAGAGACGAAAGTGCGGATTGCGGCAAGTCTGAGTTAATGACAATTCTGAAACTGCATTAGGCTCCGCTGATCGGAAGCTACGCCCCAGACTATTTGGCTAACCTAACCTCCACCGTCTGTTGTCGCCCCACGGGAGTGGATTCGCCATCGGCGTCAACAATGACCGCAGACAACGCCGCCCCCGCACTGGCTACCGTCGTGCGAACTGACTTATCTGCATGTCTACCCTCCTTCTGCTTCGCTCACCACTTCGCTCTCGCCGTTACTGTCTCCGCCTTTACTCCACCATGTCTGCTCCCTGGCACGCCAACTTCCCTGCCGGCAAGTCAAACCCGCCCGAGATTTCGGCTGCCGAGCTCGCTGCCCTGTCTGGTCCCGGCAAGGAGTACATCGTTGTTGACGTCAGAAGGACAGACATTGATGTGAGTGTAACCTGGCATGCAGATGAGTCTATCACGTGTTCTAGCTTTGGCTAAGCTGAGCGAAAGTCGATTCGAGAAATGGAGGGTCATCCAACTGTTGGACGGCATGTCCACCTTCCTGTCCCTACACTGCCCGGGGACTGTCAAGCTGCCTCTCACTGCGCTCCGTGGTACGCCTATGTAGCTGACTCGTCAGGAGCCGGACGCGAAGACGATGCACCCTGCTGCTATCAACCTGCCGGCGCAGACTTTCTATCCGACGGTCCCCAACTCTGCGCCTCTGCTGAAGAAGTGAGTGTCCGCCCGGCTACAAAGAAGGCATGCCGTCTGATTCACTGCCCTGGTCCCATTCAGACAAGCTGACACCCAGCATTCCCAAGGTTGTGTTTCACTGCAACTCGTGCAAGCCCGGAGGGCGCGGTCCCCGTTGTGCCGCCTGGTACCAGGACTACCTGGACGAGAACGGAATCAAGAGCTCGCAGGCTCTTGTCCTGAAGGGCGGATACAAGGCTTGGGCTGCCGAGTTCCCCGACAGGGTCGTCAAGCTGTAAAGGCTCTCAACGTTGTTTAGGCTGTCATGGATGCATGTGGTGAAGGATCCGCGGGAGGAGAAGATGTACGTCAGGTATCGGCTGGCCAATATGACGCTCAGCCCCGCTCGGGTGCTCGCGCACCGGGTCGGACTCGGACGCCACCGCGGTCGGTGACTACACCGGTCCTGATCGCCGGAAGGTGGGAACAAGTCTGGATCGCAGTCCGTGTTCCAGGTTGCTCCTGTGGCGGCTTCCTGGCCAGCAGGTAAACGCACTGCTCTCCTGGTGTTGCAAAAGATAGTTATCACCAATCTTCGTTTGAGCTCGGGCTCGGTGCGATCTCGCCAGCTCGAAAAAGGTCTACAGTTCCCCAGGCACGGCGAAGATAAGCCCTCTACAAGAATTGCTATCGCAGCACGCGGGACCTTGAACAGCGCTTTACGCCTCGAAACGCTACGAGAGAGGCTACATGGCTACAGCGTCGGGCAGATCTTGATCGGTCTGGATCGTACGCCAGAGACAGCGACACATTCCTGCGGGAACGTCTTGACCCTCGCTCTCACGCCCCGCAGAAAGCCTCGCCTAGACTTCAACTTGGCAGGAAGTTGAATGGTACCTGGCGCCCGATAACACCCGCATGACCGTATCCCGGCGGTAGTGTCCCAAATGTTGCCCGTGCGATCACTCTCATACCGCGCAAAAGGTACATGCAGCCTAAAGTGCAGTAACTATATCAAGTGACCTGCTGACCAGCGATTTATGTCATCCAACCCCAAAGAACACGCCTCAGCCCTCGCAGCCTTCCAGAGCATACCGCGCCGCCGTATCCTCTGACCTCTCAGTGGGATCTATAAACGAGACCACCCCACCCCCATTCCTTCTCCTCAACAATGACAACACACCACTTCTTCCACCCGCAGCACGCGACCCCGCACATGGTCCCGGTCATCCTCAAGGCCGCGGACGGCCTCTCCTTCCACGCCGACCTGGAGACGCTGCTCACGCACTCCTCGTACTTCCGTGACCTGGACCTGAAGCCTAGTGCAGAGCCGCCCGTCCTCCCGCTGCCAATGGCCTCCGGCCCGGCGCTCAAGTATACCCTCGACACGCTGAGCGGTGTCCCCTCCCGTCCGCCAATGTGGGATACTGACTTCATCGACGAGGTCGTCGACCTGGCATGCGCCTACGACCTGGGCCAAGTGAGATCGGAAGAGCGTCGTGTAGGCCCCTTCCGAGCCTACACTCTCTGCGCATTGGCGCACGAGCACGCCCTGCGCGATGGTAGTGTCACTCCGCCGGTACCCGCTCTCTCGCCCGATGCGTCGCCCAGCTCCTCCGCCGCCTCGCTCGAGTGCACAGACGACGTGGCCACAAAGCTATTAGCGGGGTACACTGATCGGCTCCTCTGCCGCCGCCTCGGCGAGCTGGACGAGTGGAGCGAGCGTGTGCTCGCCTCCCGTGCTCCGCGCGTGCTCATCGCGCTGAAGCAGTTCTTCCACCGCCGTGACCAGGCCCTCGACGCTTACCGCCGTGCTACCGAGGCTGATGACGAGGAGTACGACCTCGGACTGAGCCGGACCGACCTCACGACCGCATGCGGCTCGGCACACTGCGCCGAAGCCACTGTTCGCGCCCTCGCCCGCGCCACTCGACACATGCAGCTCCGCCCTCAGGCGCATGACGCATTCTGGACTGCCGCCCTGGGCTCCATGGACCCGGACCTTGCTGGACTCGACCAAGCCTGTCCCACCTGCCACGTCGGGCTCCGCGCACGCCTCATCAGGCTCTGGGCGACCGAGATGCCGGAACCGAGCTGGGAGACAGCCCCGGGCTGGGCGGAGGGATACTGGAGCGTCGACGCCCGGAACAAGCGCTACTCAGCCCTTGGCGAGGCGTCGACCGTCGCAGACCTCGGGCTTGAACTCGACATGGACGCGGAGATGTGGGAGTGGGTGAGTACTTCAGCTCCAAATATTAGCTGACAAACAGATGTAAACTACGAACCTAAGCACACGGAACGAACCCCAACGACAAACGCATTGTACCACAATCTCAACCCCTCTTGTTAATGTGTATAATACTCATCTTAGCTCGTAGCCCCGCACTCTATGAATGATTGTGCCTAATCTCCGAGTTACCGCTCCACTGGTGCGGAGCTAGTCGATGAAAGAGCTTCTCCGGCCACCGCGACGTCAGGCTGTGTAGCCCCACGTTCAGATGCAAATTGTCGTGGGGGGCAATGGAGATGCGGAATGCAGCGAGTGGCGACGATCGTAGAGCGGAGTTGCTGGGCGGACCTGAGCATGAGATCTACCTACGGCTTTTACGTAAGCGCAAGATTATCGATTCAGAAATGAGCGGGATCCGCTTAAAGCTGGACTGGAAAAGTCAACCGCCGGCAATAACGGAAGAGCGCCATTGGGAGCACGCCTTTGAAGCCAGCCAGCGACCTTTGTTTTCGGACTTCAACTCGTTTACCACTTCTCCTTAACACCTTCAAAATGTCGCAGACGAGGTACTTCTCGACCCGCGGTGGCGCTGAGACGCTCTCGTTCGACGAGGTGAGTTGCCCGCACAGTCGGCGAATTGCGGACTCGTTCGACGCCGCTGTCACCACGTCCGGTAACACGTTCATTACGCCAAGGAAGACAACAGAGCTGACTGTGACCAGGCCGTCCTGACCGGACTCGCCCCCAACGGAGGTCTCTACATTCCCACTGAGATCCCCAAGCTCCCCGAGGACTGGGAGACCAAGTGGGCCAAGCTCTCGTTCCCCGAGCTCTCTTATGAGATCCTGTCCCTCTTCATCCCGACCGACTCGATCCCGTCCGCCGACCTGAAGGACATCATCGACCGCTCGTACGCGACCTTCCGTGACCCCAAGGTCACGCCGCTGCGTCAGACTGGCGACAACGAGTACGTCCTCGAGCTGTGGCACGGCCCGACGTGGGCGTTCAAGGACGTCGCCCTCCAGTTTGTCGGCAACGTCTTCGCGTACCTCCTCGAGAAGCGCAACGCTGAGCTCGGCGAGGGCGAGAAGGAGCAGCTGACCGTTCTTGGCGCTACCTCTGGCGACACCGGCTCTGCCGCCATCTACGGTCTCCGATCCAAGCCCTCGATCACCATCTTCATCCTCTACCCCGACGGACGTGTTTCGCCCATCCAGGAGGCTCAGATGGCCACCGTCCCGGACGCCAACGTGTACTGCGTCGCTGTCGAGGACTCGGACTTCGACACGTGCCAGTCGATCGTCAAGTCGTGCTTCGGTGACGCCGAGTTCAACAAGACGCACCGCCTCGGCGCCGTCAACTCGATCAACTGGGCTCGTATCCTCGCCCAGATCGTCTACTACTTCCAGGCCTACTTCCTTCTGCCCGAGGAGAAGCGCAAGGACGTTCAGTTTGTCGTCCCCACCGGCAACTTCGGTGACATCCTCGCTGGTTGGTACGCCAAGCGCCTCGGCCTCCCGTGCAAGGAGCTCGTCGTCGCCACCAACGAGAACGACATTCTCCAGCGCTTCTTCTCCACCGGCCGCTACGAGAAGCCCGCCGGCACGGGCGAGGTCAAGCCCACCTACTCCCCCGCCATGGACATCCTCCTCTCCTCCAACTTCGAGCGCCTCCTCTGGTACCTCGCGTACGACACGCTGCCCGCCGAGGGCTCGCAGGAGGAGCGCCGCGCCGCTGCCCAGGCCAAGCTCAACTCGTGGATGGACGAGCTGCGCCAGACCGGCCGCGTCGACATGGGCCAGGCTGTGAAGGAGCTGGCCGGCAAGGAGTTCTGGGCCGAGCGTGTCTCTGACGAGGAGACGCTCGCCGAGATCAAGAAGTACTACAACAAGAATGACAAGTACGGCTCGTACGTCGTCGACCCGCACACGGCCGTCGGCCTCGCGTCGCAGGAGCGCGCGGCCAAGAAGGCCCCCACCTCGACCTGGGTCACTCTCTCGACGGCGCACCCCGCCAAGTTCTCTGAGGCCGTCGAGCTCGCCCTCCCCGCCAAGGAGCACGCCCAGTTCAACTTCAAGCGCGACGTCCTCCCGTCGCAGCTCTCTGAGCTCGAGGCCCTCAAGAAGCGCGTCTTCAAGGTCAAGGGCGAGGACGGCGTTCGCGCCCTCATCGAGGCCGTCAAGCGCGGCGAGCAGCCCGTCGCCGCCTAAGCAGTGTCTAGGGTATAGGTAGATTTTGTACAAAGCTTGTCATCATGCATGCGTTAGAGATCAGCGGTCGAGTATAACAGGGGCGTGTGTGTTCGGCTATCTTATCTGGGACATGCCTGCGGTGCGGGTCCTCGTCCAAAAGACTTGGGCGTCGAGCCGCCCTCCAGTGGCAGGTCGCCTCGACAAAATGCAAAAGGAAAGCTTCCTGACGGAGAATCGAACTCCGATCTCCCGCGGACTGTCGGAAATAAATGACAAGCGAGCATACTAGCCGTTATACGATCAGGAACGGACTGCCACATTCGTGACGAGTTGAGAGCGCCGGCTCCGCGCCTGTGTATAAGCCTTTGCAACATCACGTGACCAGTCGGCGACACGAAATAGCCACTCCGCGATTGGGCGGTCGTTGCGCCCGGAAAACTCCGATATCACCGCGAGTCCTTCCGCCGTGTGCGTACGCAGGGCGCGCTGGAAATGTCGGGGCCAGAGCGGGACCAAACGACCGAGGGGCGTCGGTCCAATCGAGTTGAAGCCAATTGAGGGCTGGGTGAGTGGCCCAGTGGTGAGCGGGGGCATTGGAGTCACACTGCAGCCGGCTGGGAGGGAAGCGGCCGAGCAAGGGGAGGAGGGAGGGGGACGGACCGCGCATGGTCGCCTGGTACAGCCATACAGGTCGACATCTTGCTCTTGCTCAACGTCAACGTCTCACTCACCACTCAACATGTCGTTCGTCCGTCCCGTCTCTCGCGCCGTCGGCCTCGGTGTTCGCGGTATCCACACCTGTTAGTATCGACTTTTCGGCCCTCGGAATCAGCGTTGGAGCACGACGATCGCGGTTCGCGCAAGGAGACCAGGGCATGCTGTTTGTCGCATCTGTTCGGCTGTTCGTCCTGTCGTCTGCACCACAACGACTGTCGCTCAGCCGGACTATGATCGACACGTTGTGCACATGTACCGCGGAGCTGCTTCAACGCCCTTCGGTCTCGACACTATCAAGCTCCTTCGTGTTTGTCGTCAGCTAACAGATAGCCCGCGTCTCCGCCGTCCAGGCCTCCAAGGTCGCTCGCCATGGTGCCATTTCCCCCGAGGAGACTGGTGGTTTCAAGTACACCCCCGACAACGGTGAGCTCTTTCATTGAGTTCCGTGAGCTGACGAAACAGCCATCCTCAAGGGCACCGTCAACGACGCTACCCAGTTCCCCGAGATCGGCAAGCCCGCCCACGGCTCGTACCACTGGGCCTTTGAGCGTCTCGTCGCCGCCTCGCTGATCCCCCTTGCCGTCTCTGCTGCTGTTGTCTCCCCCACTGCCCACGTGAGTTGAGGCAGCTTAATCGTGGCCCGTTCGAAGCTAACCCCCTCAGCCCATCGTCGACGGTGTCCTCGGCATCACCCTCATCGCCCACACCCACATGGGCTTCACCTCCTGTATCGACGACTACGTCCACGAGCGCAAGTTCGGTGCCCTCGGCCACGCCGCCCGCTGGCTCCTCCGCGTCGCTACCGCCGGTGCCGTCCTCGGCGTCTACGAGTTCAACACCAACGACATTGGTCTCACCGAGCTCGTCGAGAAGGTCTGGAAGGCTTAAGCACTTTAGCACCCCCCAAAATCACAGCTAAAAAGTGGTGTACAGTAAGATATGCAGCATGTACCGCAATGGCTCTAGATTAAATGATAATATGCTGCGTTTCTACATCGAATCTATGAGGAAGGAAGTATGAGTGGAGGAAAGTGGTAATGCGTTTGGATATCGTGAGGGATTGTCGCGTGCGCTGACGCGGGTGGAACAAGACACATTAACGACATGACACTGAAACTGTTACAAATGTTGACACCGAGACCCTCTAACCCAGAAGAAAAACAACTTGCGCCTGAACAACATGGACGACTTGCCTCACTGCACACGCGAGCGTTTGCTCTGCCATTCGGCAACGTCGCCAGCCGGAATCTCGCTCAGTGCTGAGCGCGGGCCACCTGGCCGGGTTCGTCCTCCGTCCGACTTGGTCGGGGAAGCGCTCCTGATCTTCAGTGTCTCGCTCTCATTGCAAGTCATCTCACCCGTCCCTCCGCATGCCCTTAGCACTGGCAAAGTTGGCGAACTCGCCGGGGCGTACGTTCTCAAGGTCCAAGTTGAGGGTAGGTCGTCCGAACCCGGCGGGCTGCGCCGCCAGGTCATTCAGACCGCCAGCGGGTTTGTCAGGTGACGGTAATCTCACAGGTTCAGACTGCGCTTGTGCCGCACGAATGGCAGCAGCTCGTCGCGCTGCTGCTCCGGCCGTATCGCCAGTCTACAAACGTCAGCTTGGGGCGCATTTGTCGCTCACTGATGGTGTCCTCGTGAAGCCTCCGATCTTCCGCTTCTTGCTCTCCTCGCCCCCACTGAGAGACCGGTCAGAGCCGACTGACGTATCTGCCTCGAGAGGGATGTCTGGTCGTTGTCGGTGGCGGTACACCGGCTCGGTTTCAGCAGTCATGGGTCCGGCTCCGTTGTGTAGACGTTTTAACGATCTGGAATTAGCTCCCTGGCGGCTGTGATACTCACGTTTCCCGTTTGACATCAGCCACCATGAGCTCAGACTCATCGATCTGGCTGAAGAACGAGTCGTCCTGTGAGAAGCTGAACCCCTCATCTGCCGAGAAGTCCGTTGTCTCGTCCGCGACTGGTCGCAGCGGTGGCGAGTTTACGCTGGCGACAGTCGACCCTGCCGACACTCTACGAGCAGCAGGTGGCGGGGCCGCTTTCGGGAAGCCAGATACGTGAGGCGGGACAGCGGAAGCGCGAGCAGGAGCAGGTGGCGCAGGCTGAAGCTGCGGCTCGAACTCTGGGCGGCGATACAGATCCTCTACCTTGACTTTCGGCTGTCTGTCAGACGCAAAATCACCGTCGCACTCACCGGCGGCCCAGGCTTGATTTTGCTGATCTGATTATTGAATTCCTTGTCGTAGATGCAGAGACCAAGGACGTTGCCAAACGTCTTCAAAGCACGTTTTGTCGCGTCCGTTACAGCTTCCTTCTGCGCCTAAACGTCAGCCGGAGACTGGCATACAATGCCTACCTTCTCTATCGCCGCGGCCCGGCCCTTCATGTTCTCGCAGTGACCATGTCCTACGTCCTCGTGCCAGCACCCGTCCTGCAGGGTGATGCGGACAATGGCAGTTACAGAGATCCATACTCGTTCGCCTTCCTTTACATCCATCTGGTTGTCAGCCCTTCCCCTTCCGTTGCAGCATTACTCACAAAGTCTGTGCTCAGTTTGACGATACTCGACGACCAGCCATTGAAGCCGAAGACTTCATTGGCGAGTTGAACAGCTGCGGGTCAGCTTGAGACGTCGCTGTACGGTGTACCTTTCCACCCTTCAACATATCTGAATGTCAGCACATGCGATTGAGGACTACTGCACATACGTAAACTTGGATCCACCGCCGCCTGGTCGCTGGGAGATGTACTCCGGTCCGAGCTTCTTGTTCAACCGCGCCTGCATCATGGCTACCCGTTCCTCGGACCACTGCGTGAACCTGGGCGTCGCTTGGCTACCGTATCCAAACCCAAGCATCTGCGAGCCATGGTGGGACCCCCATTGACTGTTGAGGCCGTCGATGACATGGCTGGGGAAGCCTCCACCGCCAGGCGTCTGGGGAGTCTGAATAGGCATTTGGTCCGGAGGGGGCATGGAGCCCAAGTATGAGCCGTTCATTTGCTTGATGAGGTGACAGGACAAGGACATGCGAGCCCTTTAAGCACGCGCTTGATCGTCGAGAGAGGCAGAGGTATGAAGTATGGTAAGAAGGTAGGGGTGGCAAACCGAAAAGAAGGAAGACATTTGTTGTTGTGACACCAGGTGAGGTAATCTCGAAAGTCAGCCGCGGGGGTATTTCCGCACAGTCGCGTCTCATGAACGCGTCAGATTCCAGAGTCCGCAATGTCTGACCTCACCCATTCTCTTTCCCCGAACAGTCGCCACACAAAATCGCATCGCCATGGCAGTCGAGGCCAAGCCGGAAGCAGGAGATGTGCTTCGTAGGCCGTCGGTGCCCTACTCCTCCCTTCCAGAGCTGTCCAAACCCTTCCTGATCGATCCCTCGAAGCGGTCCTTCAAGCACCAATACGCCAACGTCTACTTCGTCCGTTTGGTGGAGCTTCGACCCATCGTAGAAGAGCACGCGAAGCGTCTGTGGGCTGAGCGTCACTGTGGGTACATATTCAGGAACTATCTGACCTTAGTCAAACCTCGACTTCTCCCCCGTATTCTCGACCTCAACAGAGGGCAGCCATGCTACATCGTCGGCACTGTTTACATGGACATGCCCCTGAAGCCAAACGTCCTTGAGGATATGGCGCGAAGTGTGAGTCTGCAGCCTCATCTTGTTTATGCGCCCGTCTGACGTTCAGAATTGGATCGCCCCTCCTGCTCCTCGTCCGAAGTTCTACTCCAGCCAGGACGCCGTGCATCTGGAGGACGAGTCTGGACGTGTTCGCCTAGTCGGAGATGTCATTCGGAAGGAGCGCGATCGCGAAGGTGGTGGCTTTGTCACTGGAGTTATCATGGGCGTCTTGGGCTTCGAGAACTCTAGCGGCGATTTCGAAGTGATGGAACTCTGCTTCGCCGGCATGCCCGATGTTTACCATCCCAGCTCATCGGGCACAGCTAACGGCAAGGGGAAGGCAAGAGAGAGCATGGATGTTGACGATGGTGAGCGCTTGGCCCGGCGGTAGCTGATATTCAGACAAACCAGAGAGCAAGACGTGGGTTGCGCTCGTATCGGGGCTTTCAGTTGGTAATGAGACCTCTGCGCCGGATCTGAAGTCGGAGCTGCTTGTTGAGTGGCTCATGGGAGAGAATGGCGGCGCCCAGGTGAGTGAAGTGCATTGCTCTCGTACTAACACGACAGGACCAACTGGAAGGATCACGGATAGCCCGTGTGATCTTTGCGGGGAACACTCTAGCTGCACCCATCAAGGGGCAGGATGATCGCAAGATCGTGAGTGACATTATTACGCCTTCTTACTAACTACAGAAACGCTTCGGCTCTGGTGCTCAGAAGGCGGACCTGAATCACCCGACGAAGAACTTGGCCCACATGCTCTCGGATTTGCTGGCGTCGTCCTTGCCCATGAATCTCGTCCCGGGACCTTCAGACCCGGGTGGAGCTGTTCTGCCGCAGCAGCCCATGCCCAAGGTCATGTTTGGAGGAAAGAAGATGGAGGGACTTGAGTGTAACACCAATCCCACTTGGCTCGAGATCGGTGACCGGAGGTAAGCTTCAGCGTAGGCCGCGCTGGCTGACAGATAGCTTCCTGTGCTCAGGAGGACAAACGATCGACGATGTGTTCAAGTACCTGCCTGGCAAGTCGCGCCTACCGATGGCGAAGCGGACGCTCGAGTGGCGTCACATCGCCCCGACGGCTCCGGACACTCTTTGGATCTACCCGTTCCCGGACAACGACCCCTTCATCATCCGCGAACGGCCCAACGTGTACGTTGTCGGGAACCAACCCGAGTTCGAGACGGCCTTAGTCGGCGACGAGGACAAGACCAGAATTGTTATGCTGCCGAGTTTTGCGGCCACTGGCACTGTCGCACTTGTCTGCCTTGAAACTCTTGAAGTCAAGACAGTTGCGTTCGAGGTCCCCCCATGGATCGGGGAGGTTAAGGTGGAAATGAAGGAGGAGTGATAGCTCGAGGTGTTACCAATTATGCATCAATGTACTTTTCTCTGGTAGCGACCTCGTTGGCATCATCTTTGCGCGAATGGTGCTCAGGCAACCGGGGGCTGTTCTGATGGACGCTATCTTTGTCGTTACGTCCATGTCCATAGTCTTCTTCAGAGGTCATCAGCCCACAGCTTTCATCCGCTTCGTGCACATCATCGCCCCAAGGTGCTTGCACATCTTCTGATTAAGTCGCATTCGAATCAAGGACCCTGGCAGGAATCGAACCCCTGCCTGGTCTCGGCGTTATACGCGTCAGAGCTCTGTGGCTTGGTAGGTGAGTGGGCCCCGCGTCCTTCAGTGCGGCCCAAGGGCGCGTCGGGACGCATGGCTGTCTGCAGAGCCTCGACGTTAGATGAGAACACTCCGCAACGATCATCGACGACTGCACCAAACGACACCAGAGCTTGAATTCATCGCGGGCGATAGCAAGACTCTTCACGACTTCTCTGCAGCCCTTGATGGGCTTATTCTCCTAGTTCGACTCTCTATCATTCCTGCACCCACCCAAAATGACTGAGGCGATCGTAATCCCTGGTGCGTAATGTTCTCCAGATTTCGACCGTTGGCTGACTAGAGCAGACTTCGACGATGACGACGACCTCACCCTTCCTTCCTTTGGCCGTTCAGCGTTCGGCACGGGGACAGCCAGCAGCTCACCGGAGCCCGATGTGTACGCTCCGCCGCCGCAACGGTCAGAGTCGGCCATGTCGTTCGACCCGCCCAGCAGCACGCGCTTCTTCGGTTCCTTACCACGTCCAGGTACATCCAAAGGCGCGAGCGGCTTGGGGCAGTCGGCGTCCTCGCACGACTTGGGCCTTGATCCGCCGCCCGTCGCACGGCTCGGCAAGTTCTCGAACGGCTCGTCATCATCGCTGCTCGCTCATGGTCCTCATGGATCCGGGTCAGGCCCAAGTCTACTCAGCACGCGGAAGGGCTCGTTTGCGTCGCTGAAGAATGTGTTCAAGTCACAAGATAAGCAGTCGATGCCGGCTGTGCCGCCGATGCCTTCATCGCAGTCGTATGCCCAACAAGGTCAGCCAGGTTATCCGGCGTTACGCAACCCGTTCTCCCGCTTCGACACACCGCCGTCACCGCCGTCGGGGACGTCCTCCGTCTCGACTCGGCCGCGCGAACGCACGAAGCTTTCCCAGTCGCATGTGTCTCAACACTCGACGGTAGCGCCTTCGGTGCACTACAACGAGCGCAAGCAGTCTGTGGCGACGCTCGGCTCTTCCCACCGATCTTATGGAGGGCGATCGAACACGTCTGGCGGCTCGTCGAACTTCCGAGCGGAAGACTACCCGATGCCGGCGATGCCGTCCGGTCCTTATCGCTCAGCGCCGTCGCGTGCTGGGCGGCAGGGCAGTGACACTAGCGGACTCGGAAGCTTCGGCAAGAAGAGTAGCATCAGCGGGATCCACATGGTAGAGGCGTTCGAGTCCTTCGGTAAGACTCCCGCAGAGGAGGCTCTGAAGGTCGTCTTCCACTCTTTCAGGGAACTGGCTGAGAAGAAGATGAAGAAGGTCACTTCTAAGCCTTTGGTAAGCTTACGTTTGTATCTTCAGCTAATACCAGAATTCCCAAGTGTCTCTCGCATCGATCCTAGAGCAGGGCGTGGATTCCACTTTCGATGACACTTTGAACCAGCTGGCAAATTGCTCACGACGACACGCTCGACGGGTGCTTGACGTTCTGAGTTCGTGGTGCCGTGTTCAGTGCGAGCCAATGATTGCTGCGGAGGTTAGGAACCAGCTCAAGCAATCGATGGTGCAGCTGCGGCCGGACGAGGCCGCCTACATTCTCAACAGCCGCAAAACCTCTGCGGCCAAGTACATGTACTACCGAGCCCTGTTCGGTATCGTTCAATCTGTCCCGCCGCAAGACCTGGGAGAAGACGTCGCTCTCAACCTCGAGAACGCGGCTTTTAACCTGTTCAAGTCGGAGCGGCCGGACGATTACATCAGGAAGGACCTCTCAAATCTGTTGGTGGACTTCCTCGGCGAGCTCTCCAACAGCCGCTTCCTCACCGTCAGCGAACGGTTCACCCACGAAATTGGAACTCTGAACGCTGCCGCGCCGAAGGACCTCGATGCCCGAGTAGAGCACATTTTGAAGGGTGTGCGGCACCTGAAGCTGAAGGTCTATCCGGACGATAACCTCGAGATGGCCTCAGAGTTCTTGCAAACGCTCTCTGTGTTCTTCGTGAACGCTCACGGCAACTCCCTCAAAAGCGCTTTTGCGGAGACCTTCACGCATCTGCTGCACCCCGTCATTGAGAGCGCCACGGCCGAGGTCAACCATCCGCTGTGGTCCAAGGCAGTGGCAACTGTTTTGCAGCGTGCAATGGTCATGGCATCCAAGCCTCGCTATTGGAATGTGGCATTCCCACTTGTCGTGGTCGCGCTCAGCGTGTCCCCTCGTGAAGTGTTCATGGAGCACTGGCAGGCGTGCATTGACTCCATTTCCTCCAAGACGAAGGACAGGACAAGTCGAGCCGTTGGCATGAACGCTTTTGTGCGACTGCTCTGGGTCTATCTCAATCGCTGTCCGGAGAGTTCTACTTCAACGAGACGACGACTAGAAGGTCTCCTCCGAAACCACTTCCCGGTCAACACTGGTCAGCTCCTGCCAACGGATCTGCCTCTGGATCCGTTCGTTGCAATCTTGCACTACGTAATGGCCCGGCAGTTCGACTTTGGTCAGGAGCTCGTTGCCGAGTTCCTCCTGGACTGTGTGCCGCCTCGAGCTGCCGATGGCTCCG
The DNA here is from genome assembly GCF_000293215.1 of Trichosporon asahii var. asahii CBS 2479. Classification (NCBI taxonomy): domain Eukaryota; kingdom Fungi; phylum Basidiomycota; class Tremellomycetes; order Trichosporonales; family Trichosporonaceae; genus Trichosporon; species Trichosporon asahii. The sequence continues at coordinate 496,931 of NW_014040854.1, forward strand.
CAGGCGAAGTTATGTTCCCGGAACGTGCGTATGTTGCTGTTCAGGCTGCCACGAAGACGCTCGAGTGTCTGGCAGCGAACAACCCAGTCAGCCTGCCTAAAAGCGCTGATTTTACGACGTTCGACTTCGATGCTATCGATTGCCCCAACCTGCCTGAGTCGATTCACAACATCCCCGAGGCGGATGAGTTCCTGAAGCGCTGTGGGCCCATGATCATTAATGTGCTCCTCAGCTGCGACCGGACGGTGGGCAGTGTACTCCTATCTGGTGATACGGTGACCATCGCGGCACATGCCTCTAGCGCCGGTTGGGAGGGATCAGGCGAACAGGTTACTCGCAAGCATGGCGACGTGCACGTTGGATACCCGAAGCAGAACGAGTCAACATTCCGACTGCTTGCTGCGGTGTTGGAGACGCTGCCGTTTTTGCTACCGACATCGAATGTCACGAGCAGCAACGACAACATCATCAATATCCTTTGTCGGGCGACGTTCTCCGCCGATCCCATGGTGTGCGACGTGGCGTCGCGAACCATGCGCAGAGTAGCGCAGGACCCGGAGATCGGGCGGTCCCTTGTGGATCGATATCGCCAGTTCATATTCGAGACGAGACACGTGTTCCGCGACCAGTTCATCGGTACGCGTCTTCTCGAGTCTCAGCTCGTCCGCGTCGTCAAGGTCTGGGTGGACGTCCTTGAGACGCTTGCGACGCACCAGCGGTCCATGGAGAACCCGGTACCCTTCGACGCCGAATACGTCAACAAAGTGGACGGCGCCGGCTTGTTCTTGTTGTGCTCGTCCAGCCAGAACCTCAGACAACTTGCACTTCCCGTGTTTGCGGCCGCACGCGACTTCACAGGCGAAGCACGTGGGCCGTCGGAGCCATTCCGCTACAGCAGAGTTTTGCTCGAGAAGCCCCCCATCTCCTGCGTCCTGCAGATGTACGAGGGCACAGTCGAGGAGTCTGACTATATCGCCCTGTCAAGACTCGCGGCGTTCACGGAGCAGGACCGGGCACGTCTCGCCGCCATCCGAGTACCGAAGCTCATTCAGCACATCGCCGAAAGCCAGCAGAGCAAGGATGCGGCACTGTGGGCTGTCATCCTCCCCGCGTTCATCGGAAAGGTGTACGACAGCCTCCCGAACAGCGTCGTCGAGCTGCGCTCCGTACTCGCGAGTACGGTTGTGCGCAACATCTCCCACCTCAGCTCTGTAGCGAACTCGCGCAACCCCAGGTTACACACGAATCCATCTGCTGTGAACCGCACGACGTCTGATCCTGCTATCTTGGCCGATCAGTGGCGGCTCTACTTCTCCGTGCTCTGTGCTGTGGTAGACCCTACGAAGTCTCTGCCCACACCTCGTAAGCTGGACGCCACCATGTCTCCCGAGGTTGTGATTTCTCCCGCCATCTTCCCGTTCCTCATCCGCGTCATGGAGTCAGAGGACAAGCGGTTCCAGGACGCTGCTGTGTATTCGCTAGGCTCGATTCGCCTTCCAGCGCTCAGCCAACTGTCAGAGGCCTTACTCTACCACGTTCGTCGACTTTACGACCAGAACGGTTCTCGCAACGAGCCTAGGGGGCAAACGAGGGAGAGCCCTACCATGCGCCGGCCCTCCTTATCTGGCGTACAGTGGACGGCTGCAGCCCATGTGTTCCGCCTCGTGTCGCCGCTCATCATCGACGGCCGTTCCCCGAATCATCTCGCGAATCTGTCCAATCTCATCGGCTTCGTGAAGATCACCTTTAACCTTCTCGCTGAGCCCCTGGTCCAGGTGGACTACGACTTGCAGAGTCTGCGGCGCTACTTCTGTATTGTCGTAGACAACCTCTCGACTGCGCTCGGCCAGCTCGGCGGAAGCGACCGATTCTTCAGCCCGGACACTCGTGCCGGCATCTTTAAACTCTGTTACGACTGGTGCAACGTCGGACGCCGCCCTGATATCGCCAAGGCGCGCGTGTCGCACACACTCCAGCAGGCCGCGGACTCGTACCGCGGAGACGACAAGGCTCAGTACGTCGACGTCCTGCAGTCGAAAATGAAATTACTCTCAGCCGCCTCTGCGGAGGCGATGGCCAGCCTGTGTCTGGGCCGACTGATCAGTGCGCCGGAAACGGTTCCGTCGCAGACGGATCACATCGTCGACCCCTTAATGGTCCTCCGCTGGATTCGAGGCATGTTCCAAACATCACAGAGCTCGAACCACGACACGGCCCGCAAGGCTCTTTCCGCCCTGATCAAGTACAACTGGGACGTCCCTCGACTCTCAGACGAAGTCTTGCATCAGTCTTTTGGCGAAGGCGAGCATTTCTCTCTCGATGCCAGCTTCTTCGGCATCCTCGCGGACGTCATCAGCGACGGTACCATCAAGCTGCCGCCAGCCCAGCGCGCGTGCCTGTCGCTGTCGAAGCTTGGCCACCCCGTAGCGGCAGTGCGCCAGCGTGCGTTCCAGCTCGCAGTCTGGCTCTTTGACGACCCCGATGACCAGCTGTCGGTTTCTGGCCTCCTGCCCCTTGTCGGCAGTGCGGCACCCAATGTGTACCGTAGCGCCCAGCTCGAGATGGCCACCAAGCTCGCTAACTTGTATCCACAGCTGGCGTTCCCCTTCCTGACTGAGTGCACCAAGCGCCTCGGACAGCTGGAAGCGCCCCGCCGACAGGCTACTCTCAGCATTCTTCCGCCGTTCCTGAAGGTCCTAGAACTCGAGGCGGACACCTCAGAGCTTGGCCCGGAGGAGATCGCCCTCGAGCATCAATCGCTCCTGAACATCATGTACCTCGTGGTCCGGTTCAGCGCAGACCACCTGGACGAGGTGCGCGAGATCCTGCTCAGCTTCGCCGGTACAGGACAGTCGCGGAACACGAGGGCTCTCATCAAGTTCCTCTTCGAGCAGGGCGCAAAGCGTGGTAGTCCGGACTTTGTGCAGCATGCGCAGCAGATCATCGCGGCTCTCGCCAACTCGCCGGTCGGAGACGTCATCTTTGAGGAGATCTGCAGCTTCGTCCACCCTTCGGATATGGCATCCGCTGCCCAGACAGATGTGCCCGAAAGCCCTAACACGTCTCTGGCCAACTTGGACGCTCTTTTCACCAGCACCCTGCGGACCAAACCGCTGTCGCAGGGACAAATGGCGCTGCTCTTTGCGGGCGAATTACTACCCCATCGTCTCAGCGACCCCTCGCTCCGAACGCGGCTGCCGACTCTGCTGCACGTCGCCTTCATTCACTGCGACGATCCGAACACATCCATGCGCGAGTCGGCGCAGGCCGTGCTGTTCCAGGTCCTCCGTGCTTGGATCAGCGACCACACGAACATCCAGAACATGCCTCCGGCGGAGCGTGCCGAGATCTGGAACGGGGCCGAGATGATGACGAATAAGCTGTCGCGTCATAAAGCAGACCTGTTCTGGTCTTATGACGATGCCGGCAGCTCGCAGACCTTTGCTCACGCACCGACGCCGATGTCGACACTCCTGTTCAAGATCCTCGGCATTTTCCAGCAGCTCCAACCAACGCTGCGCAAGCAGTGGGGCACGCTCGCGCTGAACTGGGCCACGTCGTGCACGATCCGTCACCTCGCGTGTCGCTCGTTCCAGGTCTTCCGTGTTCTTGCCCTCGACATCACTCCACGCATGGTCTCTGACGTTCTCGCGCGCCTGTCCAGTACGATCGCGAGCTCATCACCCGAGATCCAGGCTTTCAACAACGAGCTCCTGCGCACATTTGCCTGCATCGTGCGCTCCAAGTCCGAGGACGAGATGCGCAACTTCCCTCAGATCTTCTGGTGCGCCGTTGCGTGTCTCACGACACCATACGAGGCTGAGTTCAACGAGGTCGTCGACCTTCTGTCGCATACCCTCGACAAAGCGAACTTGGCCGACCCGGCGGTCGTATCGCACCTCGTTTCATTCCGCCCCTCGGATCTCACTGGACCACCGCCTCACCTGCAGTCGCTCCTGCTCATGGGCCTCCGGTCATCTACCACGGACATGATGACATTCGACGTGCTGCGCCGTCTCACCAGTGTCCCATCATCCGAGCTCATCGACGAGGAAGACGGTCGCCTGCTCCACGGCTTCGCCGCGGCGCTGCCCTGGATGCTGCACTCCACCGACCTCGGAGAACCAAACGAAGAGCTGGCAGGCATGGCGACCGACCTCGCAGACATTGCTGAGCGGCGCGGCAACGCTAGCCTCGCCCGCCTCTTGACCTCGTTTGCCCGCAACCGCTTCCGCGCAAAGGATGACTTTATCCGACAGGCGGCACAGTTGCTGCGTGACTTCCTGAAGTCACAACCTCTCGAGCTTGTGACTATACTGCTCGGCTTCACCCTCAATCACAACGACTGGATGAGGGAGAAGAGCTTGCAAATCCTCAAGCTCGTTCTGGCGTACCCCGAGGCCGGACCCGCGCTGTCGCCCCACGCGCGCGAACTCTCTCGCCCGCTTCTCCGCTTGGTCTCGACGAAGCATGTGTCGAGCGCGCTCGAGGTCCTTGACCTCCCGCCGTTCAACAACATAGACGCATCGGGACCGGACACGACCGACCCCATCTTCGGACCTATCGAGTCCTCCGGCTGGTCTGTCCCGAACGCAAGTGAGCGGTCCGAGGTGACTCGCTCCAATGTGCAAGCAGTCTTCAACACTTGCGCCGTCGAGAGTCGTGCTGCCTCTGCGCACTTCTCGGTGTTGCAGTTCTCGGACCTGGCCAACGGCAAGAACGGCAGCAACCCGAACATCGACGGCAAGGGTCACATGAAGAGCGTCAATGCTTCGAACTCGGATGCCTGGCCGTCGAACGGCAGCCTCATCGAGATGCCGAGCCCGCCAGTGTCTGTGCCCGACAACGCCTCCATGGGGGACCTTGTCGGCGCGCTGCACAGCTTGAACCTCTTTTTCGACGACAGTCTTGATCAGCCATCTAATGGCACGACATCGCCCCTGCAAACGCGGCGCAAGAACTTTGGCAGCTTTGGTCGTGCCTCGTCCTCCGAGTCACTAGCGATGCCGATGCAGGATCCTCGCGTGCGCGCGATAATGACGCGGGGCACGCGCTCGCCTACGGCGCACTTGCAGGACTCGGCGTACAAGGCAACAGCAGCCGCACGCTCGACCGAGAGCTTCGCCACAGCCGTCTCGGACGGGTACTACACCGTGCCCGGAGAGGGGCCAGTCGCGGCATCCAGCGCCCCCGTCGTCGGTGGGTATAACGCGTACTCGTCGTCTCGCGCTGGGTCGCGCATGGGCGACCGAGCCAACGACAATCTCAACGTGACCGGCCATGCGCCGCACAACCCCTCCTTCTCTAGCGAAAGCGAGTTCGACCTGAACCCCAGCGCGGAGCAGTTCTGGCTCGATGAGCACCCGCCCAACGGTGTCAACGGCCTCATCCGGCCCTGGGAGGACGAACGTACGCGCACGCCCAGTCCGCGCGACGCTCTCAACGCGATCTAGAAAATCGCAACCACCCAAACCCAACGTCCACACTCTCTACCCCAACCACCACCACATTCTCTGCTACACCCACATCGACCTCCACTGCAGCAACAACCATTGAAACCACCCCATCAAGATCACCGCCAGCCTGTCCCCATTTCCTGCCCTCTCACACCTGCAAGCCCAATCTCGCTCTCGAGCTGACAGCCCACGCCGACGGACTACTCTGTCGGGCCAACCGAGTGCCTCACGCCCGCGTCCTCGGTACCGCGACGGCACAGTGATCACCCTCTTGTTCAGCCGATCCCACTTCCGGCTCCAGAGCAGGGTGGCCTCGCTGGAATTGGAAGCGGCATTCGTACCTGCGGCGCGAGTGCGCCGACGCCGTACTTCGTCCGCGAACCGTCCGATCGGCGTGAGTCCGACAGCATCAGCGGCGGCTACACTAGCGCGTTAAGCTCGCTCGGGCGCGGTATCCGACGCCTCAGCCTGCTCTCGAACCCGAGCTTCAGGCACCGATTCCAAGCCCATCCTCCCAATACCTCTCAGCTGCGTGGAGTAACACCCACCCGCCAACACCACCACCTAACATCACAGAATCAGCTTTTGGGATAACTTCAGTTACTTTACTCGCATCATAGATAGACTTGTCGAGCATGTATCATCGTACGCTATATACATGGTCACATTGTTCGTTATGACGCAGGAGACTATGGATCAGGGTTTCGGACGAGGTAGGCGAGCACCTTCCTGCACCCAGGCCGCTGGCCTGATCGGGGTTGTCTATTTCGTTTCACACCCCCTTCAACCAGGGCCACTGGCACGAAGGGCAGTGGACAGTAGGTTTGCTGGTGTTCTTTGCGCCTTCCTTTCGTGGTTCTTCTCGAGGCTCTTCTCGTTGCTCTCCTCTTTGAGCCTGCGGTCAGCGCCATTATGTTTGCCACCCACGTCGCCTCGACAGGAAGACAACCGAGGATGAAGTGGACTAGAGACTCGGCAGGAATGTAGTGGCCACAATGTAGAGGGCGCATGCACCGAACGGAGCGCACACTAGAGATAGCTTTGGCGTAAGATCGTGAAAGAATTTCCAGGAATGCTGCGAATTTTGGGCGCCACTGTGCCACAATCACTGGCTCAGCAGCGTGCGCTGACTACGGATCCGAGGATGTCTCACAGAGGAGCACGGACCGCCAAGCTCACGTCAAGAAGGCTGTCACCCCATGGCAACCCTTCTTCTGTCTTCCCTTTTCACTTTCGCCTCAACGCATACTCTACCCCAGTGGTCGTCGCAGCGATGCCGGCGCTCTACGGCTACAAGACGCAGTGGAACGAGTATCCGGACTGGCCGGCCCGGTATGATTTCGTCGTCAAGCCGCCGCCTTCCTCCACCGCAGTCCTGGATCACATTGCACGCGCCGACGGACGACTGTCGCTTGTCGTGCGCTACGTGACTGTGCCGCCAGTGAAGACGGGATGGGCAAACTTCCGGCGGTCCTTTCACCCACCGCCTGTGTACTTTCAGAGCTTCGGTTGGCGCGACACACAAAACCAGGAACGAACCTGCACCCGTGAGGAGCTCTGCAACGGTTTCCGCACCCTTGTGTCAGGCTATCAAGAGCTGTACACGTTAGCATGCGCGCTCTACGCCGTTTGGGACATCGCACCCTTCGTCGATTCTGGCGGAACACCTCGTACACCGACAACCGAGGAGCAAATGAACCTAGAGCGGACATATTACCCGCAAGTCATGAGGGCAGCGACAGCGTGGCAGGAGATCCGGTTCAAACTCTTCTGGGAAGCAGAGTACATGAGCCAATACCTGGCCCATCTGTCTGACCTAGAGGATGCAGGCAAGCTTCCAGCAGCGTGGCGACCGTACCCTCGCCAGGTGACGGAGAAATCGGTGGATCGGCTGTTCGACAGCGAGCGCTACTGCATGCTTGTCTCCAGTGACAGGATGGACGACTTCCCCTTCCAGATGCTGGGCGTCATTCAGAATCGTCGGAAGGGCGAGCACTGGCATACCATGAAGCGTCTGCTGGAAGAGTTACTCGTGCCAATTCTCAACGGCAAGGGCTATAACGGCGAGCAGGAAGTTGAGAAGTACACCAAGCCGACTGGTCGCTTCCAAGCGCCCAGCAGCAAAGAGTAAGTGGGTTTCCAATGAGCCATGCTCACCACACAGGATCAAGGACCGTCAGTTGTGCAGGTTGCTGGCGTGGAACCACAACCCGCGCGAGTACGAGAAAGAGAAAGGCAAGCGCTATGACCTGGCGCACTACGACGGCATTCTGGGTGTCCGCACGGTATCTCCAGTGCTCCCCGAGGAAGCAGCTTCTCGTCCTCCCCCGTACAGCCAGGTGACTGAAGGACAAGCGACGACCGGTTCTGGGACGGAAGCTGCAGACGATAGGAAGCCTCAACTGGAGAAGAAGTCTGCTTCGAATGATTACAGTGCATGAACCTATGTATTCGCTGCATCGCACGGAGATGTTCCAACGAGATGCGGAAGTGACCTCGTGCACAGCCCCTTGCAGGATGCCACCCACTTTAATCGTCGGGCCATACAACTTGTTACAATTACAGTAGGATTAGTTACTTTTGTAGAATAGAGATGCCACTGGCCTCTTTCACAGTGCTTCTGGATGCTGCTTGATGAACAATGGGTGTACTTTCGGCTTGGAGGCGTCTCAAGACTTGCTGATGCGGGACTTCCTGATAGCCTTGATGACACCTCGAGGCGAGAGGCAAATGGAAGTGACAGTCGTGTTCACCGCCTCAGAGTTCTCAGAGTTGAGGTTGCAGAAGGGATCGCTGCCCAGGGTACGAACGAGCTTGGACATGCTCGCATCGGAGTTGCGCGAGGCATCCGAATTGTCAGAGACGGTGGAGGCGGAAGTTACAGACGCCCTAGAAGAAGTGGAGGCATCGGAGCTCGTTGAAGTAACGGAGAGGACAGAGGTGGGGCGCATAGAGGGGCGCAGATCGATGTCATGCAGATCGATCAGATCGTCCAGATTGGCAGTGGCCGACTGAATAGCCAGGCCATCAACAATAGCGGCGTGACGGCGGATGGCCTTGTCGGTGACGGCAGAGAGAATGTCACCGTCGGCAGTGATGCGGAGGCGAGGAGGGAGAGAGGCGCGGAAAGGATGGTCATTGGGGATGTTCAGGGCAGAGTTGTTCTGGTAAGAGGAAGAAAGGGTGTGCATGGTGGGCGTGAGGTTCCGTAGAGGTGTGGGAGAGAGGCCGGCTCTGTCAGTTGGGTGTTTTGGGTGCTGCAGCTAGTAGGTTTTTGGTCGTGCACAAGGGCACTGCTGGGGGATGCCTCAGTGTAGCGAGAGCGGCATATATACAGTGCTGGTTTGCAGTCACCACCTCATCAAGAAGTGACAGCGAGGAGAATGATCGAGGTGGTGCATGCTGATCATAATCGATGAGTGGGCGGTGAAGCGGGGTGGCCTGACAACGGGTCCAATAGATTGGGCGGTGACAGCGCCCATCACCAACACCAACAACAGATTGAACTCTGACAGCGCAAATCGCAACTCACCCAGCAGAAACCATTGTCACCGCGCCGATCGGAACGATCGGACCTTCTTTGTCGCTCCGGCAATCCCGTGCTAGAACAAGACCGGGGAGTAGCATGCTTGCGAGCGGCCGTTCTGGAAGCACAGGACTCGGCTCGCCCTAGGCCGCATGCGGGCATGCAGCGCGCTTGTGGCACTACTCGTTGTTCATCAATGGGCAGGCGATAAAGCATTGGTGCATGGTACAGCATGATCAATAGTGCAACGATGAACTCAGCATAGCATGGACGCTTGCGCACCACCGCACCGCTGTGTGCATCACTTAACGGGCGAGAGGGTATAAGACCATGCCATGCACACACGGCGAGCCCGCACTCATCCACCTTCCCGCGTCAATCTCTGCCCTCTCCACGTTCATACTACAAACTCACTTTCCCTCTCTCCTACTTCTCCTCACTCCTAACAACTCATCCTCTCACCTCATCTACGCAACCAGTCGCTGGCTGCTGACCATCAGCACTCAGTAGGCAGCTACGAACGACTACTTCAAACCACGCTCGTCACCATCAGTATGAGTGGCGGCAGCCCGTGGCCGCCGCCGACCGGCAAAACGCAGACGCACTCGATCCCCGGGGCTTTGGACGACCCATCATCCACAGGCTCGCCGATACGCTCCTGTGCCGTTCCTCCTCCCAATCCTGCGCCGACCTCCGATACTCCACCTCCGACCTCAACATCGGAGTCAACCCCGCCTCCCACGCCACGACTCCGGGCGTGGGACCTCGACCACAAAGTGCGCCCGTGGCAGGTCCAGTATCCTCCCAAGCCTCAAGGGGACAAGAACTCACCGCCAGCAACGCTGGTTATGTGCGCTTCCCCCGAGCCCATGTCGGATTCGGAACGTGTCGCGCCCGACTATGCCATGCCGATGTCGACCGAGGAACGCAGGGCGCGCTGGCCGTGGCCGCTCCGTCCGCCCGAGCCGATCACGAGGCGGGGCAAGTCGTCTAAACAGCTTCTGAGCACAGGGCCGCTGTGCGAGTCGCCCGAGCCGATTTCCAACTCCGGAGCAGCGGGGGCGACGCTCAAGAAGACTGCAAACCAGGCGAAACAGGCAACAGGGGTACGCCGCCCGCCCCGTCCTCCTCGGCGCCGCGTCAACACGCTCTCCCTCGCTCTTCCGGACCCTTTTCCTCCGCCGCCTCAGCCCACCTCCAACGCCGAAACAGAGCCAGCTCGTTCCAGTGTAGGCGCCCGCTTCCGCCTCATCCTCGGCACGAAGTCCCGCACGTCCTCTGCGCGTTTCCGCTTCACGTCACGAAGCAGCAAGTTGACAGAGCTGCGTCCCGAGGCCGCCACGCGTGTCCGCTTCGCGATCGACGAGCGGGGCATGGCACGCCTGAATCGACCGCCTGAGACGGCATCTGAGCGCGCGGCGCGCTTACTGGCCAAAGAGAGGCGGAGCCAGAGTCTCCGCGCGCGGCGCGAGATGGCGCGGCGGGCCTTTGTCCGTCTCCATATCCAGCGCGCGAGGGAGGCCAGGCGCGAGGGGTCGGCCATAGAGAGGTGGAGGGCCCGGGTTGCCGATGAGGCGTGGGAGTGGGAGGACGAGAGCGAGGAGGAGGACGAAGATGTGTTGGTGGCCAGGGCGGAGGCGAGATGGGCTGCGACCAAGGCAAATACTTATGCTGCGGTCGGGGAGGAGTGCACGCACCGCAATCCCCCGCGCGGCACTAAGATGGTCCGTTTCGCCCGTTTGCCAGTTTACAGGCGTCCTCCGCCCAAGGGTGTCGTTCTGGATATCTTGTTTCCTCGCGGTGAGGTCCAGAAGAAGACCGAGAAGCCCAAGGAGCCCCTCGTCATGATCACCCGCACGGTTCTCAGGTCTCTCAGCACGCCAGGCCGGGACACCCTCCCACCCAATCTGAATGCGGAACAGAGGCGCATCGTGAAGAGGGCGGAGACAAGGCGGGCGGAGAGTATCCTCGTCCCGCTCCCTGTGGAGGAGAAGAACGGTGCGCAGGGAAGGTACGAAGCGGAGGATAAGAACAGTACGGAGGAGAAGAGAAGTGAGGAGGAGCCGGAGAGCGCCAAGGAGAAGAAGGGCGTGAAGGAGAAGGGGAAGCAACGAGCGGCCGAGCCCCAGCCTCGGAGGCCTCGCAGATTGGCGACGGTCATGGAGGAGGACGAGGAAGAGGAGATCGATGTCGAGGAACAATACATGCTCGCAGTCATCTTCGGTCTCGTCGGCGACGACCAGCCGGGAAGATCGGGGGAGACGGCGCGCGAGAAGGAGGCGTTCATCGAGGAGATCGACTCGGACACGGAGTCGCTGGTGGATGAAGTCCAGAAGGACGACGAGTGCTTCCCTGGACCTAGTACCTCAGCGACCGAGGCGCCGACGAAGGCAACGGAACCTAGCATCATCCAAGATTCCCCCGAGAAGGGGGCAGATGACCTGCAGGAGACCGTCGTCGCGGAGCCGAATCTCGCGGCTGGCCCTTCGGCGAGCACGCCGCTCGCCACCTGTGCCAAGCCCGACAGTGAGGAAGATTCTAAGGACGACATTCCCAGGATCCCATGGGCCGCGAAGGGCAAGTGGAAGGCGGTGTCGAGTGACTCCGACGACGACGGCGTCGGGATGTCGGTGCCCTATCCACATACGCCTGCGCCTCTGACTCCGGAGCCTTCGCCGGATACGCCCTCGTCCAAGATGGACGCTGAGCCGTTGAAGGAGCTGGAGGAGTCCGCTCCGTTGGAGAAGACGTCCCCGTCTCAGCATCCTGAGAAAACTCTCCCCTCAGTTCCTTCCGAAGAGACACTCCAGTCGGTTCAGACCAGGAAGTCCCATCGGCCGGTTCAGATCGAGGAGAGACTCCCCTCGCTCCAGTTCAAGAAACCTTCAATCCCGGCCCCGTCAACTGAGCCCAAGCCGAGCCCTGCGCCAAGCCCTGCGCCAACCCCCGCCTCCTCGGCCCCCCAGCCTCGTCGTCAGCTAATGGAGGACAGCCCACGCTCCATCACCCCTCACCCACCGCTCGTCACCCCGCCCCCGCCCGAGACAGAGTTCGCACCCGGCTCGCTGTCCTTCGCGACCCCTCTGGCCTGGAACCGGGTCCCGATCAAGATGAAGCCGAAGCCGCAGTGGATCCCATGGGCGAACCCGCGGGCGCATCTCCAACCTCCTCCCGCGCCGCCTCCTGCCCCCACGCTCGCACGCTCACTCAAAGCCCATGAAGATGAGGGTGAGGATGAGGGTGAGGATGAGGGTGAGGATGAGGAAGAGGAGCAGGAGGAGGTCTGGCACGACTGTCTCCCCGGCCCCTGGCCGCTGCGTATCCCTATGTTGCCCAGCACCCCGCCGCCCGCGTACCGCCCCCCGACGCCGCGATTCCCGCCCCTGAGGTGGGTGCCGCAGGTCGTTGGGGGTGAGGAGCCGAGTCAGGATCGGTACGCCCAGTACATCGCGCGCGACCTGCCGGAGACGTTGGACGGGATGGGCCGGCCGGTCCAGGACGAGGCTGCAGTGCCGGAGACAGAGGAGGAACTGCCCGGGTACGAGGAGCCTGCGCCTGAGCCTGGCCCCGAGCCCGAGGGGCCGAATGAGGGTCTCCTCGTGCGTCTGCGCAGGCGCCTCTCTCGCCGCGAGGAGAGCAGTTCCGAAACCCACGTCGAGGAGGTTGCGGCGTAGAAAGGAGACGTTCCACTTCTTAAGCACGACCTGCCGCCAAGAAACAAAGCCACCACCTCCGATTAGCCAAGCCTGGGTTAGTCACCATCTCCCGCCTCCCATTCAGTCAACATTTGATCAGTAGATACCCCTGCACCCCTGCACCTCTCAGCTCACCTCTGTATACCCCTACGTATCGATAAAGGGCATGCATAGCACACCTTAGTAGCGTCTAGAGATCTCCCCCGAGCACCTGGTCGCTCACTTGTGCAGCGCGTTCAGACCCCAGAACACGAGCAGCGCAAACACGCCCGCGCCGACGTAGATCTTGCAGCGGTCCTCAAAGCTCGCAACCGTCAGGAAGGGGTACGGGAACTTGCCGTTGAGGGCGGCGCAGCGCTCGACCCATGTCGCGTAGGCGGTTGCGACGCCGAGGGCGGTCAGGAAGGCTCCGCGCGTGGATGTCGGAGGGGTGTACTTCTTCTCGAGGAGGAAGAAGTCTGGCGTTAGCTGGGAACAACCATCATGTAGCTGTTGGTTGACCGGCCTCCGCGCTCGGGTGGCCCGAAGAACACCACACCGGTGTCTTTTCCCCCGTGATGTTTCACCAAAGTGGGGAGTAGTGTTTGATGCAAACTCACCGAGTAGCAGCGCCACGGCGGGCACGAGGTGCAGACCCAAATCCATCCAGAGCGGGATGAAGAAGAGCTCAGCGCCGGCGTCGATCTTGGTCACATCGGCGAGCGGGTCGGCAGGAGGGACAATCAGGCTGGGGGCGAAGAGGATAAGAGGCCACTGCGAAGCGTTAGCGAATTCTGACTTGTGTGCTTGCTGTTTAGCAACACCCAGTGTTTGTCAACAACCTTGGCTCCACCGGAGGACAGCGGCCGAAGACAAGGGTGTGGAGCTGTGGGGCAGAGAAGCATCGACTCACGTAGATCGCCGAGATCGTCAGCTCGATCGGCATCGCGCCGAGAGCAAGGACACGCTTGGACGCACGGGCGACTGTAAGTTAGCTTCACATTCGGTCGAGGAGCTCCAGAGGTGAAGTCCGATGCGATCTCCGTTCCAGTACTCACGCCAGTTGTCCGGGAACACGTCGCAGATCGCCGAGAGGATCATCGTCGCGGTGGCCATGAGGAAGCTGCTGTCAGCTGACGGAGGACGAACATCCAGCTGTTCCCCATTGCGACCCTCCTTCCTCGCGAAGTTCAACTCTCGTGACGGGGAAGGCCCCGATGGGTTCGGTGGAGCTACTCACCCCCAAATGGTCAGGAACTGGAGGTCGCCGCCAGCCTGCTGTCAGCTTTGATCCCAACCAAGAAAGCATGTGAGCTTACCTCCTCAGTGACGACTCGCTCCGTGATGACGCTGAGTGCGCGATACGCCGAGATCATGTACGCGGCGACGCCAGAGTGGAAGATGAACTTGGCGGCACGCATGCCCGGCGACTGCTGCCGGCCGATGACGGCTTGGCCCTTCTCGGTGCTGCCCATGGTTAGTGTGTGCCGGTTCGATCTGCGATGGTACGCAGAGATTAAGATATGAGCTAGTTGGATATGGGAGATGGAGCTATAGCAAATTGTTGGAGGGTGAAACGTTTGCGCGCAGTGGTACGCGTCGAGGGAAGACATGAGGAACCACAAACCCCAGGAACATCCGGCGCCCGGGTCGGCGTACGTCATAGCCTGGTTCTGGAGATTGAAAGTTGCACTTCCCTCGGCTCGTCCGGTCCGATACACCTGACACCTCGTACCATATCTGTCCAGCTGACTTATGCTTATCTCGGCGCCGTCGGCTGAGTGTTGATTCAATGCAACCATGCAGCCACTATAGAGCCGGGTGTGCTAAACTGGCCGGCACGCCCGGCGGAGGGTCTAGCGCGCCCTACAGGCGCTACGGACGGGCGTGGACACACGTGTGTTACAAAGTCTGACATTCGTCTCTATCGATGCAGTAGTAATGTAGCCTGGTCTATGCGTTCATCGTCTATCGACTAGTGCTTGCGGTTCTTGAGCCCGTTCGCGTGTCCGTTGACCGCGCTCGAATGCCCGTTAACGCCGTTGACACCGTTTCCGTTCGTGATACCGTTCGTGACACCGTTGCCGTTGGCATGGCCGTTGGCGTGGCCGTTGATGCCGTTCGTGTGGCCGTTGGGGATGACGCTGTCGTCCTCGTCCTCGAGCGAGATCGCGTCGTCGTCCGTGTCCTCCGAGTCGGAGCGAGTGTCCTCGGCGCCCTGGCCGCGCACGACACGGACGGCCACCATGATCGCCATGTAGAACCAGACCGTGCAGAGCACGAGCAGGATGCTGAGCAGGATGATGAAGCCGTAGTACATGCCCTTCGTCAGGTAGTGGCCGTTCGCGGGGTCCCACTTGAACGCAATGTACTTGGGCGCCTCAACCGCGGCGCTCTTGATGACGAGGAAGAGACCGACCTGGCGCGTGATGATCCACGAGACGAGGAAGACGACGAACGCGGCGTCACACGCCCGGGAGAACGCCATGTACCGCAGAAGCTTGGCGAGCTGTCATTAGTTCACTGAACGAAGGCAACAACTCACAGGCAGCAGGATGTCGCAGAAGTCCATCAGGGAGTGCACAACGACGCCGATCCGAGTGTAGTTCGCCAGGTACGACGAGCCGATGAGAGCGATCGACAGCAGGTGGTGGCCGAACATCTGCCAGTGGTCCTTCCTCGGTTTCTCCGTGTTGATCACGTAAAGCTGGTGGAACCACCATCCGAGCTGCGCCAGGTAGTAGAACTTGGTGAGTGCCGGCAGCGGCGTGTACGGGTACGTTCCCCAGAGCTGCTCCGGCGAGGTCGGGTTGGGGATTCGGTGCAGAATGATCTATCCGGTTAGCGTTTTTCCAGACCTTCTCTCCATTCCTCATCCTCCCCTGCTGCCAGCTCACCATTCCGATGGTCCAGAACACGGTGCAGTAGGCCATGGCCCACGCCTGCTCCGCAAAGCGCACAGAGTTGTGCTCCTTCTTCTTCGCTGCGACTCGCTTCAGGTGGCGCTCCATGGCCGGTGATGTCGGCTTGTGGTCGAGCGGCGGTGTCGGAATCACTCGTCGGGCGAGGGGCGACAGAATGTACTTCATGGACACATGGCGAAGGACGCTGAACACGACGGCCCAGAAGATGACATACCGGACGTCGAGCCTGCCCTTGCTGTACAGCGTCGTCGGCACTCCGTTCTCAAAGCCCTTCACGGGGTACGAGAGCTCGACAAATGGCCGAACAAAGTCGACGACTGACTCCCGAGTGAGAGACATTTTGTTGTTGCGGATTGGGAAATGGGGGAAGATGGAAAGTCGAGATGCGAGGAAATGTCCAGACAGTCCTGCGCTAAGCTGGGTAGATCGTAGCCTAGCTGCCGAGACCGAAGATCGAAGATTGATTCAGATCCTTGCGTTGCAGTCGTTTGATGAGTCCAGCTCAACTTGGTCTAAGGTCGCTCAATGTCCAAAGTGCAATTAAGCCGAGAAGCAGATACGCAGGTACGCGGTACGGAGGTCGCGGTAACGTGTGCTGTGAGCTAGGGGGTTAATTGACCGGTGAGGCGCCAATGGGATCCAAGGTAACTCTGGGGAAGGGCAAGGATGGGCGTGAGGGAATGAGGATTGAGGGAAGATGAATGCGGTGGTGTTTTCGTCGTGTCCTGTGTGTGTGGAGGGGAGGAGGCGGGGCGCAGATCGAGTGTTGTGTGTCTTTCGGCGCTTGCTCTCGGCGGTCGGAGCAGAGCGGTCGGCGACGTGCAGCGTGCGTGTGGTGGTGTGAGAGAAGAGGGTGGAAACGTGGAAAAGAAGGATGGCCGACGAAAAGGCGAAAGTGCGAGTCCTAGGCTGGCCGGGGTCGATAAATGACAAACTCTAATGAACCGGAGCAGCTTAGGACACCAAGAAGGAAAAAGGGCACACCAAGGGCGTCGCGGGTGGTGAAACGCGGGTCTCGCGCCGGGTCGACCGGCCGGCTTGACACGACGACACGTGCGGTTCGCGGGTACAGGAGTTCCAGGAGTTCCCCAACGCTTTGTCTGCTGCCTAGTCTGCCCACCGACCCATGCCACCCGGCGATCACTTGCACGTACATCGGTACGCCTGTCGTCCCATTCCTGATCCTCCCTGGGCAGGCAGGAGCTGCACAAGCCGTGTTCAAGGATGAACGCAGGAGAGCCCAAAGGACGCTGCCTCCACCTCGCTATGATCACTGGAAAATATCAGCTTGAACCCAATCGTGATGGAGATAAGTCGGCTAACCCTTGCAGGCGGGTAGGCTGACGATGAGCCGCGTCCCTGTCTCCCCTGGGTCAAGACCTAGCAGACCTCGCCTCGCGTATCGGGCCGCTGATAAATTTCGCGAACTTGCTGCTGCGCTTTCTGCGCTGGCACCGACGATCCACACCGAGACCACCGGGGATCGTGGATTTAATTTATCACCGGCTCACGGCTCACGGCACAACGCGGCACACTCCGCCAGCCTAGAGTGCTAGTGTGCATGTGCTGGAGCATCAGCGTGCCACGATCTGCATGCGGCACGGGCACAAAGACCGTCCCACCGTCCGGTGCATGCAGTGCAGTCCAGTGATCAGATGTATCAAAGTGCAGTGCATGCCTCTCGATGCCATAAAGATAACTGCCTCAAGTAGTGCCTGGCAGGAGCACAACGCTGTGCTAAGCTCCGGCGCTCTTCTCGGCCTTGGGACAGGGGAAGCCTGGGGCTTCATAGGGTGCGGCGCCGCCTTGCACTTTTGGCGTTACTTGGCACGCCATGCACGCCATGCACGCCACATACACACAGGTACACGGACGCTGCAAACGCTGCAGTGTGGATTGGCCCGATGTCCGAGTGTTCGTTTGGCGGGCGCAGGTTGCAGGCGGTCTCGACTCGCCGCGCCGCCGAGGTGAGGTACATCCAACATGGCCGAGTAGTGCTCCAACCTCCTCCGGGGTTCCGGTTTTGGCCACTCGTGGGTTATGACGTGCGACGAAGTAGACGGCGCTAGTGAGCGGACCTCACGGTCGCAATGCATACGGGGTTGGTTCCTCAGTAGCCTCAACGGAGCGCATTAATAGGCAATGACGGACTGCGCAGAAGCTCGACCATAACCCTCGGCGACCCGGCAGCACAGCGTCGAACAACTGCACAGCTGAGACGCTCCGTGCATCGTCCTCTGCAATCTGACATCCCGTCAGTGCACCGGTGACTCTCCTTTGTCCACGCTTTCTGTATAGTCAGCACTTCTGCCCCGTTGTCTGCGTTGTCTGGGTGGAGATTGACGGACTTCGCCACATCTCCGTTGCAAAGTGGAGGCCCGAATAAGCCACCCTCCTCAACCTCATCTCGCGACCACCCAGGTCAATGTTGATTTCGGCGTCCAGCGACGGCAACTCGAGCGTTGAGAGGGCCATCAAAACACCACCAATTTTAGCCCATCCAGCAAAAAATGGCCTTCGCGACGCCGTCCCCGACCCTGTTTGTCGGCAACCTCGAGACAAAGACGAAGAAGCCGGAACTCAGGCAGCAGCTGTATGCGCTCTTCACGCCGTATGGACGAGTGTGAGTGTCGCCAGAGGAGCTTGACGTCTACCTAGAAGTCCGAGCCGGACGGATCTCAGACGCTGTCCTTATTGCTTGGCCCCGATGGTGGAACAGGGAGATACGGAGACCAATGGGTGCACTAGATGGGCGGATTACAGCTTTGGGTCGAGAGCTGTTAAGCTGACAGGCAGGATCGACATTGTCGCGAAGAAGCATGACGGAGGACGAGGACAGGCCTTCATCGTGTTCGAGGAGCAGGCCGCGGCGACGGCAGCTCTGCGTGGACTGAACGACACGCAGTTCTACAATCGGGACATGGTAAGTGGTTTCGGGGCGGCCTCAGGCCCGCCTATCGTCATGTCGTCTCTCAGCTGGACATGGCCAGGAAACTAAGCTAACACCCAGCATATCGCGTACGCGAAGAACCCGTCCAATGCGACGCTTGCGCGCGAGGATCCGTCCAAGTCAAAGGAGGCGCGGGCGATCGAGGCTGCGCGCGTGACAATCTCCAAGGCGCAGGGCGAGTACGAGCAGCTGGAGCGCGAGAAGGCAGGCGGGATCAATAGCAAGCGCGCGCCCGATGCCGATGTTGAGGACCGCGCGTCAAAGAAGGCCAAGACGGAAGACGACGACGACATGGAGATCGAGATGGAGGACGACGACGACGTGAATGTCTCGGTGCTGTGCTCGAATCTCCCCGCCGAGTGCAATGAGGCCATCATGGGCGCCCTCTTCTCCCAGTGAGTATTCAGCTGAACAGGGAAGTATCGAGCTGACAGCAGATATCCCGGATTCACGCGCGCGGTCGAGATTAACGCCGCCACGCCCCTGCCGCCGTCCCATCCCAAGCCTAATGCAGGCGCGAAGACGTTCCGTGCCACTTTTGCCAGCAGAGCGCAGGCTGAGGCGGTCATCAAGCCGCTGAGCGGATACGTCATGCAGCCGGGATGGGACATGGCCGTGTCAGTGGAGTAAGGCGGTGAGTAGCGCAGAGGTAGACGAGCTAGACGACGGAGATTCGGATTTGTACCACTAATTCTACAAACATGCATGACTTATGGCATATACCACCTTCGTTGGCCCAGACTACATCTTGCGGATCGGGTGGCGCATCACCTCGAGCATCGACTCCATCTTGCGGTAATAGTCGTTCATGAGCGCGACGCCGTGCGCTGCTGTCAGCTTCACCAAGACATGGACAGCTCACCGTGCCTCCCCTCTTCCTCGCGGATGTTTGAGACCAGGTCCTCGAGCTGCTCCCGCGTCTCGGCGTGCAGGCGCTGCATGGCCGACGAGAGCTCGAGCACGAGCTTGAACCTGCCATCAGTGGGGAAGAGATGAGAACGCACGCATCCGTGATGAATGTCTGGGTGAAGGCTGGGGTCAGCTCGTGGACAGAAATTGTTGAGCAGCGCAGGGGAGGAGGCAGAGACAGTGGAGGAAGACTCACTCTCGATCTCGGTCTCGACACGTGCCTGCAGCTCGTTCCACACCGCGACGAGCTCCCCATCCACGTCATACGGCACGATCTGGCATTAGCTGTCAGTGCATGCACAGCTTACCTCGGCGGAACAGTCGAAGGGTTCTTCCTCGTCGCTGTCCTGGCCCCCTCCGTCTTCCTCATCTGCCTTCAGCTGCTCTTCCTCGGCAGCGCGGCGCTCCTCCGAGCCAGGCTCGAAGAACTTGCTGAGTCCGCCTTCGGTGAGTGTGCTGCTTGAGTGTTTCCTGAACGGCGTGCGGGGCGTGAGTGGCGTGTGCGAGTGGGGTGTGTGCGAGTGTGGAGTGTGAGCGGGTTGAGAGCGTTGAGGTGTGTTCGGCGCGGGGGCGCGGACAAGCTGCCCGTCCTCGACGGTCGCCTCCTTCTTCTCCAGCAGGTCGAGCATGTCGGCCTGGCGCGCGAGCTCCTCCTCGCCTATCTCGGCCAGGAGCTGAGCCTCGTCAATGCCCTCGAGGATGTCCTGGAAGTCTTCCGAGTACGGCATTGGGTCGGTCGTGGTGGGAGAGGATACAGGAGTCAGATTTGGGTTGCGAGGAAGGTCAAGTCGCGAGAAAGCGAGCAAGGCCCCCATGGTTTGATCAGCGCTGTCTCACTCAGATTAGTCAACTCCCCCTGTCACTGCTGCGCTCTCCGCTTCCACGTCTGGCTCCATTTCGCATCGCCCGATATGCATACGTCTAGTCGATGAGGTACTTGCGCTTGAAGAAGGAGCGCAGGTGCATGAGCTGCCACGCACCGAGCGCGACAATGCCGAGCGTGATGATGATCGAGAACCACTTGACACGGTCGTTCGTGCTCTCTGCTACGTCAGCTAACGGCGCTGCCCAGCTACTCACCGTTCGTGTCGCGCATGCGCATCTCGCGGTTCTGCAGGTACTGCATCTCCTCCTGGATCTCCTTGACAACGTTCTCGAGCTTGCGCATCTCGACCTCGAGCACGGAAAGCGACTCCTGGTTCGCGAGCGCGTTGTAGTCGTACGCGTCCGCGCCAATGTCGATGTCCAGGTCGATCGTGCGCGTGCGCTGGGCAGACTCTGCAATGTCAGCTTATTGACCGGTGTTCACAGCTGTACTCACGTCCAGTCTGGACCGCCTTCAGGCAGACACCGACGTCAGCGGACTGGTGCGTCGTGATCGCCAATCGGCTCTCGCCCTTGATGTCCTTCTTGGACAGGTACACATTCTTGGCCTGGGATCCGTCGACGATGTCAATGTCGACGCGGATGCCGTCGACCGGGGGAATGTTCGCGCTAACGATCACTAAGGTGTCGCCCGGAGCAAAGTTCCAGATGCTGCCGGTCAGTACGAACCGTAATAACATCCGCAGGTAGGTCTCAGACTCACCAGTCTATATTGGGAAAGTAGGATCGACGGATTGGGGGTCCGCGGGGGAGGCTTGTCAGCTACAACACCACGACGCACAACTCTTGCAACTCACGAGGCTTGCTCGACGGGGCAAGGTCGAACTTGACGGCCTGCGCCAGAGTCGCGAGGAACGCGAGGCAGAGGGTGAGGAATCCAAACGACACTGTTCGTCCGGACATGGTTGCTGAGTTGCCGATCGTCGTGTCGTGAACGTGAAGGAAAGTCGCTGGAACTGAAGAAAACCGGAAGATCGCCTGCGCGCTACAGTTTGCGCGTTTTGGAGCGAAGAGGACTGAGCCTGGTCAGAACTGGTCGTGAGAGGTCGTGTAGTGGATGTGATGGCAGACGAAACCGACCTGGCGGCGTGTCATGTATCGAGACACACACCACGCGACGCCATCCACGTCCCACGCCGCGAATAGTCGCCAGGCACGGGCGCTAGTGGGTGTTCAGCTGGTCATTGGCGGTAGGCGAGCGGTTCGGCGTGCGATAGCCGGTGCGCCTACGCAGGCCTATCTGTGATATGATCCACGAGCCAAGTGATGTGATCGCTGAGTCGAAGTCGCGAAACCTAGATACACAAATCCGGAAACCTGGAACCTTGGGCCATCCCGTCGATCGCAAGGCCGCTTTCTTCCCTCGACTCTCTTTTACACTCAACAAAAGAACTCGCTGGCTACATCTGTATGGCCTCGAGACTTCGCATCGTCCCCCGAATTCTCTCTCGCCCGACTCCCCGCACCTCTCCTGTCGCTCGCTCATTCATCCGATCACTTTCCGCATCGCCTGTCATGTCCGCACCGGCCTCGTCTTCCACGCCAACCGTGTGGTACCCCCCGCAGAAGCAGACCGATGAGCCCGTCCTCAAGGTTTACAACTCCATCACCAAGAACAAGGACACCTTTGTTGCTACCAACGGCCGCCAGGTCGACTGGTACAACTGTGGACCTACTGTCTACGATGCCTCGCACATGGGTCACGCTCGGTGAGTTGGCAACTCCTCACATGAACTGACATGCAGTAACTACCTGACGCAGGACATTGTCCGCCGTATCCTCCGCGACTACTTTGGCTACGACGTCAACTTTGTCATGAACATTACTGACATTGACGATAAGATCATTATGCGCGCGCGGGAAGGATATCTGCTAAAGGAGACAAAGGAGAAGAACCCAAAGCTCACCTCTGAGCTCATCGCTGATGCGCGCAAGGCGTTCGCCGCCTTCCTTCCGAAGCTAGTGAAGAACCTCCCCTCGCCCGTCGACGCTCCCAACGGCGACGATGCCCTTGAGCACTTCAACGCCATTGCGAAGAAGGCTGCTTCCGATCCTGCGTTCGTCGAGGCTGGCAAGGAGAAAGAGGAGAAGTTCGGTCTCTACATCACCAGCCTGACGCAGGCGCGTGATGCCATCCTGACCGCTGAGAAGCAGCTCGAGTCTGGTGCCGCTGGTAGCGTTGACGCCCTCGTTGACGGCACCGCCAGCGTCCTCGGCCCGTATTACGGCGAGACGAAGGGCAACACGATCGCCGACCCCGTTGGTGTCAGCCGAGACCTCGCGCAGTACTGGGAGCAGCGCTACTTCGAGGACATGGACCGCCTCCACATTCTTCGCCCGGACGTCATCACCCGCGTGTCCGAGTACGTTCCCGAGATTGTTGCCTTTGTCGACCAGATTATCAAGAATGGATTCGCGTACGAGGCTGAGGGATCGGTCTGGTTCGACGTGAACAAGTTTGAAGGATCGGATGGCGATGGATTCAGGCATCAGTACGCCAAGCTGCAGCCGAGCAGCAAGGGCAACTGGAAGCTCCTCGACGAGGGAGAGGGTGCACTCACCGGAACGAAGGGCAAGCGCCAGCCGCAGGACTTTGCTCTGTGGAAGGCCAAGTCGAAGCCCGGAGAGCCGGCGTGGCCTTCCCCTTGGGGCGAGGGACGACCGGGTTGGCACATCGAGTGCTCCGTCATGGCTTCCGAGATTCTCGGCAAGAACATTGACATTCACTCCGGCGGTATCGACCTGATGTTCCCGCACCACGACAACGAGCTCGCTCAGTCCGAGGCGTACCACGGCAACAAGCAGTGGATCAACTACTTCCTGCACACGGGACACCTGCACATTGAGGGTCTGAAGATGTCCAAGTCGCTGAAGAACTTTATCAGCATTGACGACGCTCTGAGGGATTACACTGCTCGCCAGCTCCGCCTCGCGTTCATGCTCAGCCCGTGGAGCTCGCGACTCGACTTCAAGCGCGACCTGATCGCCGACACCAAGGCGAAGGAGGAGACGATCGACAACTTCTTCACCAACGTCAAGGCGCGTCTCAGCGAGACGCAGGCCAAGGGCATGAACACGGACGGCAAGCACCACTTTGAGTCGCCGGAGAAGCAGCTGCTCGAGGACCTGTCTCGTGCGCAGCTTGCTTTCCGTGCCGCGCTTTGCGACTCGTTCAACACTCAGGGAGCTGTTCAGGTCCTCCTCGACCTGATCCAGAAGGTCAACGTGTACTTCTCGCAGCGTGGACGCGAGTACAACATTGAGCCCGTGCGCGTCATTGCGCAGTGGATTACGCGCCAGCTCGTCATGTTCGGTCTCGGCGAGGGCCCGCTCGCCGCCAACGCTAGCGCGATCGGATGGGGCAAGGCCGGCGACGAGGGTGGTTCCGGAGACGTAAGTTGGGCTGCTCTCAACATCAGGCGCAAACTAACTCACAGTTCGAGGCCAAGCTCGACAAGTACATCCGCGCGCTCGCTTCGTTCCGTGACGACGTGCGCAAGGTCGCGATCGCCGGTGGATCGAACAAGGACATTCTCCAGCTCTGTGACAAGTTCCGCGACAACGACCTGGTCAACCTCGGCGTGCAGCTCGACGACGGACAGGGCGCCGACGGCGGTGCGCTGTACAAGCTCGTCGACCCCGCTGTCCTGATCAAGGCTCGTGAGGAGAAGGCTGCCGCCGCGGCCGAGAAGGCGGCGAAGAAGGCCGCCAACGCCGCCGCCGCGGAGCAGAAGCGTATCGCGCAGCTCGAGAAGGGCCGCACGCCGCCTGGAGAGATGTTCAAGCCGCCCCACGTCAAGGACGGGCTGTACACCAAGTGGGACGAGGCTGGCATTCCGACGCACGACGCTGAGGGCAAGGAGGTGGCCAAGAGCGCGAGCAAGAAGTTTGCCAAGGAGTACAAGCAGCAGGAGAAGCTGCACGACGCCTTCAAGGCGTGGCAGGCCGAGGGCGGCAAGTAAAGCATTAGGCAGTTAGTACATCTTAGAGACATGGGATACCTCTTGCTTTCACAGTACGTATAGTATTTGCATTCGATAGACTTCGGACACGCTCCTGACAGAGCCGTTGCGTTTCTTTCGTTATCTGACTCGAAAAGCCCAAGGGGACTGCCGGAGACAACACGCTTAGACGGAGCCGTAGTTGGGGTTGCCGGCGGGGGGTCCGGAGCGGACGGCGACAAACTCGCCGTTGCCGAGGTAGGTGTAGCCGTTCATGCCGAACATCTCCTCTGCACGGATCTGATGTCAGCTGAGTTACTGCTCATGACAGCTCACCCTCTTCCACAGGATGTAGAAGGCGTAGATGTGACCACTGTAAGTTAGCTATTTCCTCCAGCACCAAAGCTTGTCGCTCTACGCACGGAAGGTATCCCTGTGAATGTCAGCTTCTTACTGCATGCATTATAGCTGCACGCCATGCAGGTGCTCGGTGACATGGATGCACGAGCACTTCGGCGCCCCAGCGGCAAACAGGCCTATGACGTACCAGCATAGTGAGGGCGATACAGATGAGGAGGTCGCAGCTGCAGCCCGTCATCATGGCGACCGCGGCGGGCGGGAAGATGATGGCGATGAGCGCGATGATAATGTCCGATCCGCGAACCATGGTGTCGGCGATGGTAGTTGGAGAGAGTGTGTGGAAAGAGAAATTGGACGACGAGGGAAGATCAAAGGCTAGGCTGGCTCCCAGGTCCAAGGTTTGGTGCGGGCTGGTGGCAACGCGCGCGTGGCCTCTTCGGTCATGTGGTGTGACGTAGTTGGGCCGATCGCATCTGCCGGGCGTGCCGCCATTCGCTGTCTCAAGTGCCTAGGCTCATGTCCGAATCATGCATGCATCTACAGCCCTGCTGCCTACAGGTCCCAAAGGAAGTCCTCGAGCTCGTTCAGCCCGTTGCCCCGCTCCTTGGAGGCGATGAGCGCGTTCGCCGGGCCGACGGCGGAGACGCCCCACGAGATATCGACACCCTCGACGTCCTCCCACCGGAACGCACCGGGTCCGCCCCACACCATGGCTTCGTCGTCCTCGCCCTCAGCCTCGATCTCGCCCGCTCGCGCCGCGCCGAACAGACGGCCCCAGAATCCGCGACTCGTCTGTACCTTGCCCATGCCCTCGATGCGGCCGCCGCTGCCGCCGCGCGCAGCCTTGAGACGGTCCATCTCCCGCGTCAAAATCGAGCGGAGTCGTTCCGCCGCCGTGTCGCGCGCGCTTGATGTGATGTCCGCAGGGCACTTGTCCGAGCTACCTGACAGCAGGTCCGCCTTGTGTCCAAGGATGAGGAGCTGGGGAGTCGGCCCGTTCAGCCGCCGGTTGAAGACACCGGCCATCTGCGTAAGAAGCGGAGGAAGTTCCCTGCTTGTCAGTTGAGAATGAGGATCTTGAAACTCACTCAGCTACGCTCGACGCATTGCGGACGAGGCTCACAATGTCGACGACAAAGACGACGGCGGTGCTGTCGGGAAGCAGCTTGCTGACCTGGTCGCGCAGGCGCGCGTGGCCCGGAACATCGACGAGCGTGACCGCCTTCGTCGCCCCGTCGGCTGAGGGGAGCGCCACGGTCGTAATAGAAGGAACGAGAGAAGTGTGGCTGGCCGGGTTCTCATCCTCAGTGAGCTGAAGGTTAGTTCTGTTGCAGTTGCCTGACCTACCTTTGAGAACAGAACAGTCTTGCCGGACGCTGGCGGGCCAACGAAGATGACGTTGGGAGTTCCCTTCTTCGCACTCTTGCGGCTAGATGGGGTGCCTGAAGTCAGTTCTACTGGATAACAACTAACTTACAGCAAAGCACCAGCAGGATCACAAGCAACCCCGAAGCAATGGCGACAACCTTGGGATCGGTGAGCAAGGGATGCCGGAGTGCCGGGTGCTGGAGGAGCGGATGACGCAGCGCCTCCTGGATCTTGGGGTGAGAAACAATCTTCTCAGCGGCCCCCGACGCCCATGTTTTCGTCTCGGTGACAGTCGTAGTGACTGTCTCGCTGCTCATCGTGTTGTCGATCGTGGATGAGTTGGATGGAGGTGTCGAGCTCGAGATCTCCTGAGTGAACCGGCGGCCACGTCACGTGAGGCTTCCACCAGCAGCGATCGAGGCACCACTCGGCACCGCTCCACGCCGGTTCGGTTCCTCTTGGACTTTTGTTGCTGTTACTACACCTCCATCCCCCTAACTCTCCTGTACCGACCTCCCAGCCGTCTTTCTTCCGATACCCAGCATGGCCGACGTCAAGGACCCCAAGATCGCCGAGGGTGGGTAGCCACCTCGCAACCAGTGCTGACGACAGCCTACGAGCTCGCCCGGAGTGACAAGGACGACACGACCTGGCTGCTCCTGAACTACGAGGTATGTAGCGCAGACCGGATGCTCAAGACAGGCCCATGCTGTTTTGAGCCTGTATCACAGGATTCATTAGCTGACGTGCAGTCTGACAAGTCGGACAAGCTCGTCCTCTCCGAGACTGGAACGGGCGACCTCGCCGAGTTTGCGTCTAAGCTTGACCCAACCAAGGCGTCGTTCGGTTTTGTTCGTGTGACTTACAGCAACGATGACCACTCGCAGCGGGTCAAGTTTGCGTTTGTCACGTGGATCGGCGAGCAGGTCAAGGTCATGCGCCGCGCCAAGGTCTCGGTGCACTCGTCCGACGTCAAGAATGTCATCCGCTCTTACTCGATCGAGGTCTCGGCTGAGAGCACTGACGATCTGAAGGAGGTGAGTCACAGATACGCCGGCCTACGCGGTTCCGAGGCGGTTAAACTGACCCGATCGCAGGACGACATTGTGCAGCGCATGCGCAAGGCTGGCGGTGCCAACTACGACCGCTCCAAGTTCGACTAAGACATTAATAGACCATATACACCAATGCATTTGCCTTGTAGACGACGTGCGTGCGTGCTTGCTTTATCCGCTGTACGTTAAGATATCGACCCAGTGCAGATCGCGTCGCAGGATCGCAGACGAAGCGCTCATTAAGGTACTGGGCCGGTTGGCCACGACGCGCCCCGTCGGCCGATGCGGGGGTGCCACGTGCAGAGTGGGGTGCCCCATCTCGCGACATCATCAACCGGTGCGGCCGCGCTATCATGACTGTCCTTCTCCAACATTCTTCTCTTCGCCCACTTACCCTTCACCCCTTCACGACACACACCTCCCAGCCATGGCGGATGCTTCGTCCTCTTCCTCGAGCTCGGATATCACCCTGTGCGTCCCCACGCCCACCGCCAGCTAGCTCCACGCAGCTCCGCAGGCGATCGGCGACCTTCCTCAATGACATTGCTGACACGACACCAGTACCATCAAGGGTCCTTCCGAGCTCAAGCTCAGCATCACTATCTCGCCTAACAAGAGTGTCGCGGACCTGAAGGACGCCATTGCCGCCAAGTGCGACGTGGAGAAGGCGCGCCAGCGCCTGATCTACTCGGGTAAGCATCAAATTACTGGACAGTCGCCACCGGCTGCTCCACAAGTGTAACGCTCCGGTAAGCTGACACATGCTTGCAGGCAAGGTTCTGAAGGATGACGACAAGATTGAGGCCTACAAGATCCAGAATGGTCACACTATCCACATGGTGAAGGGCGCTGCCAAGCCTGCTGAGGCGACTCCTACGCCGCAGCGCCTGCCCCAAATGGGCACGGGCCTGAGCGCCGGCAACATGGCCGACACGATCGAGAACTACCACCACGTATGTTGCAGAGACGACTGTTATGCGGAATAGCTGACCGAAGCAGGGCCTCGCTGGCTTCAACCCGTTCCAGGGCATGGGCATCGGAAACCTGCAGGACCCCAATGCTGTGAGTGCTTTGGAGCTGGCGCGACTATGGATTAGCTAACACGCAGATGACTGGCCTTATGAACAACCCCGAGTTTCTCAGGCAGATGTCGGATCTCATGTCTCGCCCCGAGGTTGTGGACCAGGTGAGTGCTCGAGCCAGCGACAATCGAACTGACGTGCAGATGATCGCCTCGAACCCGCAGCTCGCTGCCATGGGTCCCCAGATGCGCCAGGTCATGCAGAGCCCCATGTTCCGCCAGATGATGAGCAACCCCGAGACTCTGCGCATGGTGAGTGTTTGCATCACGCGCCAACTGACAACAGATCATGCAGATGCAGTCTGCCATGGGCGAGAACGGTATGGGCGGAATGGGCGGAATGGGAGGTCTCGGAGGTCTCGGCGGCCTGGGTGGCTTTGGAGGCGCGGGAGCCGGTGCTGGGGCTGGCGGCGCTGGCGGCAACACCGCGAACGACCCATTCCCGAACCTCTTCGCTCCGGGTGCCGGAGCTGCCGCTGGCAACACGGCTGGAGCTGCGGCGGGCAACACGGCGGGCAACGCGGCTGGTGCTACGGGTAACACGAACGCTGCGAACCCAAGCAGCCCTGGAGCTGGGGCTCCTCCGAACCCCTTCGCCGCTCTTCTCGGCGGAGCCGGTGGCGCTGGCATGAACCCCTTCATGATGGACCCCTCCCTTCTGTTTGGTGGTGCTGGCGCTGGAGGTGCTGCTGCTCCCCGCGACGACCGCCCACCCGAGGAGATCTACGCCACCCAGCTGGGACAGCTGAATGCCATGGGTCTGTGGGACGCCCAGAAAAACATTCGCGCTCTCCGCAGCACCGGAGGCAACGTCGAGGCAGCCATTGAGCTCATTTTCTCCGGCAGCCTGGACAACCAGTAGCTTGTGTTCATTCGCGTTTTCATTCTGGTATACCCGACTGTGTTCTTAGCATGCATATGATTAATCATCGAGAGCTCTGTCACTGCACGGCTCGGTGTGCCTGGAGAGTTGCTGATATGCTGGTGACCTCATTGGCTGAAATCTCATCGCGTCGATCTTGAAATCCGATGAGCGTTCGACACCACCAACAAGCACAGTGCTGCAGACAACGAACGGCATAGCTGTGGACACTTCGTAAGAACGCCCAGAACAAGGCTGAACACCACATGCATAGGAAATGGACGACGAAGGCAGCAACAATCAAGAACACAAAGCTCTTTTACGTAAGCCCTTCCCGCCCAGACGATGCCACAAGGACGGCGTTATCGTTCGCGCGGTGCAGCCGTCCAGTCACGGCTCACTCATTGCAGCTCCTGCGGCCCAGGTGTGTGTAGCCTCGCAAGGAGCTCGCAACGAAGTCAAGCCCTCTTGACATCTAGTCAGACCACCACCTCTCAACCCCCGCTCGCTCGCCATGCTTCGCCGGCTCGCGGTCCCCCGCTCCATCCCCCGGGCCAACGCCTCTGGTACGCATCATCGACCTCTCCCCACACGCCGACCCGCCCACGCGCAGAAGAAGACAGTCCGCTGCTCCGAGACTGGTTACTCCGACGAGTCGCCCTTCAACTGCTGCACCCCTCCACCTCGCGCGTTTCTTGTACTGACATAGCAGGGCGTCTCTTCTCGACCACCCCCCGCAGGTGCAACGACGTCACCCTTACCATCGATGGCAAGGAGGTCACCGTCCCCGCCGGAACCGCCCTCATCCAGGCGTGTGAGAAGGCCGGTGCCAACGTCCCTCGTTTCTGTTACCACGACAGGCTAGCCATCGCCGGTAACTGTCGTATGTGTCTTGTCGAGATTGAGCGTGCCCCCAAGCCCATCGCTTCGTGCGCTCAGCCCGTCATGCCCGGACAGAAGGTCTTCACCAACACCGAGAAGGTCCACAAGGCCCGTGAGGGTGTGATGGAGTTCCTCCTCTCGAACCACCCCCTCGACTGCCCTATCTGTGACCAGGGTGGTGAGTGTGACCTCCAGGACCAGTCGATGCGCTACGGCTCCGACCGCTCGCGCTTCAACGAGATTGCCGGCAAGCGTGCCGTCTCCAACAAGGAGTTTGGGCCCATCGTCAAGACTTCGATGAACCGCTGCATTCAGTGCACCCGTTGTGTTCGTTTCGCCAACGACGTCGCTGGTGTCGAGGACCTCGGTACCTCGGGCCGTGGAAACGACCTCCAGATCGGCATGTACATTGAGAAGTCGCTCAACTCTGAGATGTCCGGAAACATCATCGACCTCTGCCCCGTCGGTGCTCTTACCTCCAAGCCCTACCAGTACAACGCTCGTCCTTGGGAGCTGAAGAAGACCGAGTCGATCGACGCCCTTGACGCCGTTGGCTCCAACATCCGTGTCGACTCGCGCGGTGTCCAGGTCATGCGCATCCAGCCCAAGCTCAACGACGACGTCAACGAGGAGTGGATCAACGACAAGACCCGTTACGCCTACGACGGTCTCCGTGTTCAGCGTCTGACTACTCCCCTCGTCCGTGAGGGCGACCGCTTCGTTCCCGCCACTTGGGAGCACGCTCTCGAGACCATCAACCACGGCCTCGCCAAGTCGGGCGCCAAGGGTGACGAGATTAAGGCTATTGCCGGTCACCTTGCCGACACCGAGTCGCTTGTTGCCCTCAAGGACTTTGTCAACCGTCTCGGCTCTGAGAACACCACCCTCGACGTCACCAACCCCGACGCCCCCATCGCTTCCGGTGTTGACGTCCGTTCCAACTACCTCTTCAACACTGGTATCCCCAACGTCGAGGAGGCTGACGCCATCCTTCTGATCGGCACTAACCCCCGTCACGAGGCCGCCATCATCAACACTCGCTTCCGCAAGATGTGGCTCCGCAACGGTGCCAACTTTGGTGTCATCGGCGAGGACTTCCCGTCCACTTTCGAGTACGAGTCGGTCGGCAAGAGCGCCGCCGACGTCGAGAAGTTCCTCAAGGGCGACGCCGGCAAGGGCTTCGCCAAGACCTTTGCCGAGGCCAAGAAGCCTCTTATCGTTGTCGGTTCCGCCGTCACCGAGGGCAAGGACGCCGCCGCCGTCCTCAAGACCGTTTCCGAGTTTGTCCTCTCCAAGGCCGACAAGTTCCTCACCCCCGAGTGGAACGGTTTCTCGACCCTCCAGCGCGCCGCCTCGCGTGCCGCCGCCTACGACATTGGATTCCAGCCCTCTGCTGAGAGCTCCAAGACTTCGCCCAAGTTTGTCTACCTCCTGAACGCCGACGAGATTGACCCCTCGTCGATCCCCGAGAACGCGTTCGTCGTCTACCAGGGCCACCACGGTGACGTCGGTGCCCAGTACGCCGACGTCTGTCTCCCCGGTGCCGCCTACACCGAGAAGGCCGTCACCTGGGTCAACACCGAGGGCCGCACGCAGCTCGGCCGCACCGCCGTTCCTCCCCCGGGAGCTTCGCGCGAGGACTGGAAGATTATCCGTGCCCTCTCCGAGGTTGTCGGCTCGCCCCTTCCCTACGACGATGTCTACCAGCTCCGGGACCGCATGTGGGACGTCTCCCCCACATTAGTCCGCCACGACGAGGTCGACGCCCCGTCACCGGAAACCCTCCGTGCCGGTCTCGAGGCTCTCGCCAAGGCCGACGCCCCCTCGCCCTCTAACGAGGCCTTCCGCAAGCCCATCCAGGACTTCTACCGCACCGACCCCATCTCGCGTGCGTCGGTCACGATGGCCAACTGCTCCAAGGCGTTTGCCGGCGGCCAGTCGCCCACGCCCGAGAACGAGGCCCGCGAGGACGACAAGCGCGCCGCCCAGGAGGACGCCGCCAAGCGCGCCAGCGCGTAAACTATCTTCAATCAAAAATAAACAATAGCATTTCGATAGAAAACCACTGTTGAGATGGCGGCCGCGGTGGTTGTTTGTACGCAGGACATGCAGGATAACATTACGATACCGTCCTGCGTAAAGGCAACAGTAGCCCTTACCACAGGAGAATAATACCAAATCTTGCATGCACATTATCAGAATCATGTGGCGCAGCAACTGCGCTAGCTGCGGGTGCTGACGGTTATAAACTGACTATGAACTGACTTCGCGACTGACTTTGTCTTCATTCAACGCGATGCTCGCCCTCCGCCGCCGTACCTCTTCCGCCTGGGCTTCCTTCCTCGGCCGCCCCGCCTACCCCGGCGCGCCGTACCTGCGCTCGAACGTGTCGTGGAGCATCGTCATCCTCATAAGCTGTGAGTGGGTGGCAAACGATGACTGATCGCAGGTGTCTTCAACACGGCCATGATGGGCTTGTTCTACGGTATCAGCCGTATCCTCGGAGACCACTCGCACGGGTGAGTACGGCCGCTGCGTCGCCTTAACACACAGCATGGCCAAGCTCCTCGAGGGCCTGTGGATCACCCGCTTCATCGTCCTCACCATCCTCCCCATCTTCTGGCGCCCGACCCACGTCACCGCCGAGATCGTCGCGTGCTGGTTCCTCGGCTTCGTCGCGCCGCCTGCTACGTGAGTTGAGCGTGGTTGCGGTGATCACTGACTCCAGGCTCGTTGTGCCTGACGCGAATGATGAGGAGACCGCAGTCGGTAGTGACAAGGACTAGACGCATGTGCGCCTTAGAGTGTACCAGTATAGATGTAATGCAACCATGCATTACACCATTCGTTTGGCGATCGCCAAGCTGCTATGAAATATTCTCATCCTTGTAATCAACGATTTGGTCTGCTTAGACGGGCGATCTCTCTCCCTGTGTCTGTAACGACTTTCTGTGCCACCCCCCATTCCGGCCTCGAATGACCGGAATAATCCATAACCAGAGCTAGATGCGGAAGAGCCATGCATGCAGTAGAAGTCCTAGTGCATGCAATTCCTGCAGAGGAAGATGCAGTATGAATGGTGCGGAATGCCAAGCTCGCATCAGGGATCTGGCGTTAACAACTAAGGATACCGTGTGATCCGGGGTTGCATGTATTGTTGACGAGCTTGATGCATGCTCCTGGGGGCTCCTCGCTGTGTGGTCCTGCCCTCTGAGGCATGGGTCGCGCGTTAGGGCTCGGTGCATGCCACCTCCACCAAGGCCGTTGCTCCTCGTCCACAAAGGTTCTTTCATGATGTACAACTGCTATGAAGATTCCATACCGCTTCCTATCGGTTCCATCCAAAGTTGACCAGCTCCGCCGGCGTCAGCGGGCCGCGAGCTCCGGGCTCGTACGTCTTGCTCGCATTCCACACTACGCCCCATCTCTTCTCCGGGATGCCTAGATCGCACAGAGCTTTCACTGCGTGATGCATGGGGCGGTGATCGACGGGGACACCTTGATCCTTGAAGCCCACCTGCAGGAAGGCGACGAGGTTGACCATGTACGCGTAGTGCTGTGTGACGGCGAGCGTGACGTACTTCAGTCGCGGGCAGGTTAAGAGGATGAAGCGCAGTAAGGTGGAGACATCCTTGGGCAAGATGTTGGCGAGGATGTAGTTGGCGGGGTCGAATCCGCGCTCTTGAGCCGGAGAGTCTGATGTGGGGTAGTGAACAGGCGGCGGCTGGTTTGGGAACCAGGCACTCCGAGTCTTGCGTGCGTCGTCCGCTGTTAAATGGCATACAATCTTGATGACGATGTGCACCTTGAACCCGTCGCGGTCAAACTCATCGTGGCGCATCTGCACCGTCAAAGGGGCCGTGAGCAGTGGAGCCGTGGCCGACTTGATGAGGTACAGCAGCCACTGCTTGGTGAACTTCTTGACCGAGCCCGTGGGTGGAGGCATAGCCGTCAGTTCCTTGAGGTGCAACCCTTGGCTGTTCAGGAACGGGAGGCGGCGGGCAGCGGCGGCGAAATCATGATGACCGGGGAAGAGGTGCTCGATCTCGTCCAGGCGCTCACGTCCCTCCGACTCCCACACTCGTTCGCTGTTCTCCAGAGGGAGACAGCTTCGCATGACGAGGTTGTCGACAGGAAAGTCGACAACGAACAGATGGAACGGTGATTCGGTGGAATCCTTGGAGAAGTAGGACGAGAACTCGATACCGGCCCCAGTGCCACGCACGGCGTCGCGAAGATATGTGTATGCCTTCAGGTGAACCCATTCAAGATCGGAGCGGAGACGCGAGTCGGTCGTCCTCACTACCGAGAACGCTGCCGTTCCCGTTCGGACAATGGTCATGATGCGGGACTTGAAGGACGCAGCAGTGACCACCGTGGCTCGAACAGTATGTTGAACGGAGACCCCGTTGATCTCCGCGGTCGATGTGGCGAGACTCGTCTGCGACCACAGCGCCTGAGAATTAGCAGGTCAGAGTCTCGACGACGTACGGTGATCAGCGTCAAGGCTACACCGAGAGCACACTCGTTCAAGTCTCTTGGGCGAGTGGGAAGGGGTGGGGGGAGGTCAGCCAGGACTTGGCGTTGGGCTGTGGAGAGTCGGATGTCGGCTTGAGACCAGGAGACGGACCGCTCGGCGCGCGCCTGCACACGTTGTTGGCCAGGAGATACCCAGCCGCTCAGCGCGTTGTGACGGGTGAGGTTCATGGTGTGCTTGGGTTGTCCGACGTCGATGATGGAAGATGAAGGAGAATCAGGACTCCAGTCACCTCGAAAGACGCTCGAATGCTTTCCCTCGAGCGCACAGCCTAATCGACTTGTCTCGGTCAGCCTCTCCCGGCGTGACGCGCTTGTACAGGGGGCCCTTGTAGCTGTGGGTGGCCGACCATGAGCGACTGCCGTTGCTGTAGGCGTTAGCTCTAAGCAGAGGAGACAAACAGCTCACGTTGATGTAGGGCTGAGGCGTGATCTTGCCACGAAGCCCGGATAGCTTGTGCGAAGGATTGGAGCATGTGGTGCAAGTTGGAGAATGCGAAGGGAGCATTTGGAAGTGGATGAGGGAGGGTTGGTCTCGAAGACGACGCGTTCTTAAGTCCTTTCGTCGCCAGGTCACCATTCTTGCGACATCTGCCCCCTCCACGGCTCACCATGCTCCTGGCCGGCGGGGAGAAGGCTGTGGGTGTGATGAGCGCGAAGTCAGACGGTCAGCGGTACTCAGCTGCCCTCAGACCCGTGTCGCTAACCAGGTCTGGAACCCGCCCAGCGTGCATCACAGTCTGCAGGGGACTACAGTCTGCAGGGGACAGGCCAGCGTCACAGAACAATGATGAAGAAGCGCCGCTCGATCCCAGAAGTTGTACAAGGCGTTGCGAAGACGACGGGACTGCCGACAGGGGATCGAGAAGCAACTCCCTTCTGATCTAGCCACGTGCGATGGGTGAAGGCAAGAAGGAAGGACGCCCCTTCAGTTCGCAGGCCGATGAACGCGCGCCTGGAACCGTTTCGCGAGCGAGAGGTGTCCAGAACATGTGGGCAGAAGCACACGAAGCACAACCGTGAAGAGCCATCAGCTGAGCCAGAGATGTCGCTGCGGTTTCGAGAAGTCGCGACAAGGGACAGATCTGTGCGTGGAGGTGGAGAAGTGGGCTGAATGGCGATCAGAAGTCAGTCGCGCCCCGCGCCCCGCGGATCTTCATCACGTGCCCTCACACGTTCACGTCTCGCCATGAGATGCCGCGCGGCAAAGTCGTCATGTCGTCAGTTGCCAGGTCAGTCTGCAGACGCGTGCGAGGGCCGTGTAAGCGTGCCTGGTTGTTGTCCACCAGCAGCGCGGTCGGCGGGCGTCGAGGCGGGTCGGTTCGTCAGTCCCCGCATGCCCATGCGCGCCGCTCGCGAACGAGCCTGCAGCATGCAGCAGTTGCCCAGAACTGCGGGCTCGCAAGAAGAGAAGTCGAGAAGTCGAGAACCAGCCATGACACGCGATCAGCGATCAGCGATGGTCCAGGCATGCCGCGCGGCATGAGTTGAGGTGGACGATCATGCGATCACACAAAGTCAGTCGCGCCCCTTGTCGTCACGTGCGTGTCAGCTTCACCGTCACGATCGCACCGCCCTGCGCCGACCCGACCGTGAGTAGATTGCATGCGCGGGGCGTCGCCGCGGTCTCGACCCGGGAGGCGTCACTGGCGCCGTTCGCGTGCGGTGTGCGTGCGGCGTGCAGCGTGCGGAGGCGAGGAGATGAGCGGTGGCTGCGCGTTCCTCACGCCCCTCACGTTCCTCACGTTCCTGCACTACCGACGCATGGTGAGACCTCCCGTGTCCGAGAAACAGTAGCGCAGGGCCCGGCGACGCCGCAGGGCCACGGGGCGGCGATCACGACGCTAGCTCTGCGCTGTAGGCTTTGTGGCGAACGCGATGGGCGTGGCAGATCGCGCAGGCGGGGTCCGGGAAACACTGATTCGCGTTGACCTCGCCTGACCCTTCCAGCCAGCGGCTGATCGTCTGATCGCCAGTCAGAGGTCGTGCATGTTGACGAGCAGCGCTGCGGTTGCTAAGATTGCTGAGTGATATGCGCGAAGCTGGCACGAATCGCGGGGGAATCGGCGACGTGACGACGGTCGAGACGCAACGCTGCAACGCTGCGATGCAGGCGTTGCCGCTGTGAGTTACAGTGTCGTCCATCGCGACCATGACCGTGTCAGAGTCAGTCGCCCGTTCTTGCTGTCCCCTTGTCTCGCTGTCTCGTCTCCTTGGTTCTTGTTCGATGGGTGAGTAAGCCAGCTGGCCCGGCCAGCTCGTGCCGATACGTCAGATGGCGATCGATCAACGACGACGATCAGTTGCATGAGGTGGAGGTCACCGCCCGGAGCCCGCCCGGAGCACGCAGCACGTGGCCGAGATGACCGAAGGCACTAGAGCGGAAACAACCCCGGAGCAGCAAGCGTGACGTCACGCCAGGACATTTTTTTGCTCGGTGATGGTCGAAACCTCTGGTGCCTTAGAGAGCCCGTCGTCGAAGATTCGAGGGCCCGAGAGAGAGCCGAGTGTCCGAGCTGGCGCGTTGGCTGGCTGGCCTGGCTGGCCTGGCTGGCTGCCCGGCGGCGCTGTAGGTAGTCCGCGTCGGATTCGCTCGCACTGTGGACTAGCGAGGTGTGAGCACGCTCGGTGACGACTGTCGATGCGTGCCCTGACAATCTGCCGGGTTTGACACGCCTCTGACGCCGGGGGGCGGGCCTGGCGGGCGAAGGCTGGGTTGCAAGCAGAGGGAGAGATGGGCGAGGATGCACGAGGATGGGCGTAGGTTTCTGTCCGACGATCCCGACCGACCAACGACGTGGATGCGAGCTTGCGATGGGAGTGCAGTTAGCTCAGTGGGAAGCCGTGCCGAGCGCCGCGTGCGTCGCATCTGGCCGTCTCTGTCAGCACTGTAGACCATCGGGTTGCAGCCAGGCAGCCAGACTGGCCTGACGGCCCAGGCACCGAGCGCAAGCTGGGTGCGATAATCTGGGAAAAGAGGCCGACTCGTGATGTCATTGGACCTGACGCCCTCTCACTCTTGAAATCGAAAATGCAACCGGGCGAGGTCAATCCACATCCAGCTCGTCCATACTGGTAGCATCCATGCATGCATTGATGGTGGCGACAGACAGAGTGACGGCTTAGCAAGCAACGAGGTCCAGTGGCTGCGGGAGAGTGCCAGTGGGTGCCAGCAAGAGCCAGCGATGGCGTTCAAGAGCAGTCTCAGGTGTGCCAGCGAATTCTGGGTCCGCGTAGGGGCTGCAGGGTATGACGACGGTATTCCACAACCTTCCACCGAGGGGCCGACCTATTTCGTACCACTCACGCTGCCTGGCCGCTTTTACACTCTACCACCCCCTATATAAGTTCACGCATCACCACATCACCTCCTTCTCATCACCACATCCAAATCACTTAATCAAAATGTCTAGCTCGTGAGTGTCTTTGCTTTCCTCGTCTGCCCAGTCCCGGGACCAGCGATGGCGACGCAACGCCCACCGCCGCTCTACGTCGCCGGTCCGCCCGTCACTGTCGCCCCGGCGCCACAAACCACTAGTCCGCTACGCCTCTTTGCCAGCGTCGGCCTCTCTGCCACTCTTGCATGCTTCGGACCACCGCCTCGGTCTTCCGGCCACTGCACAGGGCTCTGGGTCGGCCTGGGATCGCGATTTGGGGCGCTCTGAGCGACCCCCGATCGGCGGTTTGGATCGGCGGACCTCCACTTTCCCAACCCATTTTCATCCACCCACACCTCTTTCGACGAACGCTAACTCTCTTCCAGTCGTGCTATTGGTATCGACCTCGGCACCACGTATTCGTGTGTTGCAGTGTGGCAGAACGACCGCGTCGAAATCATTGCGAACGACCAGGGAAACCGCACCACCCCTTCTTACGTCGCTTTCACCGACTCTGAGCGTCTCATCGGTGATGCCGCCAAGAACCAGGTTGCGATGAACCCTTACAACACCGTTTTCGACGCCAAGCGTCTCATCGGCCGCAAGTTCTCTGACCCCGAGGTCCAGTCCGACATGAAGCACTGGCCCTTCAAGGTCATCGACAAGGGCACCAAGCCCTACATCCAGGTCGAGTACCGCGGTGAGCAGAAGCAGTTCTCTCCCGAGGAGATCTCGTCCATGGTCCTCATCAAGATGAAGGAGACTGCCGAGGCCTACCTTGGCGGCACTGTTTCCAAGGCCGTCATCACTGTCCCCGCCTACTTCAACGACTCGCAGCGTCAGGCTACCAAGGACGCCGGTACCATCTCTGGTCTCGAGGTCCTCCGTATCATCAACGAGCCCACCGCTGCCGCCATTGCCTACGGTCTCGACAAGAAGACTGAGGGCGAGAAGAACGTTCTCATCTTCGACCTTGGTGGTGGTACCTTCGATGTCTCCCTTCTTACCATTGAGGAGGGCATCTTCGAGGTCAAGGCCACCGCCGGTGACACCCACCTTGGTGGTGAGGACTTTGACAACCGTCTCGTCAACCACTTTGTCCAGGAGTTCAAGCGCAAGAACAAGAAGGACCTGACTGGCAACGCCCGTGCCCTCCGTCGTCTCCGCACCGCGTGCGAGCGTGCCAAGCGCACCCTCTCGTCTGCTGCCCAGACCTCGATCGAGATCGACTCGCTCTTCGACGGCATCGACTTCTACACCTCGATCACCCGTGCCCGTTTCGAGGAGCTCTGCCAGGACCTCTTCCGCTCCACCATGGAGCCCGTCGAGAAGGTTCTCCGCGACGCCAAGATCGACAAGGCCAACGTCAACGAGATTGTCCTTGTTGGTGGCTCGACCCGTATCCCCAAGATCCAGAAGCTCGTCTCGGACATGTTCTCTGGCCGCGAGCCCAACCGCTCCATCAACCCCGACGAGGCCGTCGCCTACGGTGCCGCCGTCCAGGCCTCCATCCTCAACGGTGAGACCTCCGAGGCTACCCAGGACCTCCTGCTCCTCGACGTCGCCCCCCTCTCCATGGGTATCGAGACCGCTGGTGGTATCATGACCCCGCTCATCAAGCGCAACACCACCGTCCCCACCAAGAAGTCCGAGATCTTCTCGACCTACGCCGACAACCAGCCCGGTGTCCTCATCCAGGTCTACGAGGGTGAGCGTGCCAAGACCAAGGACTGCAACCTCCTCGGCAAGTTCGAGCTCTCCGGCATCCCCCCCGCCCCCCGCGGTGTCCCCCAGATCGAGGTCTCGTTCGACGTCGACGCCAACGGAATCCTCAACGTCAACGCCTCCGACAAGACCACCGGCAAGTCGTCCCGCATCACCATCACCAACGACAAGGGCCGTCTCTCCAAGGACGAGATCGAGAAGATGGTCGCCGACGCCGAGAAGTACGCCAAGGAGGACGCCGAGGTCGCCGAGCGTGTCCAGGCTAAGAACGCCCTCGAGTCTTACACCTACTCGCTCAAGAACACCCTTTCGGAGAACGGCGACAAGTTCTCCGCCGAGGACAAGCAGGCCCTCGAGTCGAAGATCGACGAGACCACCTCCTTCCTCGACAATTCCGAGGCGGCCAGCAAATCAGAGCTTGATGACCACCTCAAGGAGTTGGAGAGCGTGGCCAACCCGATCATGCAGCGCTTCTACCAGCAGCAGGGTGGTGCTCCCGGCGGTGCCCCCGGTGGCATGCCCGGTGGCGCTCCCGGCGGCGCTGCTCAGCAGGACGACGGCCCCAGCGTGGAGGAGGTCGACTAAATATTTCCATAGTGTAGATAGACAGCAAAAGTTAGCGAGAAGTTGCTGAAGAAGTTGCAGATGTAACATAATGCTCGAGTACTGGTCTCGAAGAGAGGTGTTGCAAGATGGTCTGGGGGCCAATCTGCCACACGGAAGCAAAGTCAATTCAGGGCACGTGGCAATTTTCACACTCAGTTACGTAATTGGGTGGAGGTGGAGGTCTTGGTGGAGGTCTTGATTGCCGAGGTGCCGAGGTTGTCGATGGTTGACCTGCGGTCGCAGCTTCCGTCCTCGTTCTTGTGGGACCATCAGCATCTTGAGCTAACAGCGTCCAGTCGGTCGAGTCGCTCCGTCTCTTGTCCCAGCACCAGCGTCATCAATCATGGCTAAGTATCTACCTCCTCATGCAGCCCTCGCCATCCACCGTCACGCCGCAAGCACCACTCGTCACCGGCCCGTGCCTGCGCTGCTGAAGCGAGCGTGGGAGGAGGGGCGCAAGGCGCACCAGCAGACGAGGATCAGTGTTAGAATAAAGAAGCAAGAGGACCGACGATCAATCACGAGAAGCACGAGAAGCACGAGAAGCGTAAGCGCAGGGATGGCAGGGAAGGTCTCCACGTTGCTGCAACTCACAACCTGTCTTCGTCCACTTATCCATCTCTCTCACTCGCCCAGAAACGATGTCGTCCTTCAACCCTCAGCACTACGCCAAGGTCAATCATACGCTAGTAGAAGAGCTCAGCATCAAGCAACGCCTGACCCGCTTATCCACGCCAAATCCGTGTTTTATGCACTGGAATCTGGGCAACAAGAGCAAGCGTGGCACGGCCCGCAAGCGCTCGACCCAGCGAGCAAGCGCAGCGCAGCGGCCTGCTGTTTCCAAGCTGGAGGATGAGGTCTCCCGGTTCTTCGAGGCTTCGCGTCTCGAGACGAGGGATGTCCGGTCCGTGACAAATCAAAGGAGATTATTAACGTTCAGGTTTTGGCTAGAGGAGTGTAAACGAGTGACTGAGAAAACGGGCAAGGCGAGCGATGTGCCCGACGGGCTACACATCGCCTTCTTTCTGCACATGGGCAAGTAACATCCCCGCGAACCCAAGCTAATCCTAAAGGGAAACTCTTCCCCCATCTGTCGCCTCTGCAGAAGGTGCGCGACGAGTTCTACAAGATGCTCCCCGCCACCACGTTCAAGCCGCTTCACAGGGATGAGCACGAGAAGCGGCGCGAGGCGGAGGAGGAGATCCTCAAAGCGGACCGCCACCGTTTTGGGATGAGTGAGGAGGAGCGCGAGGCATTGTGCCGGATGATGGAGCGGGCGTTGAAAGTGAGTTCCCATGCCGCGCCGGGACCGTCATCGGTGGGGGCCACATGCTGCACATTCCTTCCACCTTGGACATCTCTCGGTCCGAACTACATAAGCCATCCCACGCCCAGTTCAGTGACGCTTACAATCAGGCCCTTGACTTCTCCTTCGAGGAGATGCATGGCTTGGCGTCCGAGCCCATCGTGACTCGGGGCGGGACGACGAGCCGCAACGTCCTGAAGGTGTTCCTCGGCTGGCACCTACGTGAGTTCGACGACATACATGAACCGACACTGACCTGTAGTCAAGGCCACGGGGGAACTCCCCTTGCTCGCCGGGCAGGCACAAGAAGCGCCTTGACAAGCTTTGCCACTCCCGCTGGAAAAGCGGTTCGTATGACACCGATGACAACGCTGATGAGCAGTCGCACTCGAAATGTCTGCCGGAAAGCTCAACTTCGACGGCAATTCATTCAAGTGGGGAGCGCGCCCTCGCTACCTGGGCTGCATTGGCGGCAAAAGGCGCCAGCCCCACCCCACCGGGGAGGCCGACGGTGCACTCTGTGGTCCAACCAGATCCCACTTCTGCAGGCCGCTTCGCCGCCCTCCCCCCAGCAGATCCGTGATCTGAACGAGTGCTTGCTCGGCGCAGCGCTCATTCATCTCAAGGTTTGTGGAAAGCGCGGTTGCCCTCTAACTACCAGGCCATGTGGAACCACTCCGGCCAGGCCGCCGGCTTTGCTCACATCATGGGCGTCAACGTCGTTCACAAGGTCGATTCGAAGGTGACCAACCCGATCTTGTTACCCCAGGAGATCCGCCGCATCGTCGCGACCAAGTCCGAGGCCTTCACGATTGTCCGGCAGTCGGATGTCTGGAGCCACAGTGAGCCCTTGTGGCTGCACAACACCTCCGACCAGTACTTCCTCGATTTTGTTCAAGGCTCCAACGTCGGCTTGCAATTCTCCTCCACACCGGAGCGGTACAAGATGCATATCTTCGTCTTGGACTTCGAGAACGTCTCCCCTCTGTTCATGCGCCTGTGCCATCCACTCGGCTCCAACACCGTTCTGCTTCCATCCCGGACCGCGCGCCAACGAGGTCTCGTCCACACGCACTACCAGCAAGACGCCGGCCAACCTCCGATCGACAGGTTCGACACTGCCGTTCGCGCGATCCCATTCACGAACGACGTGGGCGTTCAGATTCCTGGTCAAGCGCTCTCTTGTAAGCAGTACCCCGTTGAGAAGTTCAACAAAGTCCGCTTGCTTGATCTGGTCAAGGTTGCTGCTTCGAAGCTCTTGTCCGACCCCTTCAATCCCTATTCCATTGCCAAGCCCTACATGCGCAACGACCGTCCCACGGTGATGGAGATCAAGCCGGTCGGTCATCGCCAGATGTCTGAGGTCCCTACCACCAAGGCTGAGTGGTTCAATGATTCGTCTCCCCCCCCTTTGACTACCCCACGGCCAGCCTCGCGGAAGAGGAACGCTCCTATGAGCTCGCCTACGGTTTCATGGAGAACATGATTCATAAGCACGTGTCCACGCTCCTGCGCCTCATCAACATCACGTGTCCC
The DNA here is from genome assembly GCF_000293215.1 of Trichosporon asahii var. asahii CBS 2479. Classification (NCBI taxonomy): domain Eukaryota; kingdom Fungi; phylum Basidiomycota; class Tremellomycetes; order Trichosporonales; family Trichosporonaceae; genus Trichosporon; species Trichosporon asahii. The sequence goes on from NW_014040854.1 coordinate 539,890, forward strand.
TCCATTGCCGCCATCACGCTCGTCGTGACGCACCATGTGGCGAAGCAGGCTCGTGCTGTGGCTCATCTCGTTGTCGGCTATGAAGATTTTGGCCACAGTGACAATGTCGGCATCGTGGGTGGTATCAAGCTCCTGTGTGACCTCGGAATTCCCTCGGAGAGCTGGAAGCTGAAGTGGGTGGGTGAGGCGGGCATGTTCTCGCCACAGACTCCTGGGGAGGTGCTGGGCTTTGACGTGCTTGTCCACCTCCATTCCGCCCTTGTCAGACTTCTGATCACCGTCCGGGCGATGATCGTCGTCCGACGTCGAGCCGTAGGGGACGAACCAGCCGGGAGCCCCAGAGGGAGGCGAGAGAGGCAGCTCTCCAATCTCGCCCACATCAGCACCCCATTCATCACCCTCTCCCTGCTCCTCCTTATCGCTACGAAGTCATGATCCTCCTCGCCCTTGCCAAAACGCGCCCCGATCTGACGACGCTGGCCCACGTCAAGGAGGCGTTTCTGCAGTGGGTGGACTCGCCCTCGAGTCCACTCTACCGATGATCGTCGTCCGACGTCGAGCCGTAGGGGACGAACCAGCCGGGAGCCCCAGAGGGAGGCGAGAGAGGCAGCTCTCCAATCTCGCCCACATCAGCACCCCATTCATCACCCTCTCCCTGCTCCTCCTTATCGCTACGAAGTCATGATCCTCCTCGCCCTTGCCAAAACGCGCCCCGATCTGACGACGCTGGCCCACGTCAAGGAGGCGTTTCTGCAGTGGGTGGACTCGCCCTCGAGTCCACTCTACCGCTCAACCGCCGCTCTCGCCGCCCTCAAGGCGGAAGCTGTTGATCCCGTCTCGACGCCGTCGGCGATGAATTGCACCAAAGCTAGCGTCGTCCAAGCAGCTCGCGCACAGTACGCCGAGACTTTGAACCTCGCGGCTGAGCTCGGGTTTGGCCATGCCACTATGACTATCCTGTCGACGGCCGATTGGCTTGTCCGCGGCTATGTCGGCCTTTCGTCTCGTATGTCTGATGTGTAACGACGTCCCACTCACACCAGTGTTTCGCACAGGCACGAGCGTGCTCCGTGACGTGTATAGCAAGCATGTTTGGGCTCGCCGCAGATCGAGCAAGAAGCGTCTTGATTTCCTCTCCAGCTCGATCCAGCGCGGAGAGTTGGCTCATCAGAACGGACGGTGGGCCGTTCACGAGGTGTCAAAGAAGCCGAGTCTCCGTAGCGGTCAAGACCGTCAGAAGCTAGAGGACTGGCGCGCGATCGTGCAAAAAGCGAAGAAGCTGTCGAACCAGCAGATGGAGGAGGCAATCCACAACGGAAATCGCTCTGTGTCCGACGCCCTTGGTACGTCACCATATCCTGTCAGAGTTGACCCGTAGCTGTTGCCGCTAAGGCCGACGGTGTGAACCACCTCACCGGAAACGACATCGTCAAAAAGTTGATAAAAATTGTCAAGCAGGAAGGCGAGGCGAGGGCGAGGGCCGGCAAGGTTGGGCGCAACTGGACGCAGAGGGAGGACCAAGTTATCGCGAAGTAAGTTTACTGATCTTCGTTGCTGTCGGTGTGCTGACCATTCCCAAGGCTCCTCCGGGAGTGCATCGACCGAAAGGGCGAGGGGGCAGAATTCTCATACGCCGAAGCTACCGACCTCCTCCCGACCCGCTCCCGCGACGCCATCACCAGCCGTATCGGGCAGAACAGGGCGTGCTTCCTTGACCTGGTCAAGGAGCTCGGCAGCAGCACCTACGTGGCGCAGGTCCCTACCAAGGGCAAAACTCGCGCTCTTGCCGCGATGACGGACGGCGGGGATGGGCGTCCATCCAAACGCCGTCGGTAATCGTTGATCCCCGCAACCATCATGCACCAACCGTTTGTACATCTAATTCCTTGTATGATTTCTTATATGTAAGAACACTCGTTACAGTTGTAAATCCAGGCCCGTCCTATGACGAAACACCAGCGGCGGAAGTGGTGGGAGCTGGCCGCCCACTAGTTACCGCTGCGCAATGTGCCGCGCATGGTCCTGCGGGACTGAGGCTGCTCTCGGCGCCGCCGCCGCACACCGATTATCGTAGAACTCCGAGCCCAGAACCCCATCACTCATGTCGTGAGCACACTGCAGGCCACTGTCTTCGCCGATCGTCTCCAGAGACGCACTGGCCCTTCACTCCGCAGTAACGAATATTAGGAGTAGCGAAATTACCCCTCACCTCCGACACATCTCTCGCGACAGTCACGTACGTGCCTGGTGCCTGTCTTATCTTCTGGGTCGGTAATCAGCACCCTAGAGGGAGTAACCGACGCAGCTAGCGCTAACCTCGCGCCCTCAATGTGCCGTTCTTCCCTCCTCACACTTCACAACATCGTCACTGATACCTAACACCCATGCCGCCCAGCGACGGGAACCATAACGCGAGACCCCCATCGGGAGCCCGGGGGAGCAACAATCACCAACTCCCCCAGCTTCGCTATGATCCAGACAGTGGCATGACTCGCTACGACCCATCAGCCACTCGCCTTCCCTCCGAGCCATCAACAAGTCGTCTTCCCTTTGCGCCACCCTCTCAGTCCAGTGGGTCTCACCACCGCGGCCGGTCGCGATCACCAGTAAGATCCCGCCCAACTCACTCCCTCCCCCCACGGCCAAGATCCCCTGCGAGATACAGCGAGTCCAATCGTCACAGCCTTCCCCGTCGACCTGACAGGTCGGACCACTACGTTTCGCTTGAGCGCAGGCGCAGTCCAAGCTTCAGTCACTACAGCCCTCCTCCAGGTCGCTACAGCGAGGCAAGAAGACGAAGCCCGCCCAGCCGATACAGCCCACCGCCCCGCGACCCATCATCTGCCGGATTTGGCGAACCCCCCGGGCCCAGGCGTCAGAGAGACGGCGACCCCTCGAGCTGGCCGAGCCATTCCCACACGCTGGGACCCTCGCGCGGACTGAGACAATCGGATCAGCCTGCCCCTTCGAGCGCCCCGGTCCCAACCATCAACGCGAGTGAGCCCAGCGGTTCCGGCAATCGCCAGCAAGCATCCCTCACCCCGAGCACGACAGCTCCCGGCAGTGGCCACGGCCTCGTGAGGGGCCCGAACGAAAGCAAGTCGGCGTTCAAAAAGAGGAAAAGGAAGGCCCATATCGAGCGTTCATCACAGCTGGGGCAACGGGGCCAGGCTCAGCAACCTCCACCTCAGACGCAGCAGCAGCAGGGGCAGAAGCGCCCTCAAAATGCGTCCGATGGCGAGGAAGGCAGGCAGCCTCAGCGCAAGAGGAACAGGGGTAAGAAGGGCAACAAAGTCCAGACCGACGGGGCGCAGAATAGCAAGATTGCTTCGCGCTCGGACTCGGAGCCGTCAAACGAAGAACCTGTTACCCGCAAGCCCACAAAGACGGCTTCTCCACCCCCAACTCAGCGAGCAATCGAGCTCGGTGGCCAGGTCTGGGCGATCCCCGAAGTCCGCGCCCGGGTCATGGCCGCACTGGCAATGTGGACAGAGTGTGACGGCAAAGACCACACCCTGCCTCTGATGTCGTTAGACAGGAAGACGTTCGAGAGTGCAGTCGGCGCGCGCTGGAACATGGTGAGACTCGACAGCATTGGCTTCGACTTTCTTACAGACAAGTCGCTCGAGGGCGCGGCTGGATGGCGCCGCGAGATCTACCGCAAGGCCATTGCGTCGCTCGATGTCTCGGGGTGCACTCCCGGCCTCGTGGTCCACGGCCAGACCTTCCCCGGTATGCCAGAGATGTTCGATATCTTCCCGCGGCTCATGGTGGTGTCCTGCGATGACATGATGCTGCGCGATCCTCGGCGTGCCGCGGCGATTGGGTCCACGAACGGCTCGGGTTTTGGCTGTGCTGCCGAACCGTTAATCACGCCCGTCCCCGACGGCGCTCCCACGTTCGAGCTGCACGTCAGAAAGATGTACGGCCTCATGCCCGGGGAGCCAGATCCCACTGGCGATGGCGACCAGATCCCAACACCTTCCTACGACCTGTCGCCCTATGGTGCGCTCGCGGACGACATCCGCGTCAGGTGGTCATTCACTCTGAAACCGTCCGTATCGCACGCCATCGCGCAGGAGTACAGCTGCGACAGCAACGACTTCTTGCAGGCAAGTGATGCCGAGCTGGCTGCTCTTCCCCTGCCGTCGATGCTGGAGCTCGACCTGTACACGCTGCACATCCTGAACGACGGCGGTGACTATACGCGGGCATGGACACGCCTGTTGGCGATCCGACGAGCACGTGGCCTGCACACGTTCCTCATCAGCTTGGCCGGTCCCATGGACCTGAAGGATCTCAAGCGCTCAACCAGAGCGATCGGTAAGCCATGTTGTGGGGCCTGTAGCTGACACGCAGGTGATTCTGTCGAGGTGTTCGAGTTCGGGCCTCTGAAGGACGCAACGACAGCAGAAATGCTGCACCCCTACTTCTGGGTGGGGATGGACAACCTGCGAAGCATCGGCGTCATGATCGAATGCCCGGACGACGAGGAGGAATCGGAAGGCTGCATCTTCATAGGTTGCATGCCCCTACCCGCGCCGGGCGAGAAACGCGCGCCGAACCCGATCCCGCCCGAGACGACCTCGCTACCGCCCCGCTTCCAGCGTGTCGTGGCTCGGATGATCGTTGACGTACCGCCGATGATGTTCCCTCAGTTCCGCATCATCCAGGCCAAGCTCCCGAACGCGCGCGACGTTGCCCGCGCGATGAGGAGGTTGTTGGCACTTCGGTCCGACTTCGACTTGTGGATTGAGATCCTGTCAAACTCGTACGAGGATGTCGACCTTCTCGCCCGCGCTTGGACGAGCAAGGTGATGCAGTTTGCAGAGGGAATCCAGCACGACAACGGGGAGGACGGGGCAGTGGTTGAGGGGACGTGGGAGACGGACAGCTCTGATGTGTCAGAGAGTGACTCGGAAGACTCAGATCCAGAAGAAGTTGATGGAACGATTCACGTCAAGGCGGAGCCACAGTCGCCTCATGTCAAAGCAGAACCCCAATCACCTCGAGTCAAGACAGAGCCCGCCTCGCCTCGCATCAAGACGGAGCCGCTGTCTCCGGTGAGCAGAGCGGAGCATCGAGTGTCCGCCCAATCCCCCACGCAAGTCAAGCAGGAGCGGTCCCCCACCCCGAGTTGATTCGGACCGTCACCGCCGACGAGCACAACGGGCATGCCGATTGACTTTGAATCTACGGCAAATGAAATCGTAACGACCACCAGTGTACCAACGTGGGGGAACGGAGACGGCTACAACGGCACGGATATCAAGCCAGTATCTCGGAGTTCTCGGACGGCAGAACTGGGAGCTAGCTGAGCGTTGGGGCGATCGAGTGATCGGAGCACGAGGTCTCATGCCCAGTACAGCCTTATGTCAATAAAGCGCAGCGTGGAGCGGCAGTCGGACCGGCAAGACAGCACGAGCATGAACAAAGTGGGCGGGAGCCACGCGCATGCAAACATACTCGCATGCAGGTGCAACCTCCGTGCACGGTGAGCTTGATTCCCTGTTATGGTCTTTGTGGGCGCAAAGAGAGTGTTGTTAAAGCCGTTCCGGGAACGACGCCCGCTCTCGCCCGCTCAGGATGTGCAGTTGGCCATCCTCTTGGCATGTCACATGACACCCACGAAATAGCCGATCTCACCCTGGATCCCAGCCTGATCGTCGATTTTGACGCGGGTTGCCTCTCGCCTCCAGTGAGATTTGCATTTCGTTTGCGTGCTTGCGTGTACTTGGGTTGTGCATTCCCAGATCAGGTCCAAGAGGGCAGATGAAAGAATGCGACAGTTCGATCGTCTGTTCAGCCCGTCGCAGCCCGTCGCAGCCATCAGATTTGCGTGCCGTATGCCACGAGATTTCTCTGCAGAGGTTCGGGGTACAGGTGCAGCGGTCTTTCAGCGGTCATTTCGAGCCAGGCAAGTGGTCGGTATTCAAGAGCAGATTCCGACCCGACGATAGTTTGCGCTGACGTCGCCGCCGGACGCAGAGGGGCCGGACATGGGCCAGTCTCCGGCGCATGAAGTCGCTTCCCTCGCCACAGTCGGGATCTCCTAGCCACTGTCTTCACTGGTGCATGTGGGCGTTCAGCTTTCAGCGATGGAGTGTGGAGAGTGGAGAGTGTGGGGTGGTGTGGGGGCGGAACGCCCGATTCCCCCTACCTTACCTAGGCCTCCACAAACTTACGCCAGCTGGCCCAGAATACATTGTGCTCAGCGCCCTCCGACCTGGCACATGTCCTCAATGAGATGGATCACGTCAGCATGGTGTGTCCAGAGGAGAAGGTAGGAAGGCTCCGAGTCAGGTCTGGGCTGGATGTAGACTTTGGGATGTAGAGAGTGGCCCCTGGAGTGTGTAGCGAATACGTTGCAAGCGAGAGGGATCGGGAAATGGGCATGTGACTGTCTCCTTTCGTCTATGGCTTGGGCACGGACACAGACGGCGGGGTCATATGCTCGACGACGAGGCGTATCGATCAAAGAGACGCCGGGCGCTGAATGTCAGCCAGAGCCTCGCTGCCCAGTAAAGAGATCATTTAGTTCAATGTCAGTACGATGCCCAGTGCTCAGTGCTCGTCGCCACTCGCTCCGCTCGCGGCTCGTAGTTGTGAGGCCTCATGAGAGATTCATAAACACCAAGAATATGACCTGAATTAACTAGCGTAACAACTGCTTCTTCCTCCCTTCCTCGAACCTTTTCGAACGTGTGATAACTTCTGATTGACTTCTGATAGTGTTGTGATAGTGATGGAGATGGAGAGTAAAACCGTGGATGAAAAAACCGTGTCGTGATCGTCGTATGCCGTGAGGCTTTTTGGCCTTGTTCGGCTCGCTGGGCGTGCACAGCTTGCGCGGTTTGCGCGGCGTGCTTGGCACTCTCGGCGTGTTCGCACACACCGGGCTTGCCAGCTCGCCTTGCTCGCTTCGCTCGCTGCACGCCGCTCGCCGTCGCAGAGCGCACTTAGTCGCTGCGCGAAAGGTCGATGGGAGGGATCTGGACGTAGGTGATGTCCGGGGTCCAGTAACCGGCCATGGCAGACCAGTATCCGCAGAGACCGGCGATCATGCAAGTAGCGCCCGAGGCGGTCTTGACGCTGGGGGAGCCGCCGATCTCAGCCGCAGCAAGGAGCGCGAAGGAGATGCAGGTGAAGACCAGAGTCGAGAGAATAGCGACCGAGGAGCGGAGCGAGGCAATGATGAACAGGAACGTGATGCCGGCCCAGATACCGAGGTAGATGCCGACGGCCGAGTGGAACTCGGGGCGGGGCAGGCCAGTCTCCTTGTCGGTGTACGCCTCGAGGATGCCCATGGACGGCAGGTAGATGAGCGAGTAGGAGAAGATGAAACCGCCGTAGCACACGAAGATGGTCGCCGAGTAGGTGTTACCGATGAACATCTCGAACCAGCCAGTGAGGGTCTGGGTGATACCGAGGAACATGATCAGGACGGGGAAGATGACGTGGGGAGTAACAATGCCGCGAGCTGCATGTTAGCGGAGTTCAGTGTGGGTGCAGCGAGAACTGCAGGTGGAGGTGATAGCGACCAGCGGTGCCACCGGAGTGACGAACTGTGAGCTCGCCAGGATGCACCGAGGAATCGCCGAGATCGACCAAGGCCGAGACCGCGGAGTGCATCCGGGTCGGTGCCCCAGCCCCCCGTCCTGAGGACATTCAGGACGCGCCGGACTATGGTGTCACGGACGGTGTCCAAGGGCCAATGACGGTCGCCGAGGCTATCTCCGCAGTAAGGAACGCGGCGATGACCCGTAGGCTGAGCCGTAGCGTCGAATTCGGCGCCGAGTGGCACTCTAGAAGTAATACTCACTGCCAATGTTGAGGAGACCGAGGAAGAAGAAACCAGTGGAGAACGAGATGAGAGCAGCCGGGAGCGGGTTACCGAACTTTCGGTGCTGGACGGGGATAGCGGGCTGCGAGAAGTCGATCGGGTGTCCACCGGGGGTGATGACACGCTCAATGGGGCGGCCGCCCGAGAGGTGCGCGGTGCTGCCCTTCTCGGGGTCGGTGTGGAAGAAGGTCGGCGTCGAGTTGGCGTCGACGACCTCGGTGCTGTTGGACGCCATTGTGGTTTGTGTTTGAGTGTGGGCCTGCGGTGAAGAAGAGAGAGAGGCTGGAGGCTCGGGAAAGGCGTCTAGAGCGAAGGACAGCGGCACTTTGAGATGGGGAAACTGAGCAGCTGATCTTGAGGGCGCTTTATATATGTCTTCGAGAGAGACTGCCTCGATATCTCGAAAGATCTCGGAGACTGATACTCTTCTGGCGACGTTGCGGCATCAGCGGCAAGTGCGGCTCCCGACGACTGGCGACAGAATCAGGTACACTCGGCCACTTTCAACTCAGCCTCTCGCGTTTTCCCTTTCCCTTGTGAGAGCTGGGCTGGCGTATCTCTGCGATCGCGCCTGAATGGAACAAAGGAAACGACTCACCCGTCTCCTCCGTCGCCTGGTTCGCCTGCAGCCGATGCCGTTTCCACTGATCACGGCTACACCCACTCGAAATTCACTCGAGGGGCAGCAACGGTACAGCGGACGCGGACAGGGGTTGTGGACCTGAGATTTGTTGCCTTGATTGCCTGAAATCGCTGTCGCATCGCGGCATCGCTCGCGAGATACGCACAACGCCCGCGAGCTAAGGAAAACATAGATCGGTCAGGTCCCAAGAACGGTCGCACCCAGCTCCGCCGGCTGTGACTGGCATCTACCCAGCGACACAGGTCGATCCCCCACAGAAAGCAGTCGGCCCCGCATGCTTACCCCACTTTCAGCATTGTGATCGTCCCTGCGTAACCCCGTTCAGGCGTTCAGGTACGGGAGCATCCACTTTCACTCTTGTTCTGGGATTGCGCCCTCTGCCCGCGGTCGAGACGCGCGACCGAAGACGCCCGGAACCATACGGCATATGCCTGGTAGGCTGGCTGGCACCACGGCACGAGAGCGGCACGGCTGGAGCGGCAGCGGCTGCGGCTGCCGTGCGGCATCTGCTGTCAACGTCCGAACGAGGAGATTACATTTCACGAATCGACGGCGTCGTCCAACCACAGCTCCTCCCGACCCGCGCTCCGATCCGGAACCACGTGGCGGCTCCCCCCACCACCGTCGTCGGCGGCGTCGGCTCGCGCGTTCTTTCTCACTAGCTCGCAACCCTTCAGAGCGCACGCTTTCCAGTCCGGACTCTGCGTGCTTCTCTCTCCGGAGCGGCCCAAAGCTTAGGTACAACCACACCGTCTCATTTCCTCATGTCCGGCGGGAACTGTGGACACCTGTCCAAGCCTTTTGGACACCTGTTCACATCCCCAGACGTCCCCAGAACGCCTAGATGGACACATGAAGGGGTAACAAGCTTTCCGCGAGACTTAAGCGACGCTTCATTGCATTCACGATCGCCTTGGCAACTTTTTGCACCCACCCAGGTACAGATGGTCAAGTTTCATACCCGGCGGCTATGGCAAATGTTGCCCTCCCCTGGTCAGATGGAACTATTCTCGAAACTTTGTCCAGTGCTAGTTCAACAAAAAAGCGAGGTATGCTGAAGCACCCACTGTCCAGGTGACATGGCGACGAACTGACGTGCTACCTGGCGCTTGCCCCACACGACTGACTTGGAGATAATTTGCCAGAAGCATGCCGATCGCACGGCATCAAGTTATCAATTCTACCAGTGCAACGTGCCCGCGTGCGCCTCTGCGCTAGCCTCCCACACAACCCTCCCACTTGGCGGTCGTCAGTCCGCTACGAGTTCTAACTGGGGGGAAATGACCGGTCTCAAATAGCCGAGGTCACGGGAACACTGCTCCCTCACGCGTACCCGGTGCAGGGCGAGTGCAGGGCACAGGGAACGTTGCCGTGAGCAGACTAGGTAGAAACCAGATTATCTGCGAATTATCTGCGTATCTCCCCCATCTAGGCCGCCGAAGCTGTGCCTTCCAGGTTTCCTACATCCAGCATTACCGCAAGGCGGGCGTGTGGCCCCAGACCGGAGGCCCCAAGCCGCTCCAAAGGCACAATGGAGGCACAGCAGACAGGCATCGAGGCACGGGTCATGCTAAACTGGTTTTTGCATCTCAATGGAAGTTTGCTACGTCTATGAAGGAGAGGGATTCTATTCGCTCCTCACGTTTAAGACCGATCCGGCCCAAACACCTAAAACGACGTGAGCCGTCGCTTCGGTCCTCTTCGGTCTCACTGACCGCACGTCGCCCGAGGACGATCGGACAAAGCCTAAACATGTCTATGTCCATAGGTACTGCAGTTGCAGGGGCTTGATTGAGCGGGTGAGAAGACTCCCATCCACATCGAGACACAAACGAGACGCTTCGGTAAGGGACGAGGGTCACTCTCGCCGGCGGCTCCGAGGTGACAGCTCAAGGTCAGGTCCCGTCAGGTCCACTAGCTCGGAGGGTAGTGAGGCTGCGGGGGCTGCTGGGCAGGTTGGGCGCTCTGCTGTGGCTGTTGCTGCTGCTGGGCATCGGCCTGTGGGATGACATTCCAATAGAGCCTACGTGTTAGCGGTGTCACCGTCGTCGGAGCGGAAGTGACTTCCTGGGTTCTGGATCACTACTCACAAAGTCTGGATAAGGGGGTCAGCCATGGTCATCTGATCAGGGGCAGAGAACGGCTGCGTAAAGTCGATGCCCGAGCCACCCAACATGTTGGGGTCGAGGGGCGTGGGGGCGCTGTTCACAGCGTTTAGTTCGCCATTCGTCGTCCAGTACGAGAACTGGTTCGGATCCTGGGGCAGCTGAGCTGGGTCTCCGCCCTGCCATTGCGTGATCCTTTAAACTCGTTAGCATGTGCGCGAGGTACCGATCATTGGGGAACTTACGTCGAACCGAGCAGGTCATCGAGACCGCCATCGTCCTTGCTGTCATTGATCGGCTCGGGGTGCTCTATCCGCCTCTTCAGCTCGTCGAGCATGGGAAGCGCGAGTCGTGCAATGTCTGACATTTCGGCCATCTCGGTCAGAGTCTGGTGCGCAGCGAGGAAGTCGGACCGCACATCGTCGGCCATCATGCTGGTGGGGACGCGCCGCAAGACACTGAAGAAGATGATCGCGGCCGTGTACAGGTGGACTGCCAGGTCAGCTTTGGGTTTCTACCCCTGCCGAGGCTTTCGAGGCACTCACACGTGAAGTAGCGCCAGCCGCATGCGGCACGCGGCACGGCCTTGAAGCACGATGCCACGAGGCGCGTGTGCTTGCGGGCAGACGTGACACATGTCGTGAACGACGCCGCGTACGGACCCAGCAAGGGTTCCGATCCGGCGGTAACGGCCTTGAAGAACCAAGGTCGGTGGAGTACTATACGTCAGCCCGAGTTGTCTCGGTATCTCGGTGACTCCGATACTCACAGAGCAAACCCATGTGGAAGAAGATAGTGGCGCTGTGCTGCTGCACAATCTGCTTATCCGAAAGCCCGGCAAAGCCCGCCGTACCAAACTCCTGCCACTTGAGCCAGGCGGGGGCTACTGCCTCAACCTTTCTGATCTCCGAATCCATCTTCAACACCGTCGAATAATCCGGCAACTTGCTCAACGCCAGATAATTTGCTACCGGCACGAATACCTGTCCCAGCCTGTACTTATACAGGTGGAAGATGGCATCGTTCGGCTGAGCACCGCCGTCTGGCGGCATCGGGGGCATGGCGCAGTCCGACAGCTGCATCGGCGTCGAGTACGGTCGACCAAAGTTGAGCGACTGGAGGATCTCGTACGTCATGGACTCCCACCAGAGCACAGCGTGGTGCTCCTTCTGAGCCTCGCTGAGACCCCATTCGCCCTGGTCGCGGTGCAGTCCGATCGAGTTCGCCAATCGGATGCAGAGTCCAAGGATCGGCCAGGCCGCCTTTGCACCGTCTGGATGCGAGTTGTTGAACGTGTAGCTGACCATCAGGTGCAGAGTCTCCACTGCAGCCACGCTGTGCCGCACCATAAAGTGTCTTTCCGGAACGCAGAGCAAGGCCGAGGCAGCGTTGAAGTACTTGGCCGACTCGGGACGGTGACCTTCGTAGCAGAGTGCAAGCGCGAAAACCATCATGACTGAGGCGAGTCGGTGCGGGGGTACCCTGTGGATCTGTTCGCGGACTGGCGGACCGGAGTAGATAAGCTCCAAAACCTTAGACACAGTGTCGTTCTCTATCGGACGGTACATCCACTCAGCATACTCGGCTGGCCGTTAGCATCGTAATCACCTTTCCTTGAACGTACCGTAGAGCTTGGCCAGTCGGAAAGCCTCCTGAGCGTCTGGCAGAAACTCGTGCAAAGCCGTCAGAATGGTTTTGTCTGCCATCATGAAAGGGAACTGCAACGCCAGATATGTTGACTGGGGTCAGCTTGGCAGCGTGTACTGGGGAGCTTACAGAATCATCCTCGACAATGAACAAGGATCCTGCTCCTCGTCCAAAGAACCTGATGCCTTCACGTCCGAGCTCGATAACACCCGAGCCAGGCCCGCTGGCGGGGTCGAGCCTGTTCTCATCACGCTGGTCTGGCTGCAGGTGATGAGCCTGCGCCGCCGCCGGAGACACTGCTGTGAATGGTGTGTAATCCTCATCGTTGGCAGAGGGGATGATCGACTGGTGATCGTCAGTGCCAGTACGTAATCTCAAAATAGCCTTCCCCACTCACGCTGGCTTGTGTATCGACAGACGGGTGCGAGATGCCCAAAGGCTCAACGGGCGAGTGCTTGGCCACCAGCTCCAGTCTCGACTTGAGCTCGTCGATCTCCTTTTGCAGCCTAGCGATGGTTGCCTGATCCTTGGATGGTCTGTGTGTGAGCGAGTGGAGAAAGTGGGGGAGGGCGTCCGGGACCTCGTAACGTACCTTCCAGCCAATGTTCCGTCGGGACAGATCTTCGCGCATCCTCGACGAACGCAACTCGAGCACGGCCAAGATCGCGAGCACTGAGCTGGTCAACTTCTTCCACGGTGCTATGGCCGCAAGGCTCACCTTCAATTTCAGTCGGACGCATTCCTTACAGCTCGGAGGTCCATTCTTCCAGTTGAACTTTCGCTTGGCGGGCGTCGCTTGCCCCGACGAGGACGGGTCCGCGCCAGGCGGTCCGGATTGGGATGGTGTAGATGTGGCTGACATGACACTCGCCGTCAGTCGCGGTGCGTATGCAGGTAAAGAGCAGGAGGAAGGATTGCGAACGCTGTCGGTGGTTGTTGTGGACGGAATCAAGTGAGGTACTGAAGAAGGCAGATCTATCTCGGACATGAGCAAAAGTCCGATGTAGGGTCCCCTGCGCCGTCCCACGGTGAACCTGCCGAACCTGCCGATCACCCAACTTACGTCAACTGGGCGACGGTTGACGGTGCATGCATCTGCTTCTCGCTTCTGCGCAACCGTATCTTGTCTTCCTCTGATGAACAATGTTCGTCTCCACGGCACGACTCGCAACTAGGAGCCTCGCCGACTAGCTCCACAACCTGCATCGCAACCTCGGCTCTGGCAGCGACGAGGTAAGTCCGCGGCACTGTCCATCGGATGCTGGCATTCTGTCGCACCAGGTGGAAGGCTCTACGCTGCTCGTGCTCGTTGGGGACCCCGTTTTGCTCGTTCTTTGCGCTGCGACCTCTTCGGGGGACCCCACATCGTCCTCTGGAGGGGAAGAGTAGTCTGTCGCTATCGGAACGTCGACATTGGCGCTATGATGATACGAGGCTCAGGACATTGCGGCCAATTCCGAGGAAGCCGCTAATGTTTAGAGCAGGGTGCACGTGTCCAGCGCATCCACTCAGAACGAACGTTTCACTGATCGCTGATCAGCTCTTGTCTTGCTGGCACTCGGAGCGTAGCGGGCGCACGACTGGTCGCTGGGAGATGAGACTATGTCCGGCATGTGGGCGCTGCTGAATGCCGTGACAGGTGAAGACGTCTTCCTCCAGCTGGGTCATCACTTCCACTCGTTTCTGGGCTTTGAGCGATCGACCACCTTTGAAGAGATGACGATGATTCACTACCCACCTGGTGAGCTAGTTCGCGGTTGCGTTTGCTTGACTAACGGCAGCTGCGGATTCTTGGTTCAATCTCACATGGGCCTTGGAAGGGGAAGGGTCGCCTGGCATCTACAGCACCTCGGATATTCCGAACGGCCACCAGTATGGGGACTATAACTGTGAGGTAGCTTCTAGCCCAACGAGCTGACGCACAGGGTGCGCAATGCCGCATGTCCGTGCAAAGGAATACCAGATCCCCAAGGAAGGCTATGATCTGGTGTATGTCGAGGTGATCCAGCGCCATCACAAGCGCACGCCTTACGCATCAAACACTTTCTTCAAGGAAGACGCAGACGTAGGCATCTATTCGCTTGCCTCCCCCCGCTCGCAAGGAAACTGACCGCCAGTGGGACTGCTCGAACGCTGGTCCGTATCACCACGCAAAGGCCGTGGACTTCGCCACTACGCCGGTCTACTGGCAAGCGCAACACTCAGCGCTCAACCATTTCGCGTCCCAAGTCGGCCCCGGCTTTGGTGACTCGACATGTCAGTTTCCCGGCATCACAAGTGCGGGTCTGGACGACAGCAAGCAGCATGGCGTCGATTTCGGCTCTGTGTATCGCGACAAGCTCGGCTTCCTCCCCTGCGCCAATGAGACGGAGCAGTATGCGTTCCGCGTCACGAACAACGTGATCACGACACAGACGCTCGGCGCCTTTGCCGCTGGTCTGTACCCCGATGCGAAGGAGTATGTCGCCTGGGTTCAAAGCGAGACCTACGACTCGCTCGAACCCAAGTTCTGTGAGATTTGAGAGACGAAACGTCGAAACTGACTTCAGCGTGTCCGTTCGCGAGCAAGCTGAACTCGGCTTACGAGGGTTCGAATCCAGCATGGACGGAACACCTCGAGAAGTCGGCCGCGCTTCGGGAGCGCTTCAACCGTGTATCGGGTATTGAGCCGAATGACTCGGCCGGCTGGAGCTCATCTTGGGACCAGTGAGTTTTTCAGCTTCAATCTAGAAAACTGACTCGCAGCCCTTACGACAACCTTTCCGCGAAGCAATGTCATCAGAAGGTACTGCCGTGCAGTGTGAACGCCACTGATGTGTGCGTGTCGCAAGAGGATGCGGACGCCATCTACCGCCTCGGAAATTGGGAGTACGCTTACCGCTGGCGCGGCGCTGAGAACTCGACGCTCTACTCGGCGCTCAAGATGGGAGTGTGGTTCCGCGAGCTTCAGGCGAACCTGCATGCTGCAGCCGAAGCGACCTCGCCTGTCAAGTATCGGCACAAGTGAGCTTTCCCCTTCTTTCCCAAAAGCTGACAAACAGCTTCGCGCATGACGGTTCTGTTTCCCCTGTCCTCGGAGTGCTCCAGAGTGCGTACCCAACCTGGCCCGGCATGGGCTCCGAGGTCGTCTTCGAGCTCTGGCGCATGGGTAGCAAGCCCTACGTCCGTGTGCTGTTCTCGGGCCAGCCGCTCGAAACTTCAACGCCACTCGGCACCCTCGACATGGTCCCGCTTGACAAGCTGGACAACTATATCGACAGCATCATCCCGCATGACATGGTCGCGGCGTGCCGCGGCGACGCCGCCGCTCTCGGCCTGGCATGATTATGGTATAACGTGCATACAGGGAGGGTCTATGAGTCTATACAAAGTGCTGCGGTGCTGAGGGTGCTAAGGTTGGGTGGTGGGTGTGGAAGTAGCGAGATGGAGGTCTGTCCGAATGACTGACAGTGCACTGACTAGTACTGCCAGTACGGGCCCTCCTCGTAATCTGATGAGGCGGGCGAGTGATCCTCGTAGAACATGTCGATGTCCACGCTGACAAGTCAGCTTTCTACTTGCTGGCAATACTCACTCGCAACCAGGACAAACGTCCCCGATGAACATGGTGATGTCGTCGTCGAACCACTGCGCAAACTCGTTAGACGTCCGAAGGTGTGCCGAGGCCATGTCAGGCGTGATCTCGAAGAGGAATGCGTGCACTGGGCTGTCAGCTTGGCATTCCCCTTCTGTTGCCTTCGACCAAGTCTTCCTCCGCTGTCTGCCCTGCGCGTCGCCGTCCGCGCCCTCAGCATCTGGACCAGACAGTCCGCAGACGCCACAAATTACGAGCCGACGACCCGAGCACCCAAGCCTCCGCTCATATCCCTGCAAGGCTCCTCCCGACCTTCGCCGCAAGGACCGTAGCGACTCACCTCCTTGGGAACCGAGATATGTTCCGACCTTGGACCACAGCGCATGCCACTCCCACGCCTCGAGCGGCGTCGATAGGTTGAAGATCGTTCGCTGGGCCGTCAGCTCTGGCTCTGCATGATCTTTCTCTCTGCGGTGAGACGTTGCGGCGTCACAGGGTGAATAGGGATGAAGGAAGCAGGGTTGATCGGGATGTGGCGTCCAACTTTTCTGCATTCCGTCCCCTTCCCCTGTTCGTCGGAGGGTCGGAGGTCGACGTCGTCCGCATATGGACCAGACGGTGCGCTAGCAGTGCAGCGGCGCACGCGGCGCTGTGGACCCACTCTGGCGAGACTGACTCGCCATCCACACGCTGTCGCCTCGCAGGTGTTCGCCCCGACAACGCCGCCGTCACGCAGGACGGGAGCCCTTTCGGCGCTCTTCCACCCTGTTCCCTGTGTGTACCCCTACCATTCCCTGCCGACACCCTGTTCGATTCCCTTCGAAGAATACGGGGAGGAGCGACAAAACAAAGTCTTACACCCCAGCTGCACTGCGCGACAGGATACTCACAAGGTTCAGCTCGACGCCCATGACTGTATCTGGCATTGACTATCGATTGGAGAGGGTGCCGTCGACTCTGGCGGAGGTGGTGGGCGAGCTGTCGCCGTATTGATGTGGGTGCGGGGCGCGCGCAGAAGTGCGGGGTTTGGAGCCCGTGGAGGATGGGGGAGGCTTGTTTTCTCGTGGTTCTCGTGCCCGCAGGCAGCCGTAGAGGGCGAAAGGGGGGAGGCGAGCCAGCCGGTAAGGCGGAGAGAGCAGAGGGAAACGTGGGATCTGCGCCGTTGTTGAAAGGCGAGACAAGAGGGTAGTAGCCGGAACTGGGCTGGCGTTGATGCCACAGTTGCTCGTCGTGGTGGGTTGGCGACGTAGAGTCGGATATGCACTTTTGATGGAAACGTTGGGCCGCGCTCGTGGTTTGAACGAGGCGCTGCGTGCCGTGTTGGACCTGCTGTTCGGAGGGAGCTGGAACACGACAGAAAACAGTCGGCGCGAACGACGGGCGAACGGAAACCGAAGGAAGAGGTGGAGAGCGAGAGAAGGAGAAGACGACAATGGAGCTGAAGACAGAAACGTCGAAAAAAAGGAAGTGGATATAACAAGTGTCCGTGGTGAATCCGTGGTTGCCGTGTTATGACGAGTGGGTGGTTCTGAGTTTCTGTATGATCCAGTTTTTTCTTCCTGCTCGTTCTACTGCGAGGCGGGACTTTGTGACTCGTTCGGCCGGTGTGTTTCGGCTGAACTCGTGGAGCTGGGGCGTTGGGTGCGGGATGAGTGGTGTGTAGCTGCTGATCACTCGCGCTGGGCACGTTGGCTGAGCTAGGAGCTGGTCTTGTGGGCAGGGCGAGGGGGCTGGCGAGCAGTCGAGAACGCTGAAAGAGCGCGAGAGTGAGGGCGAGGATGAACAAGAGCCGGAGGGGAAGGGCGGGGAAGCGAGCGGCGAGCAGGCGTGTCGCGCTTATATCGAGTGGGCACAGACAAACATTGCTCTTGGTGTTGTGTTCCGCGCACAAGCAGAGCGACAGAGCGAGAGACCAACGGCGACACGCTGCTCCAGGCACAAGGCAGCACGTTCGACGGCGGCGCGGCAGGACAACGGCACGACCAAAAGGAGACGAAGGAACGACGCATCGACCGCGCGGGCCGTGTACTGTTGTGTGTACCCCTCCCTCTGCCCTATCTTCAGATATGTGCTACGGTGCCGTGCACGAGGTGTGTGGCGAGGGCGAGCAGCATAACAATAGAAGCATCGGTGGCGCGCAAACGACCAGAGTCAGCGCACGGCGCGTCTGAGCGTCAGTGCTGGCGGGAGGAGCAGGCGACCAGGCGAATGTGAGCGTCGTGCGTGCCTCGCGCCACAGGGTATATGTGTGTGTGCCGCCGATGCTCCGACTCCACCGACGAGAGACATGCTGTAGGCTGCAGGTCAAGACTAAGGCACTGGGGACGCCACGGTGCCACCAGGGAGCGTGTGTGTCTATGAGCGGTGCGTGCGTTCCTCCGGCACGAGTGCCGTGCATGCCGTGGTGTTGGATCTGTGCGCACGGTTTCCGCTCTTCTGGGCGGTGCTTGAAAGCTACACCGGCGTGAGGTATGACAGTGGAAGAAGGCGGGAGTGGTGGAGGACGAAGAGTGGCTGAGCTACGTCTGCGGGGCGGTGAGGCGCATGTTTGCTTCCCAAAAGTGCGAGGTTAGTCGCAGCTCGCAGCCAGATGGTGGTAAGTTTGCCGTGCGTCGTGTGTGCCGCAATCTTGCCCCGAGTGAACCGGGAAGTCGTGAGAGACACACCTCATGTCCTAGACCTGCCGAGCCAAAACTGCGCCAGATCGCAGGCTCAGCTGGATCTTGTCTCGTCCGGACCATCAGAATCACTGTCGAGCGACCAGATTTCCCCGGTAAGTTCGATAGGTACCACTATTCCGGAATGCACACTCTCCCATACCGAAAATGGGATGTCGCCGTCTTGTTGTGGAAGTGGGGTAAGGAAGGCTGCGAACCTGCTTCGTTAGTGTGGTCATTGTCCCAGGGCGCCTGTGGCGCCGACCAGCAGACCTTCCCTTCATTTCCCATCTTGCTAGCCCACCGCACAGAGCTTCATACACACACAAACACGACCTCTCGCACCCGTTTGTGTGTGTTCGTGTACGCGTTCGTGCATACATTGCGAACGCCCGAGCGCCCGCCGACTCCAGCGGCCAGGGCACGAGCTTCAGTCATGTAGCTCATGCTGCTCTGGGCCAGTCCACAGGAAGCGTCTCAATCCAGAGGCGCTGCAAGGTTGGTTGAGGCATTTGGGTTTAGACGTTCCTCGTTCCTCTAGCACCACGGTCTCACACGGCATGACTGGGGCGCCGGCACGACTTCCAGGCGCTCAGCGCGCTGTCTGTCCGCCTGTCGACCATTCTGTGGTCGACAACCTTCGGCCACTGAGGTTCGGAGTCGCAAATTTGGTTTCAGTTCGAGGTTGCGGGGCGGACGAGTGTCTGATGTTTTCACTGCTTGCCTCCACTTGAGCACGAGATGACTGCAAGGGGCCGGCGGGGAGGTCCGATCCATCGGAGGGCCAAGTTGGCCAGGCTGTCACCAGGCCCGCCTCCAGATCCTCCCGAGGTCATCTGCCCATTCTGGATGGCGGGATTCATGTGAGAGGTGGAGAATGGTCTCCTGACCAGCGCCATGACACGCCTGTCTCAATACTGTAATCGTCAGCGGGGCCCACATCCGCATCGAGACCCCTGGACAAGCTCGGGGTGCTCTTAACCCCACTGCCGATTCCAGCAAACACTCACGTTCCACCATGCCGACCAGCCCATCTGCCCTGCCTGTGTCCAACCAGAATGAGGTAGTGCAGGATAGCAACGACGAGGAAACGCCCAACAGCCACCGCACGGTCCGCAGCGCCATATGTGTCTCCTCTACCTGCTCGCACTCGGTACGAAGTCTCCTGGCTCGCCTATCCTGCATCCCCTCCTCGCTGCTTCACCTCTGGAGTCACTGGTCACCGATGCTTGCCAGTCTGGGCTTCATTTCAACTCCGCCCACACTCTGATGGGGCTCTCATAGTTCTTTCGGATGTCATCGGTTGACACCATGGCCCCTTGCCAGGATCGTCCCAATCCTACCTTGCCGCGACATCCTATTCGCTCCCGGCTTGAATCTTGTCCCTGCTGTGCTGCGCCCGCGCGAGCGACCTTCAGCGTGACTGTCTCCCACCACTTTCTGCAGATCCTCCCTGTCGCCGCGACCTGATCTAGCTCATCCCTATCTGCCCAGCGACTCCGCGACGCCGTCGAAGCCTGGTTGAGGTCCAAGTGGTGCACGTTCAGAGCAGCGGTCAGTGCCACCCAACCTCGCCGATGAGAGTAAACTTTATATTGTCACATGATGCAACCTACTGCTACTGCTACCTACGAGAGAGAATCTCTTGCTTCGCTTTTGTTTAGAGGCGGTTGATGTCACCAAGGTCGGTGCACGCCTCGGCGACACGGTGGGCCATGGTCTTCTCACCCTCACGAACCCAGACACGGGGGTCGTAGTACTTCTTGTTGGGCTTGCTCTCGCCCTCGGGGTTGCCGACCTGGGTCTTGAGGTAGTCCTGCTTCTTGAGGATGAAGTCACGGATGCCCTGGAGGTAGGCCCACTGGGTGTCGGTGTCGACGTTCATCTTGACAACACCGTTCTTGACGGCGGTGGCGATCTCGTCCTTGGTGGAGCCAGAGCCACCGTGGAAGACGAGGTAGATGGGCTTGGAGCCCTCGGGCTCGCCGAGCTGCTGCTCAGCGTAGCGCTGGTGCTTCTCGAGGAGCTGGGGCGAGAGGACGACGTTGCCGACCTTGTAGACACCGTGGACGTTGCCGAAGGCGGCGGCGATGGAGAAGTCGGGGGAGATGGCGTTCAGGGCCTTGTAGACGTCAAAGACGTCCTCGGGCTGGGTGTAGAGCGAGGCGTTGTCGACACCGGTGTTGTCAACACCGTCCTCCTCACCACCGGTGATACCGATCTCCATCTCGAGCCACTGGTCGATCTTGGCCATGCGCTCGAAGTACTTGACGCAGAGGGCAATGTTGTCCTCCTTGGACTCCTCGGAGAGGTCAAGCATGTGCGAGGAGAAGAGGGGCTCGCCGTGCTCCTTGAAGTACTTCTCGTCCTCGGCGAGCATGCCGTCGAACCAGGGGAGGAGCTTCTTGGCGCAGTGGTCGGTGTGGAGGACGACGGGGCTGGAGTCAGCAATCTATCAAGACCCGGAGCGCTGGATCGCTATACCGGCGCTCTTGCAACGGTTGCAGTCGCATAATCGTGGCCGCGCGGACGGTGATACTCACATGCCGTAGGCGGGGGCGATGGCGCGGATGTAGTGAGCGGCAGCGATGGCACCGGCAATCGAGGCCTTCTGGTCGGCGTTGTCAAGGCCCTTGCCGCCGAAGAAGGCGGAACCTCCCTGCGAGAGCTGGAGGATGATGGGGGCCTTGTTGTCACGGGCACCCTCAAGGGCGGCGTTGACGGTGGAAGACGAAGTAACGTTCTGGCGCGCGTCAGTACGAAATAGCCGATCGGTGACATTCCGGACATTCCGGAGTGCGTGGAACTCACGATGGCCTGTTTTGAAATTGAACCAATGGGGAGACACGGTCAGCTCAAATCGAGGGGACTACACATTATGATGACATACAGGGATGGCGTACTGGGGGCGTTAGCATTGGCTGTGGTTTCACTGCAAGTGCTGCCTGCTTGGGAAGATGCAGGGAACATCCTATCTCGACTCCGCTCCTGCGAGCGGCATCGCACACCGCTATCCGCTCCCCACTCCAGCCAGCTCATAGCTCGGTGGAGGGCTGAGGGGGCTGCGAGTGCTGATGGCGGTCTAGGAGTAGGAAGATCTGAGCGGACTGCAGTTTGTGTGCAAACACAGCGGACTGTCTGGCCGACTGCGCTCAATGTCGACTACCAGATCCGCTCGCAGATTCGTGGTTCCCAGCTGTCTTCCCCGACAGGCAAGCCGCGCTGTACTCACCTTGTTCTTCTTGGCATCGGCCATGAGGGCACGAAGGTTCTTGCCAGTAACGACACCAGCCTGCTGAATTAGCTGGAGATCACGATATGAAGTTGCAGGGCTCTTGCGTCATGATTCATGCCAGGCATCGACGACTGCGGGCGAGGAGCTGGGCAGCGAGGAAGGCGGGGAAGGCGGTCTCGATGCGATGCTTCGTCGCCCAAGTCGTGGGTGCGTGGTTGGGTCATGACAGAGGTGCAGCAGTGTACGTACGGGGATGTTGAGGACCATTGTGACTGTTTGTTTTGGTGGGGTAGGGAGAGGGAAGAGGAAGAGTGTGAAAGCAAGATATGGGTTGGGTGAGAGCGATATAGTCGAGCAGGGACTGGGTGCGGTCGCGGGTGCGGGTGGTGGACGTGGATTCTGGTTCCGGGGAGCCGAGGCGAGAGGTGCGCACACAGGTGCGGGTGCGGGGTCACGGGCTCACGGGCGTATGGGCGTACGGGGCTCGGGTTGCCGGTGGTGAGCGTGAGCTGCCGCGTGCCGGTACGCAATACGCAGTTGCTGCTGCCCCAGTTCGTGGACTGCCAGTTCCGCCGGCTGAGGACACTGCGAGCGAGGCCCATTGGCCGCAACCACCCCCTCGACCCTTACCCCACACATTCCCACGGTGCTGCTCCCCACCGCACCGAGTATACCCGACTGTGCGGTTCCCTGCTCGTCCCGACCTCGATCAGCATCGACGGCCTTCCATGTGCTGCACTCACTGAGCCACCGCCGTCATCAGGAGCGGGGTAACTTAGTGGCCCCGTACGCTGGTCTCGGAGTCCACCTGTGGATCATCCGGCCCTCGGCACTCCGTCGAACCCACCCTTGCCAACCGGACCAGCCAACCTCTGCGTCTCTGACAATCCATCCGGTACCAGTCTCGCGGGCTCCATGCAGCAGCTTCTCGGCTCGGCTGCGGGAGGATCCGGCCATCCACATCTAACAGGCCTGGACCGTGCATGCAGGGTGTGGCAGAAGCACATGTTCACGCACAGTGCAGCGGCGCAGCGGGCAGCTCAACCTGCGCCAAGCCTGCGGTGTGCCGGATTAGCGGCGACTGCGGGGTTGTCACCACAGCCCACCAGCTATAGCTACCAGCGCTGTCATGCGCAGCCGATGAGGGCGAAGGGAAATGATGTCTTGGGCGTACGTCGGTAGTCAGACTGCGGGCCAGGCTCTGTGCGGCCTTCAGTGTTGGGCCGTCCTCATCATTTCGCACCTCCCTCGCTCCCTCCTACCTGCATACTCCATCGCTCCGGCGTACCGGCGTCCGGCGTCCGGCAACTCGCTGCGCGCTGCGGGTCACTGCGGGCCGCCAATCAGCCAACGCCGCTGATGCGCCGGCTACAGAGATCCCTCTGTCCCTCTGTGCATGTGCGCGATCGCTTTCCGCATCATCGACGCCTCCATCCGCAGCAATGACGTCCCGGCTATGTCATGCCCAGCACGCATCCTGGCTTCCTCGCCAATCTCCCTGATCTTGATGATGCCCGTTGCTCAGCTGGCAGCACACATACCCCTTAACAGAACACCTCATACGTTGCGGTTTGCTCGTTGAAGCTTGAGGTCCGCTGTGAACAATGACGCAGGACAGCATCGAGCAGATGACGTTCGGGGGAACTTCGGTCAAATGACTTCAAAACAATTTTAGCCGCAGGGCGCGACGGAGGGAGGGTCGCCTAACTGTGCCTGATCTGAACCAGTGGCAACGTTTCTGTGGCACTGCTTGGATGCGCTGTTGGCATCGAGCTGTCCGACGCTCCTCACGTCTGTTCCACACACTTAACTCACGAAGGTGACATGCATCCTCTGCAGGTCTCCTGTTGAAATCAACCAAGGCTCTGCTGCACCTCGGGTCTCATTTATTGCGGCGCAGGAATTGCGGCTGTCAAGGCATCTTCTTCTCTGGCAGTGACTTTGTTCCGCTCTTCTCATCTGCCTCATCCTCCACGCATGTACTGACCGAAAGGGACAGCATATCTCCGCATTACTATTTCCTAATGGTTTGCACCTCACGACGTCTTCGTGTGCTCCTTACTTGTCCCCCTCGCTTGTGAGCCCTCCCAACAGCATTGAGAGTTATGGCCGTTCTCCAGCGACAGTGGCCAGGGAGTTACGAACCGTCTGACCTCCCAAACACTCTAAGTGCTGCTTCCTTCCCCGATCGACACTTTCCGCTGTATTTCCGTGATACATGGAGGTGATGAATGTGCGTGAGGCCATCGTAGATTCTGGACTGTCATGTCAACTGCTATTTTTTGACTGCTTCCCCAGTCATCCCACCTCACTCCCTGTCGGCGCTGTCGTTCCTCACCTCTCCTCGACCGCACGTTACCTTCAACTTCACCAAGCAGCAACATGCATGCTCGCCCCCGCTCATCACTCCGCGGGAATCAGGCCATCGGCGTTGGGGCATGTAGCTCAGTTGGTAGAGCGCGTCATTAGCATACCCTCATGAGTTCTCAACTCGAGTGGATCAGCGTACTTGACGGGGTCTTTGGTTCGATTCCTAACCTGTCCATTAGCCGACCTTTTTGGACGCTGTGCAGGTCTTCGGAGTGCTCAGGAGTCAGGAGAGAGTACAGGTAAGAGGCAGGGACGTAGACGGAGGCGCAGGAGAGGCTCAAGGGATGTGGCTCTCATAGCCGATTTGATCTCGGGGACCGGAAGTCGCTGCGGACACCTCAGGCTATCACACGTCACAGCAGGATTAGGCGAGTAATGGGCTGTGCTCCCCAATGCTCTGTCTACCGTCCGGTGGAGGGCCGCGCCGTGTGCGTCCTTAGATTCTGGGGCCGCTCGATCATCACTCCTCCTGCTCTCTTGCCGACCATCCAATCGCCATGGCAATCTCTCCTGACTTCTATTCCACCTCTAAGGCCCCACACAAACCTTTTCCGTGCCAAGGATGCTCTTCCGCAGGCCCAACGTCGAAAAAGAAGCCTCGTATGGGGCTCGAACCCATGACTGTGTGATCAATCGGCTGCTGTTGCGTAAGAGTCACACTATCTACCGACTGATATAACGAGGCGAAGCTGACGAATAGCCACGAAAGACGCAGCGCGCGCAGGGCTACGTGGCGTTTTAAAAATGGTGCGAAAAAGAGTAAAATTGCACGAGATATGGCTCCGTGAAGATCCGACCCCATTAGACCCCTCCCTTCCACCTTCCTTGCGTCCTCTGAGGATTTACGATCGGCTGAGATGCAAAATGGCTTGCTAGGAGTCTCCTGAAAGCCGTACAGGGCCAAAAAAGTAGCCTCGTATGGGGCTCGAACCCATGACTGTGTGATCAATCGGCGGCTGCTGACGCGGTGCTGCGTAAGAGTCACACTATCTACCGACTGATATAACGAGGCCAGGCATTGCTGTTGGCCATGTCAAACGCGGCGATGCGAGGGCTATCCGCACATCCGGGTTTGGTGCGAAAAGGTGGAGAAATGGATGAGATACGAAGGATTGAAAGTTGTGGCCCTGTGGCTGGTGCGAGCAGGGTGGACGAGGGAATGGTTGGGATTGAACCCTACTGCGGGCTGCTTGGAAAGGGGCGCACGGAGCAATGGTATGATAATTGCTTGTGTGACGACCTCGTGCATGAAGGGGGGAGGCATGAGAGAGGCAGATAATGGTAGCTCGTTCGACAGGTGAGTGTGGCACGTTCGAACAATTTCTTATGAGGGGTCATTCCGAGCTTCCTCCTGCTCTCCTTATGGCATTTTCCACTCTCTCCTTTCAGATAAGACACTCATCACTCTCCGCTTTATCCCGTGCATCTTTTCAAGCCCGTCCAGAGCCCGCCACGCCGGCACCAGCGCCGTCCGTCGCCCGCTCACAACGAACAACATCCAACATCTATGGTGAAATGGTATCATGCATCGTTGCCACGTGATTCGATGCGGTGGGGGTTCGATTCCCCCTGGATGTAGCTTTTGCTGCCCTCTCGGTCGCGCGCGCGGCGTTGTGGTCTCTCTTTTTTACATCCCCCCTTACCCTCTCCACCCAGCGGTGATAGGTGGAGGCGGGTGCGAGGAGGCCGAATCCTGAACACGCCATGAGT
Source organism: Trichosporon asahii var. asahii CBS 2479 (assembly GCF_000293215.1). NCBI lineage: Eukaryota > Fungi > Basidiomycota > Tremellomycetes > Trichosporonales > Trichosporonaceae > Trichosporon > Trichosporon asahii. The sequence continues at coordinate 565,674 of NW_014040854.1, forward strand.
CCAGGGCGATTCGGGGATGTTGCCGAGCTCGGTGCTTCATTACTCCGTCTCCTGCACTCACCGTCACGAACAGTAATGCAGGCAGTGATGGGAGGGCAGTGATGGGAGGAGAGGAAACGATGTTGGGCGGAGGTGCAAATTTTCTCGAGTTTTCCCTCATTTCCGCGCCACCCGACCTTGTGACCACTCACTTGCCTGTCTCGAGGTCCTATCAGATACGACCCACCTCGGTCTCCGGTTACTCTTACCCAATTACGCCCCTCGTGCTCAGCGGGCGGGGAGTGCGGGGGAGATAAGCCCGCGATAAGGGCTTCAGAATCGCCATCGGACCTCCGCCCCTCGCCCCCATCTCTTCCAATCATCGCCCTTTCATCTCCATCTCTGGCAAGGTGCTGGGATCCCAGCGGGGTCCAAGACGAGCAGCAAAAGGTCCTCGCCGGGATTTGAACCCGGGGCCACTCCCAATCACTCCTCAGAAGAGGAGCTGGAGGCAAAGCTCAAGATGTTAGATCACCCTAAGAGAGTATGATAACCACTACACCACGAGAACGTCCTGTTTCTGGACGATGGGGACTGCGGCGGGGCGGTGATGAACCCTCAGAGAGATTGAGAGGCTGTTCTCGAGTTCGGGAGGTGGTGGGATAGAACAGAAGAAGAGAGGCGGTGGGGAGGAGACAATTGGGACTGGTGGATCTTGACGAGCCTTATCCGCCACGTCTACCGCATGTTTGTGGCCTGCGGAGGCTGAAACAGCGGGAGCCGTGTCTCAATGGCCGGTAAGCAGGAGACGAACGCAGCCTGTGTGTTCGTGAGTCGAGGAGTCGTGATACTCCCTGGGATCTCCTGGGTTCGTCTCACAGTCGTTAATGCCGACGTCCGCGAGCGGTCTGCAATGCGAGCCAATCTAACAATACAATGCATTACATTTCTATCTGGTAGCCATCGGGCTCTGTCTAGGCAGTACGACCTCGACACTGTGGCGCGGAATCTTCTTCCCTCCCGTAGACGTCACAGGCGAGGCGCTCGGTCGGACCGGCGTGACAACGTTGCCATTCGGCGTCCTCGCAGCGCGTGAGCTGCCCGAGGAGCGGGCAGAGGCGGGCAGGACTGGGGGTTGGACGGAGGAGCGAGACGGCGTGTGCGAGACAGGCGTCGGGTCGAGACTCACGCCGAGCTCGACTTCTGCCTCCGAGTCGTCGTCATCTGGAGCCTTGGACGGTGATACAGAGGCGGTAGCTGAGGCAAGAGAAGCAGGGCCGGACGTCCGGAACGAGTCAAATACTGCCGTGTTGAACTCTGCCTTCCTCTTCTTCCCCGTGTTGCTCGACTCGGCGTCGTCAGGCCCTGGGCGGCCCTTACTCTCCCGCGCGCGTTTTCGTTCCTTCCGTATCCTCCTCTCGACCGCACTTCCAGGCGTGACGGGGGGCGGAGGCGGTGTCTCGGGCCGTTCGTAGATGCCCTCCTTCCTCTTGTCGCGGACGGGAATCTCGACCCAAACCCGACCAAGGCGTTTGCGCTCGTATCTCTCGCGCTCCCTTTCGCGTTCCCGTTCGCGCTCCTGCTCTGCTGCGACCTGCCTCGCGGCCCACTTTCGCTCGCCTGCGCCGATGCGGAGAGGTGGCTCAGCATCGCTGTTTGGCTCCGCCTTGACTTTGACCTGCGAGGGGTACTTCTTCTTTGGCACCCAGCCCCAGTTCATCCGCTTCCGCTTGCGCTGCGGCGGCGGCACATCGGGCTGCGGCGTTAAGGCTAACTGCTCCATCATCGTCACGCCGCCGGCTTCTGTGTCGGGCTCAGGGCCGCCGAAGCACAATCGCTGGATCCGAGCCCGGACCTGCTCTTGCCTGTATGCGCTAGCGTGCTGTCGTCCATTGACGCGGTGCGTGCACAGCTCATCGGCGTGGGCAATTACTGGCAGGGGCGGAAGCGGCGGCAGTTTGGGGAGGATTGGGAGGTCGGCGCGCGGTCGGAGGGGAGCGTCGGGTGCGTGTTGCCGGATCGCGTGTCGTTGCAGATGCGCCAGTGTCGGCGAGGTCATTTCGCAATCCTCGAAGGGACAGCGGAGCCGGCCAGCAATGTGCCGCGCGGAGAGATGCTGGATCAGGCCCTCGACTCGCTCGAAGCACGGGCCCTCGCACCCCGCCCAGAAGCAGCGGTACACTGTCTTCTCGGCCGCAACTGCTCCCTGCGCGGCATGAGCTCGCTTGGCCACATGCCGCTTTAGCCTCTCCTCACTGGCGAGGACGGCGCCACACCCCTTCCACCCGCACACATACTCGCCGAGCGTGTTCACGAGCCGGTCCTCCTTCAGCACGCTGGCATAGGGCTCAAGCAGCGCAGGTCCAGGCCGCTCAATGAAGCGCTCGGGAAGCTCTTCCGGCCGCGCTAAAACCAGCGTCACGTTCCGCACCATGACACGATTGCTACCGGCGGCGTAGTGCTGATACCGCTTCCTCGGAGCTAAGGCTCGGAACTGTGCATCCTCATCGTCCCGGAACGCATCGTAGACCCCACGCGCAATCAGCTCGGCGCGCCGCTTCTCGCTGATCTTGATGCAGACGTAGGCACGGTTTTGGAGGGAGTGCGCCGGGCGGGGTGGCATCGGCTTCGGAACCGGGGGGACGAGGGAGCGGAGGGCGTGGCCGGCGACAGTAGGTAGCGGCGGGGGCAGAGCCGTGTGCAGTGAGGAGTCGGTAGCGGACGGGAGCGGGGCGATCGGGGAGGTGAGCACAGCGAAGACGTCGGCGGGCACGTAGATCGGTCCGTTTATCGGCGGCTGGGCCGGCCGGCGTTGCGGCGTGTGGTGCACGGGAAGGCGGAGGCCACTCTTCGGCGGCGGGTCATCATCCGATGTGACTGAGGCTGGCGTCGGCTCGCGCGAGAAACCCGGTGGCAGCGTTGTTGGTAAAGGCGTCAGGTCGAAGCCCGGCGATGGGTCGCGGGCAGGTGTCGAGCGAGCGGGTGTCCTCGTGCGTTCCGTTGTCGGCGCGGGTTCCGGCGGTGGTTTACGAGGGGTGTTGATGCGCTCAATCGGCACGTCGACAACTCGCTCAAGCGCATCGACAACGTGCTCGAACCCGCCTGGCCGGACTGGGCTCTCGCTACCTGTACCTGTAGCCCGCGTCGGACTCCTCGATTCCGAACCCGAGCCTGCGCCCGATGCTCGCGGTGATGCTTCCGGCCATGGCAGTCGTATCGGGCTCTTCGTTGGTCTGTCCTCGCCTGAGTCTGGTGATCGTGTTGTCGAGGCAGAGGGAAGTGCACGAGCAGGTGACTTGAGCCGGGGCAGCTCCACGCTGACCTCGACGCTGAGCCTGGCGCTCCTCACCGGACTTCGGGAGGTTGATATCCGTCCTCTTCGAGGACTGCGAGGAAGGCTCGGTGGGCGCGGTGGCCTGGAGTTAGCTCGAGGCAAGTAGGTCAGCTACAGGGGAAGACTCACCGCGACGGGCCAGCTTCGGCGTCCATGCCCTGTCTGCCGACACGTCCTCAACTAAAGCACGCAGCTGGCTCAAGCTCGAGAAGCTGGAGGCAGGAGAGGTTGTCGTGTCGGTCGTGAGAGGCAATGGAAGCGCCGAATCGAGCAAGCAACGGGTGGGAAGGAAGGAGAGGAGTGTGTTGATTAGTTAGTTGACGAACTGAGTGGAAGTGAAGTGCCCGCGTATGGATTTGTTTGTCGTCATCGGTGTCGAGCGGTGCAGCTGCCTGCGGTTCGGGTCTACCACCCAGCATTGCCTTCTGATCTCGCTTGATGCACAGCTGTCGTCATGCATATCACTTCCTGAAACGTAGTGCAATGCATGCATTGCATGCTGCGATGTACTTGCGACTGGCAGATCGTCACTAGCCTTTCGATCACGTGACACGATGTGCGCGGTGGAGGTCGACCACAACCTCACTATGGTGTTCCTTGCCTTCCTCGTTGGCGTCTCTCCTCCGCTGATACAAATACTCAACGCCACCCGCCCTTGAGGTCTAAGTTCACATCCATTCATAGTTTATAACATAGGTACATGGAGTTCGTTCCTTCGTTCTTGGTTGTGGTGTTGTGACACTAGTTCGCTCCGGGTCGTACGGTCTTACAAGGGTGGTTGATACAGCCGGGTCTGTGGAGCGCTTGGTGATTGCTTGGTTGAAGTGAGGGGTGAAGTTAGGGTTGGGGCTTTATTACTTTTTTGTTTTGTTGTTGATTAAGGATTGCTTGTCTTTGGCAATTGGCAGTGGTCGTTGAGGTCGGGTCGTGGTCGTGGCGTTGAGAGGTCGTGCGATGGTTGAGAGTTGAGGGAGAAGATGGAAGCGAGATGATCGCAGCACGTGCTCACTCCAGAGCAAACGCATCGACTCCGCCCATCCCGTCCTCCCTGCCCATCATGCCCTCTCCCCTGACCACCTCCATCTTCCTCGAGTGCCACCCAACATAGCTCGACACACGGCCATTAGCCTCGGCAAGGCGGGTGAGCCACTGCCTCCACGAGTGCGCGTTGGGCAGGTGGCGCACGAAGCTCATCGCGCCCATGCCCTCGCCGACCTCGATCGGCTCTTGTGTGACATAGCCCCAGTCAGAGACCGTGCTCGTCGGGATCCAGCCGGCCGAGACGTCGACGTACCACCCGCGGCCGCCCTTGGAGCGGATGACCTGCCACTCGGTACGAGAGGCGCCCTGCGAGTTCTCGAGCGAGCGGCGGATGGACGAGGACAGCTCGACGACGCGGAGGCGAGTCGGGCCGCACGTCAGGTCCGCCTTCGAGGGGCCGGAGAGGTTCAGGCCCGAGATGCTGAACGGCATGGTCGTGAGCGGGTTGATGAGCAGGGCATGGATGCAGAGCGTGATCTGCAGCGAGCTCGCGTCGGGCCGCAAGTCGTGCACCGCCGTTCCGGCCAGGGTGAGGACCTCGACTCCGGGTGCGGTGGTCTGAATGAAGCTCGCGACGTCGCGGAGCGGCAGGAGGGGGATGTGGCTCATGCCGAGGGACACCAGCGACGGCTGAGGCGGGAAGACGTCGGGCGCGAGATGCGCGGCCGTGATGCCAGCAGAGGACAGGTCGAGGTACCTGAGCCTTCCGGAGCGGAAGCAAGGCGCCTCGAGGAGACGCATCAGGTCCTCGGACCCGATGGCGTTACCCTGCGTCGGGTTCACGAAGAGGTTGAGGTCGACGAGGTCGGCGGCGACGGGCGACTTGAGGAGGAAGTCGACGACGACGGTCGGGTCCAGGCCCGGGCAGCGAGCGAGCGAGAGCGACTCGAGACGCATGCCGCGGGGAGGAGAGTGCGTCAGGGCCTGCAGCAGGCTATTGCCCACGCGGGTTCCCGAGAGGTCGAGGTGGGTCAGGTTCGGCATGGCGAGGACGAGCGCGTGGATGAACGCGGGCGGGAGCCTGCGGCAGGTGCGCAGCGACAGGCGGCGGAGAGCCGGGAAGCTGACGCGGTGGCGCTGCTCGGGCACCTCGTCCTCGTCCATCTCGTCATCCTCGTCCTCGTCGTCGTCCTCGCGACGGCGGGAGCGCCCGCGCCCCCTGTCCTCGTCCTCGTCCTCCTCGCCAAGGCCGAGCCAGTTCTCGCCAAACTCGTGGATGGCGTCCGTGAAGTTGTCGCTGACGCAGCCGGTCAGGTCCAGGGACTCGAGGGGCTGGAACTGCCGTCGGCGAGCCCACTTGTCGTCCTCGGTCTCCTCCTCGTAGGGCACGTAGCTGGGTCGCGGAGGGTCCATGAGGTCGTCGATCGTGGACTGCGCCGGCTCGGGCTCCTGCTGGATCGACATGGCGCGAGCCCTGGCCTGAGGTGAGGAGAAGCTCGCGGCGCGGTTCTTGCGGACGCGGGGCTTGGAGTAGCCTCTGAAGAAAATCTCCTCGACAACCGCAGACGAGAGGGCGCTGTCGACGTACTCTGTCATGCAGAGCGAGCGAAGGTTTGGGGTGTTCTTGATGACGCCCTCAAGCCTCCCGGCCGTCACGTAGCGTCCGCGCACGGCCTCGTCCTGCGAGCGGCGGGATCCGATCGTGCGGAAGTTGGTGAAGGACAGGTGCCGGATGTACGGCCCGGGCGGGGGCAGAAGGTCGGGGTTGGCGTTCTCGTGCGCCTCCTCTTCCTGCTCCACTTTAGGCAGATCCTCGTTCTCCTTCGGAGGCGTGCGCAGCGCCTGCATGAACTGGTGGTTGCCCTGGTCGCAGTCCTCGTCATCGCTCTCCTCGAGCAGGGCGTGGGCTGTGCGTGACAGAGACAGCGAGCTCTGACGCATGAGCGGGCGCTGTCCCGGGGGCAGGCTGCCACTGAACGAGCGCTGGTTGAAGGAGCGAGCAAGCACGGAGCTGATGCCTTCCTCGAAGACGAGGTTGCGGCGGGGCGAGCGAGAGCGACCACGCAGACGAGCACTCGGAGACGTATTGCGCGACCCTGGGGGAGTGATCAGCATGCTGAGCCTCCGCGGCTGCGGCGGAGACATGGTCCGCGTGCGCTCGTGAGTCCAGCCCTTGTCAGAGTAGTACGCCTTGGCGACGTTCTCATTGATCGTAACCGAGCGCATAAGGCCGAGGTTCTCGCGCGGGTCGCGCATCGCAGTACCGACGGGCACCGAAGGCATGGTCTCGACGGGCTGGCTCGGCTGCTGGGAAGCCGCCGCCGCAGCGGCAGCAGCCGCGGAGGCGCTGGTGCCGACATCAGGTGACGTGTGATGGTGGTGGTGCGGGCGGAACCCGCCAGGGGACTGGCCCGGGCTGCGCGGGGAGGGAGGCGTGTCGACAAAGACGGACTCGTGATGCACGACCTCGTCCTCGACTGCGTCGACGACCTCCTCGGTCAGCGCATCGACAACTGCGAGCCAGCCGCGGCCCGAGCGAACGTCAACATTCTCCCAGAGCCACGGGCGCGTAGCCTCGAGAACGTGCGCGCTGCTCTTGGTCAGCGCCGAGACGGCCTGGGAGCTGGTCTGCTGAGGGGCGGGCTTGGGGTCGAGCGACTCGACAATGTGCGCGGGCGGCCTTGGGCTCGGCTCGGCGGGAGGCGGGGGAAGGTAGAAGGGCGGCGACACGAGGGACGCTACGAGGGAGAGGACCTCGATGGGCAGGACATCGAAGGAGACCTGAGAGCTGGAGGAGCTGGAGCTGGAGTTTGCGGCGCCGTTGGCCGAGATGAGAGCCGCCTGCGAGGCGGCGGGGTTCATTGAATTCTTGGGAGTAAAAGTGATTCGCGATGGGAGAGTTGGTGGAGAACAAAGGAGACGAAGACGATGAAGCACGGGGAGGAGGGGGGTGTGGGGGGCAGGTCGGTCGGTGGCCTGGCAGGGGAATCGGACGTGATGCAGACAAAATTGAGCCTACAAGGCTGAGACGGGGCAATCCGAAGGCAGGGCAGGGTCGGTGCGGGGTTGGTTGGGTGGCGAGAACCTAGAGGACAGGCGGCCCTTAGCGTCTGAGCCGAGGACGAGTGTGCACCCTGGAGCGCGTGCCTGGGCGAAAGTACGAGTACGGCAGGTGGTGGTCGCTCAACCAAAACACACCAACAGCCAGCATAAGCGTAGCTCGCTTCGCTCGGCGGGGATTACCATACGGGCATCACGGCTACAGGCGGACTCTAAAACGCTGGGCTGGGCATGTGCCCTAGCGCCGTTCACCGTAATCTGCTGATCCTCACACGCTACCGCGCTACGGCGAGCTGCCCGATATTCCAATCACCACCACAGGCATATTCCAATCTCCACCGGATCTTGCCAACTCCCTACCTCTTTAGCGCGCCAGCCGGCGACCTATCGTCCAGTCGAAGAGCTCGAATTCGCCGGTCTCCCCCTGCATTCATTTGCTTCTCCATACCGTCCATCGTGCACACGTTCCACTATCGATGCATGATGCACCACGTTGTCCACTTCTTGCCCGCATGTCCGCCCCTGCCTCGCCTACCCCGGCCGAACCGGGGTCGACCGGACCAAGCCGGTTTTGCCTGTGCGAGCTTGTGCCTTGGTCACCGATGTGCCGAGACATGCATGCGCCGCGTGCGGCGTGCAGTGCGTGCAGAGCTGCGGATGGGCCTGGCGGCCAGTCACGCGCCCGCGCTGACACCAGAACGAACAGGGTGCCGTGCATCAGTGCTAATTGCGGACGCTAGAGCCTGTTCTGGTACTTATGCCAATTCTGCCGGTTGCCTGAATATTCGCTGCCGCTCGCCAAAGCTGCACGCCAAGCCAGTCCTAGCCCCGTCTCGAGCCACACACTCTGCAGCGTCGTACGCAGACGCACATCTCGAAGTCACGAGACACGACTGTCGCGTTCTGACTCGTTGGTCGAAACATCTCGGTTCGGCGTCGTCACTGCACACACATGCCAGTGCGGAGCTGTGTCAGCGCTCTACGCCTCACCTGACACATGACTCAGATGACACGGCGCAGCATCATCAGCTGTATAGCTGTATACCTTCCAGGCATGGTAATGCTGTAAGCTGCACTGGTCCTGAGACTTCGGACCGCTGGTCACCGATTGGACATCGGAGCGCAGTAGTCCGCTCACCCTCGCCGGCTGCACCCTCGATCTCACCGTGCCGGCCGTGCCAGGCAGCTCGCCCCGCATACCGCATGCTCCGTTGCCCCGCATGTGAAGGAGGTGAGACGCCGCATCTGCCTCCGTTCCAAGCCGTTCGGCAAGACCGAGAAAGGTCACGGTTCCCGTCAGACGGTCCCTGTTTGTAATCCGCAGTTGCTGTCGGATCGCTATTCGAAACGGCGGAACACAGCGTGGTGCCCAGCGGTCCTATGGCTCCAGCGGTCCTAGCGAGCGGGACCTGTCTGCGCCGGCAATGTTGGCAATGGCGGGCGGCACGTTGGCACTCACGCATTCGGCGTCAAGCACTAGCGCATCGTGCCGCTCACACGCAGACACGCAGGCCGCCGACAGCGATTTAGGCTCCCGGATCATCTCTTGCTGTGCATTCTGGACTTCCCAAATGTGGGCAGTGAGGCATGAGGCAGCATGCGAGAGCGTCAGTGCCGTTACGAGCTGCGCATGCACCTCTCGCAAACGCACGTTTCCATTCATCCCAGTTCACGAAAGGCGGTCACGGACGAGCTTTCACGGCAGCGTGTGGCGCCTGCATGTTCACCCGCTGCCGCAACTGCCCGCACTGTGGTCTGTGCCAGAAGTGCCTCGACTGCATTTCGCACTGTCGTCTGCGCCAGAGGTACCTGGTGCGAGCAGCATCGGCCGTGTCTTGGCGCCAGATCGCGGATCGCGGGGTCACTGCGATCCGAACGGACTATCGCGGCCATCGCGAAGCTATCGCAAGGCTAGCGCGGCGGTGACATGGACCGAATAGATCTAGCAATCCTGTTCACCCCGGTTCGCGGAGATCATGGCGTCATGGCCGGTAGAGATTTGGTGATTACTGATGAGCTGACACCGACGTCGTTGGACGATGGAGAGGTGAACTCTCCGGTTAACAGCAGGAGGAATGCGGCATGCAGGCGGACTGGCTGGAGGGAAGTCGGTCCTCCCATTGCGAGCTGGGGAAGTGATAATCAAGGGCAGATGATTGACGCAAGGTGGTCAAGAAAGTTTGCTTCTTCATCGGGCTGGCGGCGATCTCCCACTGTGAACGTACTTGGACGTTGAATAAGCGTCTGAGGTGAGTTCTGCCAAGCGTTATAACCCACAGACCGGCGCCTCCTGTGTATCCTCTGCCGTCAACGGTGACCCACCAGTATCGCTGCAATCGACGGGCGAGATGGATGTGATGGAAGCTCGCAATAGGGAGGGCAGACTGGTCTAGGCTTCGTTGACTCACCAGCCACCGATCCACAGCTGACACATATGACCATCGTCTCAATGCCCCAACTTCACCTCTGTCCGCTGTCCGCCTTTTATGGCGGCTTATCGCCCTCCAAACTCTGCACCACTTGCGCCTGCGCAGCATTTTTCTGGTCATCATAGTCATCACATCAGGATCAAGGGTATACACGTATGGCACAAGTTTTGTGACACAACAAGGCAGAGATATGGAGATTGGCCTGTGCTTTTGCAAGGACAGGATGTAAAGAGGGCTGGCTTAGAACATGACCTGGAGGGCCTCGTTCTCGGGCTTGATGTGGGGTGCGCGGACATTCTGCCCAGCGGGGGCGTTGCGTCCAAAGGTGAATCCGACCCAGTTGTTGCGGTTTCCGTGTCCGCGCTCCTCGACGGCCTCGACGTCGCGCTGCTTCTTGAACACCTCGGCGTACTTGGCCATGTCCTCGGGGCTCGAGAACGAGTCAAAGTACCCGACGTCCGTCTCGCCGTCGAGCACGGGGACGAAGGGGGCGGGGAGCTGGCGCATCTTCTCGAACGGCAGGGGCAGGAAGAAGGGCAGCGCCTGCGCGTCCTGCAGGTTGGCGACGCGGTCGCGCGGGTGCGCGATCAGGCGCACGACAGCGTCCCATGCCGTGTCGCTTAAGTTGAAGATGAGGTCCTCGGGGTTTTCGTACACGGGACGGCGGAGGACGCGCGGCCAGTTTTTCAAGTTGGCCCACGTCTCCTCAGGCGTCTGGCCGGAGAAGGGCGGGAAACCACACAGGAACTCGAACAGGATGCAGCCCAGCGACCAGTAATCGGCCGAGAAGGTGTACGTCTTACCGCGCAACACCTCGGGCGGCATGTAGTCGGGCGAGCCGACGACCGAGTCGGCGTACCGCGGCTCGGCCATGCGGATCGAGCGGTAGATCGTACGGCGCTCGAGCGTGGAGCGGAAGACGAGGGCGTCGTCTGACACGGCGTCGAGCTTGCTCTTCATCGCCTCGATACGCTGCGGGTTCAGCGCGCCAGTAGCGAGACCGAAATCCGTCAGCTTGACGTGTCCCGTGCCGTCGACGAGGAAGTTCTCCGGCTTGAGGTCACGGTGGATGTAGCCGAGCTTGTGCAGCTCGTTGACGCCCATGAACATCTCAGCAGCGTAGAAGCGAGCGTGCTCCTCCTTAAGGACTCCCGAGTTGTTCAGTAACGTGCGGAAGTCGCCTCCCGGAACGTACTCCATGGCAAGGTAGACGTGCTCAGTGTCCTGGAAAGCGTAGAGCAGGCGCACGAGCCAGGGCGTCTTGACCGCCGTCAGAATGTCACGCTCGACGAGAACGTGCTTCACCTCGTCCATCTTGGCGAGGGTGCCCTTGCGCATCTTCTTGAGGGCGCACACCTCGTTCGTGTCCGCCTTGCGAGCGAGGTACACCGAGCCGTAACCGCCCTGACCGACCTGGGCGATGATGCGGAACTGATCGACGCGGAGCTTCGTCCGGCGCTTGCGGAGAATCACACGCTCGCGACCGTTGTAGCTCGACAGCTCCTTGTTGTAGGCGTCGCCAGTGACCTGATCGTCAGCTCGGTGAGGCATTTAACGAGCTCACATGACGGGCAGTCGTGTCCTTCTTGAAGGTGTCGTAGCGGCGCTTCCTGTCCGAGATGTATCCGAGCAGGTCAACTGGGAAAGGTTAGTCCAGACAATCCGGAACCAAACAAAGGGCCAGCGGCTCACAGTAGTAGTCAAGGAAGTCTGTTTTCGTCAGCATCACTCCGCATCAGAGGAGCACTCACAGATCTGCGCAACGGTAGCGCGGCGCTGGACCTCAGGCTTGTCGAGGATCTCACGCTCCCAGACCTCGAGGCCGCGGGGCTTCTGTGTCTCCATCTTGGCGGTGCGCATGCGGACGTCCTCCTGATGGGCGACGGGCTGCGCCTGGCCGGACTTCAGGTAGTGGTAGGGGTTCTTAGCCGCGGCGGCGTGCTGCGCCGCCTGGTTCTTGTAGGTGTGCATCGTGACGTCCTCGTTGCTCGGCGGGGCCTCCTTGAGGGGCTGGGCGCGCTCCGACTTCTCCCACAGGAAGGAGAGGTACGACGAGCGGTCGGGGACGTTCTCCTTGCTGCGCTTTGCGGGCGAGGGTGGGATGAGGGGCATGGTGGGAGCTGAGCTGCCGGCGGGTTGTTGTAAGGAGCGAAGAGTGATGAAGGAGTGTACAGTGACTAACGCAGAGGTGTTGTTGGTTGTGTGATGGAGTAGCTAGGGTGGTAGTCAGGCGGTCGCTCTGCCAGGTCAGACCGGTTCAGGCCAAAACAACAAACGGCGGGCCAACGGTTGTTTACTCGTGGCCGCGGGAGCAATCTGTCGCCGTAGCGAACGAAAGACAGTCGCGTTGGCTGGCTGGGCTGACTCGGTCTGGCTATGCGGGCGGTCATCACGCCAGGGTTTCGGTCTCCCGTACGCTGGGCGGACTAAGGCAGCTAAGCCAAGGGTCAAACGTCCACCCTGGAATTGATGTCACCAACCAGCGGGAGAGCGTCAGGCGTGCCGTCACACCACCCTCTAGTGTTCACGCCTACTCCCGCACAGCTTAGGCGTGCAACGACACTCAGGAATCTGGAGCCAAACAAACGTGGGACCTCACCACGACCTACCATCGACACACGGCAACAACAAATCTCTGGACTGATCACTGAATCTCCGCAACCACCAGCAACCATGACCATGGACGGCCTGAATCCAGCGACGTTCGACCTGTCGCGCTTCCTATCGGCGGAAGCGCCCGTGCTCGACTTTGGCTGGGAAAAGTTCGAGAAGAAGATCTACAAGTACATGGCAGCTGTGAGCTAGGAGCTGCACGGCAAAGCTGATGATCAGTTTGACGAGCGCATAGGCGGCGCGCACCAGGATATCGCCCAGCGCGCGCACGACTACGACCAGAACATCGCAAACATCAAGCAGGACAAGATCATCACCGACATGGAGATCAAGCAGGAGCAGGAGAACGAGAAGGTCATGCTGCAGGGTGAGTTGAGCCCCGGCGACCAGAGGCCCAGAGGCCCAGGGGCCAGAGTGGCCAGAGTGTGCAGCTAGCCAGACACAGAGTCGTAGCTAACGGACAGCCATTGAGCAGGAGCGCCGCGCAGTCACCCACCTCCAGTCCTCCCTGTCCCGGTTCCAAGCCTCACTGCAGCGGGTGAGAGAGCAGAATGCCGCGCTCGAGGCGCAGATCATGAGTCTCAAGAATGAAGTGGGCTCAGAGCGGGCAACGAAGGAACGCCAGGCCAAGGTATTGGCAGACATGCGGGCGCGGGACGCGCGACAACTGAGCGTGCTCGAGGGAGCGCTCGGATTGCGCATGGAGGGCGTGGGCAGTGAGTACCTCCTTGCTTAGCTAGGCCCCCGTCGTTCAAGCTGACTGCAGACGACCGGCTCCTGTTGCTATTCACGCTGATCGACCCGTCAAGTCCCGAGCGAGAGTTCAGGCTCGTGCTCGACTTTGCCGGCGGACACTACTCTGTCCCGCAGTGCGATCCACCGCTCGCCAAGCTCGGCACGCTGCTTGAGCAGGTCAACGCGGATCGCGACGTGCACCTCTTCATCAAGAAGGTGCGGAAGGAGTTTGCCCAGCTCGTTCCGCCGGAAGGGGGCAGGTTTGACGACATCGAGCTGCGCAGGAAGAGTATCCGGAAGAGCGTGCTTAGTGAGCACTAGTCTCGGAGGGCACAGAGCGACGGAGGGCAGGAGTGTACAATAGCTAGCTACGTTGTAATGTTGCATGTAACAAGTACAGACAATCTAGATTTATTCGCCCCTCAGCTGAGCGGCAACAGCCGACGGCGTGGGGAGGCGCGATGCCGTGCTGAAGTCGTAATGCCGCCGAATCAGGTCGTGGAACTGCGCGTACGACTCGACAATCCCAGCCTGTGCTGGGGGAAGGAGCACGCGCACCGTCTCCTCGTCCTGGAGGTACAGGCGCAGCTGGCTCTTCCACTTTTCGAGATCCTCGAGGGTGGTCCTCCTAAACTCCTCTGTGAGCTGCTCGACGGCAGCAGGCGTGGCCCACTCCTCCTGGCTCAGGTCCGCCTTCTCAGCATGCGTGGCAAGGAATGTTTCCGCCTTCTCGATAAATTGTGTCAGGGAGGCTGTGGAAGAGGCAATGGCCTGGGAGATCAGAACCTCGCACGCAGCCTTCAGCGCCGCATCAAGGTCGGCCTTGGCATCTGGCTCAACGCGCGGGGCTCGACCTCCGTATCCGAGAATACTCGTAGCATTCTCAAGCAGGCTGCGCAGGAAGTCGCCCATGCCTGCCCACTGCCTCTCGCGGGAGGCGCGGCCAAAGTCGAGTCCGGCCGTCATCTCCTTCAAAATCAGGAGCTGGCGCACGAGGAACAGTTGCCCGTCGGCGGGCGACTTGGCGCCGATCTGCTCGGACGCGGTAGAGAGGGAGCGACGGCACGCGACCACCGTGTCCTGCGCGACATTGACAAAGACAGATGACTGTGGTTAGCTACGAAGACTGATCAATAGCTCAAAGGGCAGAACTCACGTCGATGTAGCTGTACAGGCATGCTAGAACTGAGAGCGTCACCCGCAGTGCCGGGTACCACGTCTCCTGCGCCTCGGCCGGAGGCAAGTGCATGAAGAGCGGGTCATCGTCATCCTCGTCCCTCTGCGCGCGCTGCACGAGCGGCTCACCAGCCTTGACCCCCGACAGCTTCTCGGGCCACTCCAGGTCGGCGGGCTTAGGCGAGTAGTACGCCACCTCAGCCTGAACGAGGGCTTGGGCGCGGAACACGAGTCGCGCCTGGGCATCCTGCAGCACCATGTTCAGGAGCACCTCGGTGTGCAGGCGCGCGAGCGGACGGCGCTTCCGCCGCGTCAGCGTAGCGCTAGATACACCCGAGTTGCTCGACATGCGTGAGCTCATCCGCTGCAGGCTGTTCGGGCGGGGGCTGAACGGCCCGCTGGTACCAAAGTACTCCTCGGTTGGCGGCGAGAAAACGTCCTCTCCCGGCGTGAACTCGTCGTCTTCCTCCTCGTCCGCGTCCGGCACCATCAACGCCTGAAGCACAGTGCAGACCTGCTGCAGCACGGTGAGGGACGGCTCGTACAGGATCCGCGGCCGGATATGGTCGTACAGGTTGTCGCACAGGCTCTCAAGGTACGCACTGAAGGTTAGTTTTGTGAGTCGCAATCGATAACCTACTAGAGCTGTGTCTCGCCGGACAGGAAGATCTGCTTGAACAGGTTGAACTCGTCCAGACACGTCTGCTTCAAGTAGCTGCAACCCGCGCTCGTGAGCTCGACGAGGTCGCTTGCTCCCGGGTTCATTAGGCCGACTTCTTCGTACACCTTCGGGCCAAGCAGAGCCTGTCGCGTGGACACCCATGCGTTGTGGCAATCAGCGAGGATCTGGGTGAGCTCATTCTTGCTCGATGAGATGCGCTGCTCGAGCTCCGCAACCAATGGCCGCAGCGTCGGCGCAAGTGCAGCAAAGCGTGCGTATAGCAGACCTTGCGTCGTCGTTTCCGATAGTGACTTGTCGGTCATTCTTCGTCCGACTTCCTGACCCAGCCCCTTCACCGTCGACACGAAGTGCAGTCGAATGAGCGTCATACTCCGCGTCATGCACTGCTGGTACCGCATCAGGTACACCTCGGCATCCTTGAAGTCACGCTGAATGTCAGCTCTGAAGCTGAACATAGGAGCTTACGTGTTCCGCCAAGTAGTTGATACATTCATCCAGCCGGCTGACCATTGGCAGGAAGTCGGGGCTCAGCACAAGATCGTTGCCCGGGTTGTTCAGCATTCGCTGAGCCGTCTCAAGGAATGTGAAGAAGCCGAGTCGGTGGGCCAGGTGTGAGGTGTGAGTAAGCAGATGTGTCTGAGGTTAGCTGCAACGTATCACTATGTCGCTCACCTGTTCCTCAAGGAGATCCTCGCAAGCCCCTCGCAAGCTCTCGCTCCGTTCCTCGACGTATCCCAAGGCGTTCAACATGTCTCCGACTTCCGTTTCGCCGTCCTTCAGCAGCTGGATGAGACCGTCACACTTCTCTCGCAGTCCCGAGATCTCAGCCAGATGTTCTCGGCACAAGCTGTCCTGCTCATGTTCCGCCGACAGCGACAACGCCGCGAAGTGGTCATGGAACTGCTGTAATGTTGCGATCGACGTCGGGTGAAGCGGATCAGACGGCGCTGACGCAGAAGTTCCGGCAACCGGAGTGCCCGGGGCTGACGGAGCAGCCGAAGCGGACGGTGTCCGGGAGTGTGTCCGGTTGAACCGTCTGATGCTCGCTAACGCTGGGGTGTTTGGTCGAGACTGGAGGGCTTGCGTCGAGGACTCGGCGAACTGTTGTGAGCTCAAGGCTAAGTCATTTTAGCTTACCTTGTCAGGAAGCGGCCGTTCCCCAAACTGATCTCTGACAGCTGCAATGCTGCTGACCTGCTCATCGGTCAGAGGTGCCTTGGACTCCCAGTCCTCTAGCGAGATGACGGTCGACTTCTGCACCTGTGGGGTGGAAGCGCGCGACCCCGAGGCTGTCCGCGGCAGTGGTGGCCGGCGGAGATTGAAGCCTCCCGGAGTAGAGGGTCGGGACATGGGAGGGTGTCTGGACGAGGAAGGCAAGTCCGATGTGGAGGAAGGTCAGATGAGGTCTCGATCACTCGTTTCCGCTGGCTTGCTGATGAGCGTGGCTGGCGTCATGACGCGCTGGAGAGCATGCAACATGGCAGGGTGTCTGGGTGCCTTCACGTGACTTGTACAGCGGAGACGACTGTAAAGCCCGTAGGATGGGTCGCAATGTCTTAAAGGGGAGGCATGGCTAAAGTACGCGTCACTAGTTCAGGTGAGATTGGGCGGGAGGAGGTCGCAGGACGCCAGAAAGGTCATACCGGCCTGGCCAGGAGCGGCCAGCCAGGGGTCGTCCCAGATGCAGCGCTACGACCACCCGCTCGACAGGCGCAACCACGCCAGGGAGAGGAGGGGAGAGGCACACCACCGCGACCACCGCGCGCTTCAGCTTTGGCGTCTCGCCTCTTCGTCCTCTGCTCCCGCCCTTGGACGCCAAAACCACCCTTCACCTCGACCCTGGCCTGGCTCCGGAATCACTCCCTTTGGATTGTATCGTGCAGCCGTGCCTTCCACCGTTGCAACACACCCAGGCAGCCAGCACCCTCCCACCACCCGCGCACCCGTCTCTCATTGCCATCCTCCTCCGCTCTATCCTTCTCCCTCTTCGACTTGACTCCATCCAACCTCGTCCACCACCTTCCCTCTCACCTACTCTAACACTCTCTCTTACACTCCACCACCCCGGCGTCCGCAGCACCCGTCTCGCGCGACCCCCACCCTCGATCAACCCAGTCCAACTTTAATCCTCCACGCGTCTCGTCCACCGCAATGGCCTACCGCGCATCTCGAGGAAGGAAACAGGCCAAGAAGGGTGTCCAGCTCACCATCATGGTGGTTGGTGAGTATCCCATGTCGACGCTGCCACGACACACCCGCCCACACCGGTCTCATTGCGTCGCATGCAAGCTATGGAAAGGTGCCCGATCGCACGCATCGCGCCCCCATCGACGCACACAAGCCGCTCCTTGCACATGCGCACAGGCCGTCTTTTGCGCTTGCGGGTACACCGTCTTCCTCGGGCTTCCCACACCACCGATCACACACAAGAACGCATGCTGACATCCCAGGTGCCTCGGGTACTGGCCGCACCACCTTCGTTAACACGCTCGTTGAGCAGCCCATGCTTCCCCACCGCGCCCAGCAGATCCTCAAGGACCCCGAGAACCCTCGCTCCGAGGTCGACCCCAGCCTTGCTGAGCAGGCCGCTGCCGACGCCCACGTTGAGCGCCAGATTCAGATCAAGCCCGTGAACGTTGAGCTTGAGGAGGACGGTGTCCGCATCGCCCTCACTGTTGTTGACACCCCCGGCTTCGGCGAGGGCATCGACAACGAGCACTGGTGCGTAACCGAAAGGAAGGAGCTCCAAGCGCCAGCCTTTTTTGGCAATCCGACTTTTGCTGATGTCCCAGCTTCCAGGAGATTGCTACCTACCTTGAGCGCCAGTACGACGACATTCTTGCTGAGGAATCGCGTATCAAGCGTAACCCTCGTTTCCGCGACAACCGCATCCACGCGCTGCTCTACTTCATCCAGCCTACCGGCCACGCTCTCCGCGAGATGGACATCGAGCTCATGCGCCGCCTGTCGCCGCGCGTGAACGTTATCCCTGT
This sequence comes from Trichosporon asahii var. asahii CBS 2479, assembly GCF_000293215.1. Lineage (NCBI taxonomy): Eukaryota > Fungi > Basidiomycota > Tremellomycetes > Trichosporonales > Trichosporonaceae > Trichosporon > Trichosporon asahii. The sequence continues at coordinate 583,656 of NW_014040854.1, forward strand.
TATCGGCAAGGCTGACTCTCTGACTCCCTCTGAGCTCAAGGCGTTCAAGCGCCGTATCATGGAGGACATTGAGTACTACGGCATTCCCGTGTACAACTTCCCTTACGACCCCGAGGAGGACGACGAGGAGACCATTGCCGACAACCGCGAGCTGCGCTCGCTCCTTCCTTTCGCCATTGTCGGTGCCGAGGAGGAGATCATGATCAACGGCGAGGCCGTTCGTGGCCGTCGCTACCCTTGGGGTATCGTCGAGGTCGACAACCCGGAGCACTCTGACTTTGGCCGTCTCCGCAGCGCTCTGTTCCAGTCGCACCTTACCGACCTCAAGGAGATCACCCACGACTTCCTCTACGAGAACTACCGTACCGAGAAGCTCTCGCGCTCTGTTGGCGGTGATGCGTGAGTACTCGGCGCCTTGAAAGCAACTGACACCAAGCAGTGACACCACGGCCTTACTTCCCGAGGACATGGCCAACCAGTCTGTCCGGCTCAAGGAGGAGCAGCTCCGCCGTGAGGAGGAGAAGCTGCGCGAGATCGAGCTCAAGGTCCAGCGCGAGATCCAGATCAAGCGCCAGGAGCTGCTTGCCAAGGAGGACTCGCTCAAGGTCCTCGAGGCGCGTCTCGCCGCGCAGGGCTCGAACCAGTACGAGTAAACTTGCCCGGTACTGACCCCTACCACCTACACGCGTTGTGTTGCTTGCACAGCGCCAAAAGTCAAGCTTCCCTACGGAATATCCCTAATGCCTCCTCATGTCCCTCTGATGCCTCCGTTTCTCTCTTAGGACAGACCTCCTCATATTATATAACCGTTCCTTTTCGCTCTCTTTTACCGGGACTGACTGTTATGCCCTGGCGAATATATACCACATCGAGAATGCAAGAGATTGTCTAGTTGCGGGGTGCATGATTGGACTCATGAATGCATTATGTGGAACGCGTGTGCGTGAAGCGCGCGGACAAACAGATCGAACCGAGCCGGCCGCCAGGGCCGTGCCGGTGGCGGCGCGAAATCTGATCCGTACCTCCACCGCGTTGTCCGAACTTTTGTTGCGCAGGTGTCCATTTCAGTCCTTTGCCTCATCGCCCACGACCATGCCAACACTCGGACCGTCGATCCTGTTCATCGCAGGACTGACGCTCGGCGTCGGCGCCGGTGCGCTCTTCCCGCGCAAGAAGGAGCAGCAGGTGCCCGTCCCCGTCCCCGTCCCCGCCCAGTCTCTACCCGGCAACGTCCCCTTCCCGGTCCCCGTTGAGCGCCCCGGTGCCGGACACGAGGAGAAGCGCCTCGTCGTCCCCCTCGCTGGCAGCACCGTCACGCTCGCTGGTGGTTTCCCCGGTACGTCTTCTTGCCAGACTCAGCTGGGCTGATGGATAACAATAGCTGACCCCAGGCCCTCACTTCGATATCATCCGCCGCCAGGCCTACATGGCCGCCTACGACCGCCGTCTCCGCCACCCCGCCTGGGTATGTGTCTCTGAGAGCTATATGTCGTACGAAGCTAGCTAATGCCAGACCGCCGAGCACCTCACTGCCAAGAGCCTCTCGCGCCCGCCGCCCAACTTCCACGGCGGCCCGCCCGTGCCCGCCGACAAGGCCCGTGCGGCCGACACCGCTGGACCCAAGGCCGACCGCCAGAAGTCCCAGTTCCAGGAGGACATGTCTGTCCCCGAGATGTTCCGTGCTAAGCTTTCTGACTGTGCGTGCTGCTTACAGATCCTGGGAGAGTTAGCTGACGGCAGACTTCCGCTCTGGTTATGACCGTGGACACATGTGAGTCTCCCTTCGTGGATAGGAGGTGGTGGAGGGCGCACATGAGGGCGCAAGTGTGAAGGAACAGAAGAACGATCGGCAGGAGCAAGAGAAGCAAAGGAGGGTTGGAAAGAGTGAATCGCTAACCCGACCCAGGGTTCCTGCCGCCGATGCCAAGATCTCGCAGGACGCCATGGACGAGACTTTCTTCCTGACCAACATTGCTCCTCAGGTCGGCGAGGGCTTCAACCGTCACTGTGAGTGTGCTCTGTGCGAGAGCGTCAAGCTGTCGTCGCCCATCAGATAGCTGATCTTCAGACTGGGCCTACGTTGAGGACTTCTGTCGCCGCCTAACCTCCAACTTCGAGGACGTCTACGTGTTCACGTGAGTTTCCCCTTTCTGATGGAGTAGCTGACCCCAGGATCCCTCTCTACCTCCCCGAGCAGGGAAAGGACGGCAAGTGGCGCGTCTCGTACGAGGTGATCGGCAACCCTCCCAGTGTGGCCGTGCCAACGCACTTTGCCAAGGTTGTCCTCGCCTCGCGTCCGGACTTTAGCTACCCCCAGACGCCGAACAAGCACGACAAGTCGGTCACCTCTCCCGAGACCGTGAAGGAGCTCGCAATGGGCGCCTTCATTCTCCCCAACAAGGAGATCCCCGACGGCGCCGACCTGCGCACCTTCATCGCCCCCGTCGACAAGGTCGAGAAGGCCGCTGGTCTCCAGCTCTTCAACGACGAGCTCAAGGGCAAGTCGCGCCAGCTCTGTGCCGTCACGCAGTGCGATGTCATTGTCCGCCGCTTCGATGACGCGAGGAAGAACTTCAACAACAAGAAGAACTAGAATGTGTGACGCACCTGCGCACACATCACACACCACAAAGGGATGATGTTATCATTTTTGCATTTTTTGGCTTACTCGTACAAATCTGCTGCTTGCGTCATTGCTTGGCTTGTTGGTTGGCTGTTGCTTCTTGCTTGACTTGTGCTTGTGCTTCTACGTTGTGTCGGAGGGGGGTCGGGGAAAGGGTCAGCTGATGGAGCCTGCACGCAGTAAATGCTCGCTGCGCTCGCGACTAGGACTTGCCAGCCTCGGGCGGGAACTCGATAGTGCCAAACTGGTTGATACGTCCCTTGGTGATGGCGTCGTCGCCCTTATCCTTCATGATGTCCTCGAGGGTCTTGAGCTGGCCGTCCTTAGTGATCTCCTTGAACCACCCGAGGTGGTCGGCAATGAGATGGCGCGCCTGGCACTTGGGGCACTGGACGAGGACGATGCCGTTCTCGTACGAGTTCTTGGAGAACTCGTGCGTGCTCCGCTCCCCGCACTCGGGCTGATTCCTCTCCGGGCCCGCCGTGCACGTGAACGTGAGCTGGAGACGGGGCTCGACCTGGCCAATCGGCACGGAGCCGCCGTTCACCTCGGCGCTGGGCGCACCCGTACCCGACGCGGGCGGGGGGAGGCCGTGAGACGTGTGGCCGGAGGCGGAGGCGTGGTTGCCCGCCATGGGGTCGCGCACCTCGCCCTCGGGGTCGACCTGGCCTGCCGTCGAGGGAGGGATCGAGTGGTCGGTAGCCTTGGGTGTTGAGCCGTGGTTCTTCGCCTGGTCCGTGAAGTCCTTCGCCTCGGACTCGAGCTTGTTCATCAAGTTCTTCGCCTGGTCGCCCAGGTCGGCAACGCCCTTCTTCAGCTGGTCGATCGTGCTGCGCTCGTCCCAGCGCATGGGGGCGGTGGAGAATGCGCGAGCAGGCATCGAAGGGGCCATACGGGGGACAGCGCGGAGCTGCTGGCCCATCGGGCGCAGCGTGCGGAGAAGAGAGCGGGACGCCATGGTTTTCTAGTCTATCGTCTTCGAGGGGCTAGATCTGTTGGGCTCCCAGAGATGAGGGAGAAGCGGATGCCGTTGCTGGGGAGGGTGCAAGTGTGAAGGCGGGGTACGACGATGCGATCGAGTTGCTTTTATGCGTTCGAGTGGAGTGAGAGTCGATGCAAGAGCGTGGTGCGATGATGTGCGAGGTACGATAGGAACCAGCTGTCGTAGTAGGACAGGGGGAGCTACGCTGCTGCGAGATGTGTGTGGTGTGAGCCTGTACGATCTCTCAGCCCATGACGAAATTCCATGCTCTTCGCTCTCTTGCCACTTTCCTCCACCGGCCTCCACATGCACGGACATGGCATCACACTCCGCGCCGCTCACTGTGATTTCCGAATCTGCCTCGCCACCTACCGATGACTCTGTAGGCAAGGAGCGACTTTGACCGAGCGCCGCAAACGTCGACATCGACTCTGCAACATTAACACGCAAACGAACTACACGGAACAGACTGCAACATGCACGCCCCCCTCGGAGTCCCGGAGCGTCAGCAGGGTGAGTCCGCCGCTTATCCTTCACCTGCACGAGATCATGATCTTCGACTTCTTCTCAGTGTCTCGTGACCGAGGGGAGCAGCGAGAACACCGAGGAGGCGTTTATGATCGGCTCGCTGCTACCAGCTTCCATCAGCACTCATGTGAGCATTGCTTCCAGCGTAGTAGAAGCCGAGGAAGAAGGGAGGAAGGCGCACTCCGCAGCTAGCGATGCCATAACGCGAGCTAACAACAGCCTGCGCTGAGCTCATCGCCGCGCTTGAGAACTGCCACTCCAAGTCGAGGTGGTCCCGTTTCATCGCCATGTGCAACGACGAGAAGCAGGCGCTCAACCTGTGTCTGAGGAAGGAGGTGAGTCTACCGGCCGACCGGCCGGTGCGGCCGGTGAACTGAAGGTGACATCCATTGGCCCTCCACCGGCGTGGGTCGATGAGAGGCTGGTGCGAGGATCAAGGAATGCCGTGCAGAGGCCAACTCCTAGGCAGGAAGTGAGGAAGCACATGAGGAAGGATTGGGAAATGGCAGCTTCTGGGGGCAAGCGTTCGAAATAGCAGGTTCGAAATCACCACCATATTGGTGATGCTGGTGGGATCGGATGTCTGCTACATCGGGTTGTCTCAACATTCCGGGCTTCTCGCTTCGACCGTTTATTTCTGTTCTTTGACTGGGGGCGCCGAGACGTAGCTCGTGCCTTGAGGAAGCGCAGTAGACGACGAAGGAGCAGATGCCGGCGGCAGTTGGAGTCAAAGCGAACAGCTGAGATTCCCGGTGGGCTCAAGTCCGACCCGTATCTCGGAGATACCTCGCGGTATCCTCTATCTCTGTTCCGCTGTCCGGTTGCTATCTCTGCTCCGGTTTTATCCTTGGTCTGCGCCTTAGACTCTTCGATGACCCGGCCGTCAATGTGTTCTATCCTATGCCGCTGTATCATTACGTCCTCACGCTCCGACCCCCGGCACCCTCAGATAGGAGTTTTGCTAACGGCAGCGTATTGAGCGCACCGACCGCAACCGTGAGGAGGCCAAGGAGCGCAACCGAAAGAAGAAGGAGGCGTGGGCCAAGCTGGAGGCGGAGCGGGCGAGCGACGTCGCGGCCACCGCTATGCGGGAGTAGACGTCCGCAATCCGCAGGCTGCGGGCGGTGCGGTATGCCTCCCCCGCTGACTCACCGTCCGCACTCCTGGCCTCTGTCTCAGACGCTAGGTTGGCTGCGTGTGAGCTGTGGCTGGGCGTGAGCGACTGGAAGTACCGGGGAGGGAGATCACGTAGACAGATACAGCATGTTGTAACATCGATGGAAACCACTCATAGCATTCAGCTTACTGCCACTGACATCTACCTCTGCGGGGCTGAGTGCCAAGAGAAGAGCGAGAGAAGAGCGAGCACGTGTAATCATAGAACATGCCTTCATCGGCACATTCGGCGTATACAGAACATTGCACTCTGTCGAAAGCTCGGTCGAGTGGAGTGCGCCACACATCGAAGGGTGGACATTTCTGTCCCTCAACGTCGACCGACGGCCTCAAGGGCGCCGATGGGGGGCGCTGGTCTTAGTGCAATTCATCCTCCATTCATCGTCAATCATCAGTTTATCCAGGCCCCAGTGCCCTCAGCCAAGCCAGCCATGGTCAGTCAGACAATCAGTTACCAGATAGCCAGTCAATCGGTCTACATGGAAGTACGCTCAGCCCATTCAGCCATGCAGCCCAAGACAAGCAAGGACAGAGGCGGTGCGCTGTGCGTTGATTCCAGTGTACGCAACACGAGCGCGGCGGCCACATGGTCCGCGAAATGGCCCGAATGGAGCGGATCGAGCCCGACGAGCTCGGAGTCGAGGGGATTGGTCGCAGCGAGCACGAGAGCGATGACGTGCGGGCTTCGGCGAGGCTGGCGCTCTGATGACTGACACATGTCCATCACCAGTCCAGTCAGCAGCTCACCGACTCACCCACCCCTCACTTCGGCAGAGACACGGTGGAGAGTAAGCGAGATGTGGACGTAGTTTGCGATTGGGTGGTTGTGGCCCGGAACGACGCCGGATTAATTAGTCTTGCGGCGCGCGGCAGGACTCGAGTCGCGACCACGCTTCCCCTTGCTGTTGCTCCCCGGTGTGCCAGTGTGCCGCTGTAACGGCGAGGCCAAGGTCGCAGCGAATGGGGCATCGCGAAGCGCACAGAAGGGTCGATCCCTTAGTGCTGATCAGCCAACCATCGTGCGTCGAATGCGGGGCAACGCTTGGCTGCGCATCGCGTGGCTGTCCAGTGGTGATCAACTTGCTTCGGCCCCAGATTATCCGACGTCCATCCCTGCTCCTGCTATACGTAGCCCCGTATTTCTCCTATGAATGTGATCCCGAGTGTCCCGAGTCGATGCAGAGGTCCGCGTGCTCCGGCTCCGCCGTACAGACTCGCCCGCAGCAGTCTACGTAAGGCTAGGTGCCATACGTGCCACGGATCAAGCGGCTGGTTGTTGGCCAGGACGGAACTAGACTTATCGTGTGCCACCAACTGGTACCCACGCACGCGCTGTCAGTCCCGTGTTAGTCCCAAACACGGGGCGCACGAGCGCATCGCTCACGTCCGACAGCTGGTCTGAAATTTCGAATTGAGGAATGGCCCCGGGCAGCTGATAAGACTGGGCGTGCCTCGATGTATTTCGAAGTGTGCACTGGAGGAGAGAGTGGGGTTTCGTGGGCGCTGGGTAGAGCGGGGAAAGTAGACTGCGATCTAGCGCAAGGCCAGAACCTGGTCTCTGACTTGCACAGGCATCAGGACAGAGATCAAAAGGAACCAATGAGCGGCATTCCCCGCGGGGTCAGGGGCGGGCGGTGAGGCACTGCGGCAACGACACACGCACGGGAGCAGAGACCCCGGTCGACCAGAACCGCGTGAGTGGTCAGGAGATCAGGATACACACAACCGCAACCTTAGCTGCTTCCTCTGGGCTTCTGCCGGGCAACCACAGCCCAAGTGCCCCACCCACGTCAGTCAGCAAGTCAATCGAGCCCAGCAGCCTTCAACCAACAGCAGTGTCTGCACTCTCCAGCGGCCAGCGGTGCAGCGGTGCCACTCACCCGCTCGCTCAGCCAGACTCAGTCTAGCCCAACCGATCTGGCTAATCCAGCAAGCCCTGCTAAGCCCCTGCAGCCCGCTCGTTGGCCCCAGACGCCCAGTGGCCAGCTGATTTCGAATCACCTGCTACCCATACCCATCGTCGACCACCATTTCGTCGTTTCCCCCCTCTACCCCCTCGCGTCCGCTTTAATCTCTCCACCCCTTTGACCATCTCTTATAAGCCCACGCTCGCACGCGCAAGTCTGGCTGTCCCCCCGAACTCTTTGCTTTATTCACTCTCGCCACCAGGCCAAGCCCAACGGATCAACCAGGAATCACCCCAGGACGACCCCCCGGCTCCACTTTACTCCCCCCCCTCCCCATCTCTTTCCCCACCAACAACCACAGCTCACAACCACTCCCCGCAAACACATAGCCCACCATTTCCGCCCAGGCCCCTTCCACCTCCGTGGACAGCAAGACCGCGCAGCCCAAGCCCCAGCAACAGGGAAAGATGCCCGCTGAGCCGATCCCCATCGCTTCGCAGGAGAACTCGCAGCAGTTCCCGTCTCTCTCTACGTCTCACCCCATCTTTGGCAGGTGGTCGGCGTTCTCGCCCAAGTCGCCCTCGCAGACGACTGGCATGAGCGCCGGATCGCCTCCCAACGGCTCGTTCCACGACGACGATGACATCGGCGACCTTCGCAGCCACACGTGGGCTCACGCGGCCGCCCAGCGCGGCCAGCGTCGCGCCGCCAGCATGTCCATGAGCGCTGGCTCGAGCCTGCTCGGCTCCCAGCTGGGCAGTGGCAGCGTCGGCTCGCCACCCTCTGGCGGTCCGCTCAGCGACAAGGTCGCCCTCGGCCAGGGCGTCCTCCGCCGCCTCAGCTTCAGCAACGGCTTCGGTGCCGGGGGAAGGGTGAGTCAAGCGTGTCCCAGCAGATTGGCGGAAGCGTTGTTCTGTGCGCCCGAGCCCCAGCAAAGACAGGCTTCTTTGACGTCTGACGTAGGAATGCTGAGAAGGGCCCGCAACACACAGCGTTCCCCGTCTGGTCTGCACGGGCACAAAGAAGTGTTGTCCGGTACTAACCTACAGCCCCAGAACGTCCCCCCGCCCGTCCCCTCGCCGCCCAACCCGACGCCCATTGGCAGCCTGAAGCCCAACGACGGCCTCGCCGCCCACCCGCCCCTCCTCCCGCGGATGCCAACGTGCAGCGTGCCGGCACAATTGCCGGCTCCCGCCGCCGCTCATCGGAGAGGAC